>NW_027397091.1:8904678-8943213 GCF_003265705.2 Callorhinus ursinus | reverse complement strand
TTTTTTTTAACATATAATGTATTATTTGTTTCAGAGGTACAGGTCTGTGATTCAACAGTGTTACATAATTCACAGTGCTCACCATAGCACATACCCTCCTTGAATAAAAAGAAAGCAAGCAAGGGAAGCAATATTAATACCAAAGGAGAAATTAAAAGTGGAAAGTATTAAGACCAAAGGAATCTAATATAATCATTGATAAAAAGCATAGCTCCCAATAATAACAGTCCAATATTATAGAATTAGAAATATATAGGGCAATTAAGTATACTTCTATTAAAAAAAGAAATATATGGGATGCCTGGGTGGCTCAGTGGTTTAAGCATCTGCCTTCAGCTCAGGTCATGATTCCAGGGTCCTGGGACTGAGTCTGGCATCCAGCTCCATGCTCAGTGGGGAGCCTGCTTCTCCATCTGCCTGCCACTCCCTCTGCTTGTACTCTCTCTCTCTGACAAATAAATAAATAAATAAAATCTTTAACTCGGTGATGGGTATTAAGGAGGGCACATGATGTGATGAGCACTGGGTATTATATGCAACTAATGAATCATTGAACATTAAATTATATAAAAAACTAATGATGTACTATATGTTGGCTAATTGAATTAAATTAAAAAAAGAAAAAACCTTTAAAAAATAAAAATAAAAAAAGAAATACCTGAGGCAAAACTGTTAGAACAACAAGAAAATTTAAAAATATATATAGTGAATGATTTTATATACCAGTCAGTTTTTCTATATTAATTAGACACAAAAATAAATCTAAATGAATTCATTACTATAATTTAATGAACAGATACTGAGCAGAATCCTGAATAGATGAATGTATAGAGTAGATTGAATACAATAAAGTGTGCGTGTAGAAATTATCAGAGTGTAAGTGGGGTCAATAGACCCTTACAGTTTATGTAGTAAACACATCCCCAATTCATAATGAATATGCAAATTAAGTAGGACTTATTTCAGGAATATGAAAATATTTCAATATTGATATTGATTAACATACATTTTCGATAATACAATGAAAACAAAATTGTACTATTAATTTGATATTTAACAACATTCTTTTGATAAATTTCAGCATATGCCTCAATTAAAAAATTAATTTAATTTTCTTGGGCTCAGTAATTTTCCTAGGTACAAAATTAATTGGCCAAAATCTATAGCTTTCTCCTATAGCAAAAATAACTGGTCAGAAAATAAAATGGAAAAAAATAAAAGATCTTATTCACATTATTAGTGAAAATAGAAACTAGACATATGCAAGTTCTATTTAAAAAAAAAGAAAATTATGAAAACCTAAGATACAAAAGAGAATTGAATTAAATGGAAACATATAGCAGGTTCTACATGAAAAAACTCAATATTGTAAAGTTTCAGTTCATTCCAAAAGAATTCTAAAAGTTAATGTAATTGCAAAATTATACCGAATCAGGTTAGAAGATAATTAAAAATCCTAAGATTTATTTGCAAGAATAAAAAGATAGGAATTACAAGAATATTTTAGAAACGCTGAATAATAGGAGCGCCTGGGTGGCTCATTCGTTCAGCATCTGCCTTCGGCTCAGGTCATGATCCCAGAGTTCTGGGATCAAGCCCCGCCGTTGGGCTCCCTGCTCTGCGGGAAGCCTGCTTCTCCCTCTCCCACTCCCCCTGCTTGTGTTCCCTCTCTCGCTGTATCTCTCTCTGTCAAATAAATAAATAAAATCTTAAAAAAAAGAAAAGCTGAATAATAGATGTACTTATAGCAATTGTCAAAATAAAATTAAAAAAATTTTTTTAAATAATGTGGTACTGATCTCAGGAAAATGTAGACCAAATTAGATAAATAGAAAACATAGAATAGACTTCAAAATTGAAACTGAAAGAATCAAGTGATTTTCTATAGGCTTAGATTGTCCCATTAGAATTGTATACTTGAATATGAAATCAAAGCCCTTGTTCAAAATGAAGTGCTGCTATGTTGAGTTTGGTTTCCTTTGTGCATTCATTTCCTCTAGAGAACTAGACACATGTATCAATTATCATCATCATAATTGTTATTGGTATCAAAGCTAACTTGTATTTAATGCTTCCTAGTTGTGTCAGAAACTATTCTAAGCACATTGCATGTATTGTATCATTTAATAGACATAATAACTTTATGAAGTTGATATAATTATTCGCCACAATTTACAAATAAAATACTGAGACTTAAAAAGTTGCAGTAAAAGCCCATAGAGAGCTGATGGTGAGGCCAGGATGCAAGCACAGGTAATCTGGTATCAGAGCCTGGGTTCTTAAGAATTGAACTGTAACCTCACATGTACACATTTGCTTCTATTTTTAAGTATTATTAGGTAGCAGGCCAAAGTCATGACATAGATGCATTAAAATAGCAATGCCAGTGTCCTTTTGGAAATGATCATTTTATTTTCTTTATACCTGAATGTTCAAAAAAATTATATAGTAAACATTACATTTATAACCACAGAACAGAACTTTTTTTTTTTTAAAGATTTTATTTATTTATTTGACAGAGAGAGACAGCGAGAGCAGGAACACAAGCAGGGGGAGTGGGAGAGGGAGAAACAGGCTTCCTGCTGAGCAGGGAGCCCGATGTGGGACTCGATCCCAGGACCCTGGGATCATGACCTGAGCCGAAGGCAGACGCTTAACGGCTGAGCCACCCAGGCGTCCAGAACAGAACTTTTGAAAGGTGACTTCAGCCTGGTGATTTCTTTAATGAATAGCTTGGACAAGCCTGCCAAATCAATACCATTTGACTCATTAACTCTTTACCTCAAGAAATCAATATCCACTTTTTCCATAGTGGCAACCAGAGATGCTGCTCTATTGCCACCATCGCCACTATAACTGCTACCACAGTTTGAATAACTAGAATGTTCCATCTCTGGAAAATGCTTTATATACATGACATCAAGTACTCTTTTTATTATTATTCCCATTTTACAGAGGATGAACTAGAGCTTGGAGTAGTTATAGGTTTTGCCCAGGGTGACACCAGCCCATACTTGGAATAGACAAGGTCGCATACAGATCTGCTCAACTCTATAGCCCCTACTATTCTGCAATACTATTTCATGAAGTTTCCACTTGGGCCAGATAGGAACCCTAGAGGCTAAAACTAGTGTTTTAGTGACTCATTGTTGTCATTAAATTTAGGTGCACATACAATTACCTTGTTCAAATACATCAAAAAAATTAAGAGTGAGTCATTTTTTTTTATGTGCAAACTCAGTCTGTACTTGGTATTTGTGCATCTTCCTTTTCTCTTCCAATAATCTTAGGAAAATCACATTATTCTCAAAAGTCTTGATCAAATTGGAGGAGGTAATTGAAAGGGTAATGATCAGCAGTTTTTCTGAGAGCTGAACGTAGGTAATCAGAGGCTCCTCACCTCTTTCCTGTCCTTGGAATGTAAGTTCTACCTGCCGTTCCCCCACTAGGGGCCATTTGGAGGATGCAGCCTTAAGAGAGTAATGTGTTGTTGAGACCATCTTGATGATATATGTGACCGAGTCTAGTTAAGTCCTCCATATAAACTTTTAAGATTCTGGTGGGGAGGTGTGGAAATCTGTTCATCTTGTGGCTGCTTAAGACAAGCCTCCTATGTAAGTCCCCTTACTTACTAAATCTACCACCTACCAATCTGTAGTGGACTGTCTTTTTGTTTGGGCTCTCCTTGCCCTCCATGTATAGGGGGCCAACTTATGAACCAACACAAACACAGATACTTGGTCCCCTCTGTCCATTCCAAAGGATGTTCCATAAACCAAGAAATAACACTTTTGCTTAACCAATATGTATTTATTGAACATCCACTATGTGTTAGATACTGTGCTAGGCATGGAGAATAGAATATTGTTTTATTAGGGCAATGCTAGCTGCCACAACAGATAAACTCCCAAATCTTTGTGGCTTAACACAATGAGAATCCCATTATGGATGTTTTGGGTTGAGTGAATTTCCTCCTGTTTGTGATTCAGTTCCCCTCATCTTCAAAACATGGTTTCCAAGATCTTTCTCTGTTCAGTCAGTTTAAGGAAAAAGAGTACAGAGTATTGCATATAATTTTAAATTGGTTTGTTCTTGAAGTGGTCCGTATCACTTCTACCCACATACCATTAGCCAGAACTCAGTCATATGGCCACACCAAACCAGCTAGGAAATATAGGCTAGCCATGTGCCCAAAGGGTTAATAAAACATACTTTGTCCTGCTCATTCGCCACTCACAATATCATTGGAAAGGTGGACATTAACTAGATACATATAAAACCAATGGGCAATTTCAGCTGTGGCAGTTATTTTTATGGAGAGGAATATAAGAGGGCCTATTATTTATAGGTTTTGATCTAATTAGAGAAACCAGGAAGGCTTCACTGAGGGAGTGAGACTTGGATTTCAAGAATGGGCAGGTGAAGACAGGAGGGAAGAGTGCAAGGGACCTGGGGAGGAGAGCCCATGGTGAGCAGGTGGGATGAGGAAACAAAAGATAGAGGCTGGAGGAGGCTGGAGGAAGCTGGAGGAGTCCTAAGCTGTAGGACCCAAGAGCCATGTCAGTCTAAATCCTGTCCAGTGGACAATGCAGAACTACTAAAGAGTGTGAAGTTGCGTGCTGGCCTGGTCAGACTGATATCTTGAAAAAAATCACTCGGGCTGTGTTATGAAAATAAATGGGTTGGCATTCAGGGAAAAATAAGTGTAGGAAGGCCTTTGGGGGAGGCTGTTGTAGAGCGATAATGGCTTAGATGTGGGAGGTGGAGGTGGGAAGAAGTAAAATAACATTAGGAGATGAATTCAACAGAATTGGTGATAAACTAGACTTCACTATTTATTTAGTCCTTTTGCTGGATGGTTTGCATCCTTGTAACTTCTATGCTCATAGATGAATTTTAAAACTGGACAACTTTGCTGGGAAGTGAAAAGCTAGCTTACATTGCCTTCAGCCAGGCTTAAGCAAACAGAAGCAGAGATACAGTTGTTAGTGGCTTAGTATCTTTTGTTACCTTCTTTGTCAAAACCTTCACCTTCTCCCTTTGATTCTACTCTTTCATCCTGATCGCGGGGTCTGTACAACTAATTTGTTCCGTGATGTATTATGTTTCCCCGTGGGCATTTACATTTTAAAAGAGGATTTTTAAATATCTACTTAGAAGATATTAACTAAGGGAAATAAAACAATGATGCTTTGAATATTTGGGGAAATGTGATCTTCAAATCATGCAACACAGATACCACTTTCAGTGCCTTTAATAAAGCCATTAAATTTGGTCCTACTGGGGTCTCGTAATTCTGGTAGGAGAAGTTTCTTAAGACAGCCAAGACATGGACATAGAGTTTCCCCAGGATAATTAAGTTAGGTGCTGGTTCTGAAATAAGATCTGCAGCTTCATTCTTCTTTACAACATGACACCACAGGGCAGAATTTGAAATCCAGAGGGATGGTCCATTTCATGCTGAAAATATATGTATGCTAGAATTTTAAAATATTTTTATATATACACAAAAATTAAAATAAGCAAAAATATGTATTCTATTTCTGTATATGTATACTTAAGGAGGCCACAAACCACTCATGAAAGCTTTATTTATGGATGCCCTTCCACTGTGGTTAAGAATTTGCTGCTCTATTTGAATGCAGATTATAGGAAATCATGTCCCTTTCTCTCATACTCTCTTCTTCTACAGCTAAAAATATGGGAGCAGGACTAAGGTCCTGTGAGGTGACACCTAATTTATCCCTGGATGCCTCTACGTGTGTGTATGTGTGTGGGTGTGTGTCTATATGAGTCAGGCTTTTTGCTCAGCCATCTCACCAGATCAGCCCCCAAGACACCCACACTCACTTTTAAGCAGAAGTTAAAGCCCAATAAACACAGAGCCTCTAGCTAGAACTGGGGGAAAGAACCAGAATTTAGTTGCTGGCAGATCCATCCTCTTGGCAGAAAAAAAACATGTGCACCTGTTCAAATAGATCTTGGGTGATTTTTAGCCTCCTAGCATTTGGCTGACATAAAGAGTATAGCGTGATTCTTCGTTTATTTTACAATTCAGTGAGCACCAAATTAAGTTTAATAGTATGGGAAACACACACATGCACACATACCTCCCCATCCCCAGTTTTAAAAAAGATTTATCACATTCTGGCTAATAATAAACACTTGATTTCTGCTCTTTTTTTGTTTGTGTTTTTTTAAACAGCATGAAACTATTTTAGGCCATGTAATGATTATTTAATCATAGGATATGTAGCACTTTTTTCCAGGGAACATTGTAATAATGCATCTACAGCCTGTAAGTGTTGCTGGTCTTTGCATTTAGAAAAGAGTATCTAGGGGTGTTCGATGATATTGAGTGTGGAGTGTGTATGAGGGTGGCAAAAATAGCACATATCCTACAAAGTAACTTAAAGCAGGAGAGTAAGAGGTTGGATGTTTAGGTGTTTGGATTTTTGTCTTTGTCATGGGTTTTGAGAGACAGGTCAAAGATGTCTTTCCCACCAGCCTGAATATTCTCTGAAACCTTGACTATTTGTCAATAGTCACTTTTGAGCCTTACACTAAAGTCAGAACAAAAACCCGTTTGATTATGACTTTGTCCGACTGCTACCAATGTACTCAGTGAATGGGTGTCCCATCCAGCTCTTGTAACTTTAGCCAGAAAACATCCCCTCCCATTCCCAGTCTTCTTTCATTCAATATATGCCTAAAAGAGGGTTTAGAACATTGACACCGATATCCTGGGGGTCGAAGGAGAGAACATTTTTTTGAGTAGGGCACTGATGGAAAAGACAAGAAGGAAAATGAAATAAAATCACTCTATTTGAATATCCCAACCATTATTATTTACAGGGTATTTAATAAAATACAGATCTCCATGTTGAGTTTTATGGTGTGGAAGACTGATGCATTAACATCATTTGGGTTGAAGAAGTTTTTAAACTTCTTTTTATCAGTAGAACTTCTTTTAAAAAATCAGAATTCTGTAAAGGATACCATATATAGGACAGACAAAACAGAGTTACATGGGCTGACCTGATGGCAAAGAATTTGAGAACCTTGAACCTCCCACTGGAACCCATTTTGAGAAACAACATACACCTGGACCCTTTGTTTTAAAAGATCCTAGTGTCCAGGAGACAGCAGTGAACATCCAGCTATGATGTGGGAATGGAGGCAGAGAGGGTAGAAGTGTGTCTATATGGAGCCATAACCACTGACTATTTCTATAGCAGGGGGTTGGTATATGTGGTGGTATATTGGGCCAAATATATATTTGGTCTTCATCAGACAAAGGGTTTTTCTCAGGGCACAAAACCATCAATGGACAAGTTCGCTCCAGGAGGGGACATGAGAAATGGCACTTCCAAAATCCAGCAATATGTCTAACTGACTGAGCCACCCAGGCACCCCGTGGCTTTCCTTTTAGACTTTAGAATGATGGGGCATCTGGGTGGCTCAGTTGGTTAAGCGCCTGCCTTCGGCTCAGGTCATGATCCCAGGGTCCTGGGATTGAGCCCTGTATCAGGCTCCCTGCTCTGCAGGAAGCCTGCTTCTCCCTCTCCTGCTTCCCCTGCTTGTGTTCCCTCTCTCTTGCTGTCTCTGTCAAATAAATAAAGAAAATCTTAAAAAATCCCAACAAAATAGACTTTAGAATGAATCTGCAATTGGTTACTGACTCAGTTTCTCCTTCCAGGAATATCTTATTTGCTGTTAGTGAATGGGTAATTATAACTTAAGAAGATATAAATATGGACAAAGAAGAGTCATAATCAAAGTTAAGAAGTAACTTCACAGAATTTCAAAGCTCAGAAGCTACCACTCAGCCACTTCTAGGACAGTGGCTTAAGAGTTGTCCAAAGGGCATGACTGAGGATAACAGAAAGTTAACTCCAAAAGTTCCTTTGAAAACAACCTGTGAAATGCTTTTATTTACTGATTTGCTTTTCCTATTTTACAGCAAAAGAAGTAGAATTTAGTTGTGACATGAGAACATTTGAGTCAGAGCATCTCAGTAATTAAAATGGTATTTTAAAATACAGAATAAGACTGGTGGTGGAATAATAGCTTCTTTCAGTTTTTTCTCCCCGAACCCCGCTGACATGAGGGTAGGGAGGAAAGGATAGACAATTAAGAGACCCCCAACTAGATACACTGATGATTGGTGAAGCCCATGACAAAAGATAATAAGGAATATTAGCTAAATATGGGTAAATTTGGATAGATTTGAGGGAAGATGTCACAAATAAATACAGAAGCACTCAGATTTAAAGCAGTATGCATAATTTTATGAAAATAAATTGGAGGATTCTGTGGGAATGATAAAGAATTGGAACATGGTGAGAGTTAGGGAGAAAAGGGTCGCTCTCTGAAATGTGCTATTTGGCTTGATACAGCAGTCATACAGGGGCCAAAAGGAAGATAGTTGGAACACGATGCTATCTTAATGTTTCTCTTTGTTGTGATCTTCACTCTTACTCTATAGAACTAGCTATGGCAGTGTGGATTCATGAGAGGAAGTGGCCAACAGCATCACAGCTATTCATCAGTGTTGACTATACAGAATGATGCTAACTGGGCGTGTGGGTAGTTGTGTATGTATGTGGGGGGAGTGGGTAGGTATTTAAAGCTGATAGAAGCTTTGTAGGGCAGAAACTAGAAAATTAGTAGGAAACTGTTCTAAAACAGCATAATGACTTTTACTCTACTGGCTGGCCCAATTCATCATATATTCACATAATCATCCATTGCACACTCCTACCCTATAAAGCTATCTAGGTGTTTTTAAGTAAATTAGATATTGGAAGAGAGTTGTCCCATTCAAAAATTAGGAAGAAGTCAAAGGTCTCTGCATGGAAAGTAGGCAGAGGTTCATTGCATGTTAACAACTGAGCAAACATTTGAGCACAGGCAATGTGCCAAGTTCTCTTCTAGGTGCTGGGGACAGAGTGAAACAGATAGAGAAGTCATAGCACTTACTCTTCAGCAGGGTGAAATGAAGGTCATTTGCAAAGGACAGGTGAAGAATGCTCATGGGAAACTTACTTTGAAACAGAGGGCCCCTTCCAACGAATTAGTACATATCTAGACACTCAAAGAAATGGTAGAGAACAGGAGAACTCACCTAAGAGATCAAACAAGAGAAGGAACTAGAAAGCAAGCAGGTATCATCAAAAACTGAAAATAGAAATAACACAATGGCTGGAAGGATAAGCAGAGAAGAGGCTTATCTCCTACCTGCACCTACCTGTGCAGGCCAGGTTGCTGGGAATTCTCAGCCTGGATGTGGACTATGGGGGAGAAAGAACTTCACTGAGGCTGCCATGGGTCCTTCTGGAAGAGTGAGCAGCCCTCAACAGAAGGAGGCTAGAGGTCTACTGCTGGCCTCACCAGAACTGAGGGGGAGCCCTGTGATTAGACATGTGTGTTCAGCTATGAAAATTCATCGAGCTGTGTATTGGGATTTATGCACTTTTCTATTTGGGGGTTTCACCTCAATAGAAAGTTTACTAAAAACAATTGAGGTGTGTAGGCAATGATGGAGAAGAATGAAATTCTTGGCAGAGAGAACATGAAAAAGCATAATTCAACTGTTATGTTTGTATGCAGAGCTGGGGTCAGGGGAGAAAGAGAGAAAAATAGAGAAGGAAGGAAAGAGAAGGAAAGAGGAAGAAGGAAGGAGGAGAGTGAGGGAGAGAGAAATGCAGTTCTTTATTCCTAGCATAAGGCATAAAATTCATGGTAATCTATGCTTACAAAATGGAAAGTGATAGGCATAGATGTTCAGAAAATTTTTTTTTAGGTTGCAGGAAATAGAATGACTATGACTAATGAGAGGTGTCAGGTTGAATTTCTTCCATAATAAACCAGTGGTTAAAACTAGTACAAACTTTCAGATAATGAGAGGCTGTACCTCTCAAGGGAGCCCAGAAGAGGAAGTACAAAAATATTTTGTATCTGGTATTGTCATGGAAAATACCCGAGATGCCTGATTGCAAAGAATAATGAATCTCACTTATAAATTCATTTATTCTAGAAATACTTGTTGAGCCTTTACTGTGGGCCAGACCCTATACAAGATGCAGGACACGTATCAGAGAAGATATTGGCAGGAGAGAACTGATGGTAATACAGAATACAGGTAGAGGAAAAGGGAGGAGATAGTGAATCTTAATCTTAGGATTAAAGGCTTTAGGAAAGCAGGAATGGAAATATGTCTAAGTGATAAAAATAATAAAATGTGGCTAGAAGGAAAAACCATATTTTCGAGAGTACACGAGACTAAGAGAATGGCATTTTAAGAGTATCGTCTCTGTAATAAATGCTAAACTCAATGTTTCCTATTGTTTTGGAGCTTGATGGAGTTGCTACAACACCTACATAGGACAAGTGTGACATCCAGGAGCCATCACTAGGTTCCTCACTCTTACCACTTCAGGGTAAAAGGGCCAGACCACCAGCACCTGCCTTTCTTGCCCGATGGTTTCCTCAGGCTGCTCATGCCTGCTCTACTTGCACATATCATAGCAGGTTGGAAGTGCCAGGGAATTACCCCACTGCTCACCTAGAGCAGCTTCAATCAATGATAGAATGATTGTATAGCGGTGCGTAAATACCCCAGCTCCCTCATCCCCAGGTGGGATAATTCTGAGATCTGTGTTGTACACTGACTTCCAGAGTTTTTGCCCATAGCAGTAACTGGATTGAAAAACACACTCTGTTCTTCTCACTGTCTCTCTTCCTTGTTCCCCAGTCTTGCACTCTCATCTCCCATTGCTTCTAGGGGAACCTAAACTAAGAAAAACATGAAACTAGTTTTTTAGTCCTGACCACATCATCATAAATGGACACAAGAAGATGGAGAGAGGCTGAGAAATGCTCACAGTGAGGATTTATATGGAGAGAATTGTTTGGGGAGCACTTCCTGCACTGCATGGTGGAGAGGGGTAAGGCTGGAATTAAGTGCCAAGGATGAGGAACACCACCTGGAAAACCTGACCTGTGCCCATGGAATTTAAAGGTGGGGAGGCACAGGGACTGGTGTGACTCCTAGCTGGAGAAGCAAGAGGGAGAACAGCTGAATGGAGCCAGGGTAAGTCGGGGCAGGCAGCAATAGACACAGGTGGGTGTTTCCTGTGGGCCAGCCATGCATCCACAGGAAGGAAAAAAGACTTAGATAGTTGGGATGCATAGTGGCAATGTTCCTTCCCCTCCTTGTTTTCATATCCTAGCAGTGTGCCTATAGAATGTCTCCTGTTGAGGCTAGGGTCCATTTCCCCACTCCATCTGGGCAGGCCTTGTCACTTCCTTCAGCAAATAGAATTTAGCAAGAATGGGGTACCTGGGTGACTCAGTCGGTTAAGCCTCTGCCTTCGGCTCAGGTCATGATCCTGGGGTCCTGGGATTGAGCCCTGTGTTGGGCTCTCTGCTCAGTGGGGAGCCTGCTTCTCCTTCTCGCTTTGCCTGCTGCTCTGCCTACTTGTTATTTCTCTTTCTCTGTGTCAAATAAATAAATAAAATCTTTTAAAAAAAAAGTTTAGCAAGAATGCCATTGCAGCGGTTCCAGGCCTATGCCTCAAGGGGCTTCAAACACTTTCTCTCACGGAACCCTGCCCAGTGGGCTGCATGATTAAGAATGAGCTAGCCTGCTGGAAGATTAAAGACCACATTGACCAGAGTTGAGTCAGCCCAGTTGCTTCTGCCAGATCCCTAGACAGAGAACAGAGCTGACCATCAGCTGACCAAAGATTAATGAGGGAACCTAGGGAAAGCCTCAGACTACCTAACCAAGCCCAACCCACTCCAAATTGCTGACCTACAGAGTAATAGGTTAAATAATTAGCTGTTGTTATGAGCTACTAATTTGTGGTATGGTTTGTTACACAGCAAATTCTTACTGATGGAGTGAATGCTTTTTATTTTATTTTATTTTATTTTTGAGAGAGAGTGAGAGAGAGTGGGGGGGAGGGGTAGAAGGAGAGGGAGAGAGAGAATCCCAAGCAGACTCCATACCCAGCACAGAGCCCAACATGGTGCTTAACCTCATGATCCTGAGAAATCATAACTTGAGCCAAAATCAAGAGTTGGATGCCCACTGATTGCGGCACCCAACCAATTAAATTGTGAACATTTAATATGGATGATAGTGGATTTTCTTTTCTTTTCTATCTGGAAAATGAGACTATTTTTAACTATCTGAGAGTGAGCTGAAAAATGTGTGATTTGCCTAAGATCTGGGCCCAGGTCTGGGGGCAAAGGGCCCCTCAGTGCTAGTCTGTCACCCTCAGTTGTGTTCCTACAGTAACATAAACTGTTATGCAATTTATAGAATCTTACTGAGTGCTAAGCATTTTTACTTTAAGTCTCTTGAGCCTGAAGATCATGGTTGATCTATCCTACTGGTGAGATAATACATGCTTTATTATGTATGTATGTGCACACGTGTGTGAGAAATAACTCTAATAATCAAAAACTAGTGGAAATGTCCTCTGGCCTTATCAAAACAATTTGTTTTATTTTTCGTCTGAAACAATTGCTTGGAGTAGTAACATTTGCTTTACAACATAAAATTTTAAAAATTGCTACTATAATGAATATGAAAATACTTTGAAATATTAAAAGAAATGAGAGAGATGCCATGTGTGGACTAAATGAGGTACATGTGAGAGAGATTCTCCAA
Source organism: Callorhinus ursinus (assembly GCF_003265705.2). NCBI lineage: Eukaryota > Metazoa > Chordata > Mammalia > Carnivora > Otariidae > Callorhinus > Callorhinus ursinus. Next base: position 8,930,531 of record NW_027397091.1, on the reverse strand, counting down.
GAACTGGGAAGTAAGGTACGAACATCAGTATACACAATCCACCCTTTTTGAATTCGAGATGGAAGAAAGAAAGTCTCCTCCCAGACCCAGACTCGGCCAGTAAAACTAAAATGACCCTTGATGGAGGGAAAATAGGGGTAGAGGGTTGGGCATGAAGAGGAGGTGCCATATATAAAAAGGAGACAGAAATGGTGAAACGGTAGAAATTGTGAAAAGTTGGTGGACTAGGGATATCTTGCTAAAATAGTATTCATTTTCACCTGTAGCCATAGAATTACACATGGTATTTTTTTATGATGATATTAATCTCTCTGTGTCTTGGCTACATCTCATTCCCAGTCTTCATGACGTTTACTTTTGGCTTTTGCTCTTTTCCTTTATCAGAATCATAAGAATTGTATTTTATTGATATTTTCAAGGAATGAGCTTTTAAAATTGTCCCTTCTCCTATTTTTCCCCATCTTAAAAATATATTTAAATTTCCTTTTCTTAACTGTTGTTTAATTTTGCTTTTCACATTTCAGTTTTTAGATGAAATATTACTTTATTTGGCAGGTTTTGTTAAATAATGAAGGCAATTAAGGCTATAAATTTTCCTCTGAATATAGCTTTAATGTGTTCTGTAGGCTTTGTTATGGAGGTTCTTCTTCAATGCCTTCTAGGCAGGTTTTAATTTCCTTTTTAATTTCCTTTTTGATCAAAGATTATGTAGAAGCCTGCTGCTTCATTGTCAAGTCATTAAGATATTTTTGGTTACCATTTCATAATTTATTTCTATTTTTATTAGCTTCTGATCAGAGAATATAATTTATAAAAACTCTCCATTTACACATTTTTTCTAGTTGTTTTTTTTTTCCTCAGTGACCACATATATGACCAACCTTTAAAAATGTTCCATGAGTATTTGAAAAAGTACATTCAAAGATAAGGTGGATCCACTTGTTTGTTAATTGTATTTTCAGTTTGTGTCCCTTATTGTTTGAACTAGATCTTTCAGTTCTGAGAGAAGTATATTGATGTTTCCACCATAATTATATTTCTAGCAAGTTCTTCTTGCTTTAAAAATAGATTTAAGTATTGAGCTTCTGTGGTGGTTGGCTCCTGCCAGTTTTGACTGCTGCTTCTACAATTGTGCCCTTTATCATCATGTGTTGTCCCTTTTGATCCTATTTGGTTCTTTTGCCCTTAAATTATACTTAGCTGATATTAATCCTGCCATTTTTACTTCCATTTTGTTTACATTGTCCTGGTATCTCTTTGCTAATTCCATTTATCTTTATGTTATGTTAAAAGCATTTTTGAGGGCGCCTGGGTGGCTCAGCTGTTAAGCGTCTGCCTTCGGCTCAGGTCGAGCCCCACGTCGGGCTCCCTGCTCAGTGGGCAGCCTGCTTCTCCCTCTCCCACTCCCCCTGCTTGTGTTCCTGCTCTCGCTATTTCTCTCTCTATCAAATAAATAAATAAAATCTTAAAAAAAAAATCTTGTTTGAGAGTGTTCTTTAATGTAACATCTGGCTGTGTTTTGTTTTATAAAGAAATGTGTTGCCTCTGTCTTTTCATGGTAGAATCCTATTCTTTGATAATTTATACAGTGACTGATAAACCTAGTGTGTTACTTGGACCTTATTTTATGTTTACTACTGGATAGATGGTTGTTTCCTCTTTTTCTTTGTTTTACTTTTCCTGTTTTTTCCCTTTGCTAATTTGGAAAGTCTGCTGTATTCTTCCTTGTCATTGATGGTTAATTTCTATTCTCCTGATGTAAGTGATAATAATGTCTACTACTCGTTAAAAAAGAGTTTCCTCCTCTTTCTCAGAAAAAAAAAATCAGTTTTTTCCTACTTTGCTCCATTCCAATAAAATGAGATTTTTACAAACCTACTGCCATTCTTCTGTCCTCCTTTTTTTCCTTCCCCTAAAGAGATGCTGAAATCTTTTTATTGCCACCTCGGTAACCATTTTTCCTAGGCTTGCCAGGTAAGGGGTAGTGGTTACTAACTTTTTAAAGATGAACTTTTTCTTAAAGATGTCCTTCCGTAGTGTGTCACTAATTTTGATAATTACACATTGCTATATAACCTATTCTTATAAATCTCTGAATCTTACTTATATGTATCTATATAGCTTAATAACTATGAGCTTGTGTATATATGTGTAACATGCACAGACACAATGCATGTGTGTATATGCAACATGCATATGATATATAATCATTGCTCACTCCTTTTCATCTTAACAGGTTTCTGAATTTTCTCATTTGTTGTTGGAATAGAGTCTTCTCAGTGCTTTTCTCAGATGGGCTTCAGAGTGATATTCTTGCCAAATCCTTTCCTCTCCTAAAATAGCTTTTGTTTGCCCTGAGAGATCAATGATATTTAAGCTGGATGTAAGTTGATCCACCATCCTCTTTTATCCAACGTTGGTGGTAAGACATTCTTTTATAGGGGATTATTTTTTCCATCTTTAAGAGTCTTACATGTTCTTTTTCCTTAGAGATCAGGATATATATATTTTTCATGTTATACCTGTGGATGTGTTTTCTTTCTTTATTCAACTTGAATTAATAAGCATTTTACATTTCTAGGTTGTGGGAAGCAAGGGGGTCTGTACCTCCACAGGCTGCTGTATAGAAGTAGGCAGGCTGGCACCTCCCACCTCTTCCATCTTACTGGAGTCTCTCATCTGAAGGAAAGAAATCCCCAGCTATTTGGTCATCTCCCGCTTGGCCTTTTGGGGATATCAGCACCTTCACTCAGAGTTGACATCAACATTTCCTTGGGGGCACGGATCTCTATATGCCAAGTTTCCCCCCAGAATCCTGTGTTTTAGATCCTTGAGTAGGCTGTGATGCTGTTCTCCACTTACTTGCTCAGCTTATGAGCTCAAAAGGCCCACACCTTTATCTATGCTCAGGACCTCAACAGAAACCAGAGCTTCACTGTTTGCTGTTTGGTTTGGGAGAGGCAAAGGGATTGGAGCTGGGAGCAGTGACCCAATAGCATCATGCTTGGAATATCATGTTCCCAAACTTCTTCTCTTCTGGTTTGAATGACAGGTATAGTGTGGGTTAGGCCAGTGGTTTTGAACTTCAGTGTGCATATGACTTCCCTCTGGATCTTATTAAAATGCAATGCTGATTCAGTAGGTTGGGGGTGGGGCTCCAAATTCTGCATTTCCAACATACTTCCAGGAGAGACACTGATGGTCCTCCAACCACTCTTTGAGTACCAGGGCCTTAAAGCCATGAAACAAATGGCTTCTATTTAATCAATCAAAGCAGATGGTCCTATTGACAATGTAAACAAAGAGAGTTTAGTATAGTTAGTTGACTTTAGCAGAATCTATTCATCAGTGGCGGTGGTAGATGAAGATTAATGTCTAGTAGGAGTGTACAACCTAATAAGATTCCACACATTTCATAACAATTTCTCATAGATGCATCAGTCAATTTTTTTCTGTGTCTTTGTATCATTCTCTCTTGGTAAAGTTTTATTCTTTTTAATCTGTGTTAGAGGTTTTCTTGGCTTAAATAAGAAAAAAAATCAGTGATTTTCTTTATGGGATTATGTTATACATGTCATTTTGAGAAACTCTTGTTATTTGTTCATGTATTCAACAACTATTTACGGAGCATTTATTGTGTGCCAGAGTTTACTCTAAGCTTTGGAATGGTGTTTGACTAGATTGCATGCCCAATGGAGCTTTGTCTGTTTATTGATTCATTGATTGGCCATTCAGTGTCCATCTCCCTTTCTTGTTAGTGGAACCCAATTATCTTCTTAGAAGTTGTCTTCTTTTCAATTTGGTATAGTCATGCCATAATGGTAAGAATGGTATCATGTTCTCTTACAAAGAATTTGAAGTGCTTTTTGAAAGCTTTTTCTTTAGCTCGGTGTTTTACAACCTTGGCTATACAATGATCTCTTAGGGTCGGGGAGGATAAAATAGCAAATGTTTCGGTCCCACCTCCACATGGTCTGATCTAATTGGTTTGTGCCATGGCCTAAGCATCAGGTTTTATAAAGCTCTGCACAAGTGATTCTAATGTGCAGCCAAAATCAGACAACCCCTTCCTTAGATCTTTACTCTTACTGACCCAGTACAGTCAAGCAGTGGGACTATGACCTCAGCTTCACCAGCTGGCCTCCCTCCCAGAACCCTGAATCTTGATAGCAGATGGAAGAACCATTTTGCAGCAGCACCCAAACCTCTGGCCATGCAGCATTCTCTACTCTGTACTTTCTCTGCATCTGTCATTTCAAGCCTTTGAGCTCCCTCATACCTTATCAGTAAATAACCCTTTTGCTTAAACAGGGCAGAGTTATTTTCTATTGCTGACAGATAAAGAATTTCAACAGAGACAACCCATGAGCTTTTCATCCCTCTATGTAACTGCTGAGGGCCCTCAATCTGCTGTAAAGATCATGGTCTCTGAACCTGGTATCATGCTCCTTACTGCACAGAAGGAAAATTCCAAAAACAGAAGACAGGGGAACAACTCAGGCTCTTATCAAAGGGGTTAGGGACTCATAATTCACATTTGTTCCTTCAGGTGTGTTTCTTTGCTCAGCCAGTCATTACCACACTTAACAATCTGGTTTTTGTTTATTTGTTTTCAGGAGAAATGCAAAGATGACAGAAAAGGTCCTGCTTAATTGGATGGACAAGTCAAAAAGCATATGACTAAGCAGAAGACCTGGGAAACATGCCATAATTCCAGACAAGGAGAACACAGGCATCTGTTTACAGCAGAAACATGCAGAACTCTCTGTCTCAAATACACATTTGCATGGAAACCAAAATATAAATGGGTGAGGAAGATAACAGATAGTAGAAGTTGCTATCGGACATTTATTATTTCTCCTACATACTCATTTGGTGTTTCAGGTCAGGTTCCCTGGATGTGCTCCGATTTATTGAAGGCAGGTGCCCTGGACATCCTGTGGGGAGGTGAGGGAAGCAGGATGTGATGGGGCAGGGGAAGGAGCTGCACAACAATGTGGTCACAGCTGGAGTCTGGCCTCAGCCTGATCTCACAGGGAACTCTGGAATGTGAAAAAAATCACAAAGTTGAGGCAAGGGGGCTGGCCTTTTGTGCCCCCTTATCAATTTGTCATTGGTAATTTTCTCAGGCATTTCTGGGGAAGCAGGCAAATTCTCTGGAGAAGGGGACAATCCTGAATTCCTAGCCGCCAGTACTCACAGGAGCTAGGAGGTGGGGGCAACCTGATGGTGAAGGTCATCCAACAGCAGCTTCTACACCTGGATAAACATTGCTGGTTGCACCATGCCTCAGTATTTACATTTGTGAGATGCAATAAATAGTCTCTTAGTGCACATAAACGTTAACGCTGAATTATTTTGTAGATCAAGACATTAACCCTATTCCTTTCTTTGCATACCTAAAAAAAGAAAAGAAAGACTTCTTCTTAATGCAAAGGCTTCTTAAAACTTTGATTCAAGTGGAAATGCAAGGTCTAGCAAAGGAATACCACCTTGAACACTTTAACACACCCTATTTAGCAGAAGGGACATATATTGATACACTGAGAGCTGAGAGCTCCAGATTCCAGTTCTGCCCGCATGGATCTCCAGCAATGTGACTTTGCAAAAGTGCTTCACCCTCTCTGGGTGGCACATTCTTCATTTAGAAAAGTCCGGGCTCAGTGTAAACGATTTCTGAGTTACTTTTGAACTCTAAAAACTTGTCAGTGGCTGATTTGATTTCTCATTTCCTGCAGGGAGGAGGCAGAGATAATTTTTTTGTTTACAAAGAACAAGTTTTCATCTTGCAGCCTTTAATTCAAAAGCAGGAGAAAGAAACGTAATAGCGCCAAGGTAACGGCAGCCTTGCTTTGTTTGGATTCAGGGTCTTTGATACGACATATTGGATGTGTCAATGGAATGTAATTTATTTTGCTTCATAACATTTGGGAACAGATATTTGGTATTTCATCCAAGGAAAGCAATTTGCAGAAACCTTTTAGAAGGTGGCTGCAGCGTCAGTAATCGCTGCCATTTCTTTATGCCAACATTTCCTTAAAGCTCCACAGTCTTTCATGTTAATCATCCCTCTCAGCAGGATCCTTCTAGGGCTTTGGAGCAGGGCACCCACCCCTCAGAAAGGAGGTTCTATTTTTACAGTCCACCAGCCAACAAACTCCCTATTAATCGTGTGAAATCTGCTCAGATAGCTGCTCTTCTGGGTTCTCTCTGCCCCCCCCCCCGCCCCCCACTCTCAAGCCCCATCTGCACAACCCTCCCCCAGAAGGTATTTTTAGCTCTTAGCAGCTACATCCTCGAGAATTACTAGGCGGATGCTACACTTTGCTCTCAAGTAAACATTTTAGAGATTTGGGTTTTCATTCCTAATATTTTTCAAAAAGATTAAGAATACCACTCCCTAATACAGGTGCCTAAAGAATTAGTCTGGACTTTGAAGCCTCTATCTACCTCGGAATCCTTCTCTCTTCCGAGAAGATAAGTACCCTATTTACTCAAAGGTACTTTAGTCTTTTACTTGTGTGAGTCAGTGGTGACTTTGACCCATTGTTCTAGGCAGTCTCTCTACAGCAGCCTTGGGAACTATTTTGGGAGTGGGGAAGTCTGGGATCTCCCACTTGCATACATTTCCCCTAAGGGTTCAAATCTGACATCAGTAAACACAGCTGCCTCTCTGAGACCACTGTGTTAGGACATAGCAATTATGCTCTAAGAGCACAACATGGTACCCAGGAAGCTACAATCATCACAATATTTTCAAGCGCCTGTGGGAATTCCAAGGAATACTGTATCAATAATAAGAATCTGACTAGCAAATATGAATAGCAGTACTTAACTAGCCAGCCTCCACAACAAAAACTGTATTGGTTAGCATGTTATTAAGTGTTTTGGTTTGTGGGTTGTAGTCTTTTAAAAATGTTTTTAAGTAGGTGGTAGATGCACATGGAAAAAATTTCTAGGAAAAAGGTGAACAGTGGAAATAGTTCCCCTCTTATATCCCTTCCCTGATCTCCTTCCCAATGTTCTTGTGTGTATATTTCTATGTATTATACCACATATATAATGTTACATTATATTACACACACATATATGCGCATTTAAAAAATATGCACGTTCATAAGGTGACTCTTCATTGTTTTGCCACAACTATTGTTTTGTATCTTCCTTTTCCCACTAAACATTTTATCTTGGAGAGCACTCTGTATCAAAACATAGAATCTGTCTCCTTTTTCGAAAACGGCTCTCTTACACGCTATACCTGAATGAGCCAGAATTCATTTAACAAATCCTGGAAACTGGCTTCTAATTGGCAAAGGGTACTGCAGGAGAATGAGGAGTGCTTCTTCTCTACCAAGTATCAGGTTAATTACCGTTTGGTTCCTTAGGGGCTGCTTTTTTGAGTTTCTGGGAATTCTGTTTTTGATTGGGCCACAGCCTCTTCGAATTCCTGTGCTCTTTCCTTTCCCTTTTGTCTACAAGACATTCAGCAAATCCAGGTGATTTTTGCCTGGTGATATTGTTGAAAATCAGCCCAAAATGCCTCCAGAATGTGAGTGCTCCATAAATAAATGAGTAACTCTCCCAATGGAAGATCCCCGATTGTTTAGCTAAGGTGTGTTTGTTTCTCTGGTTCATGGTTCCTAGGGTCTGTATTTGATGGGTACAGCAATCTTCCATTTGTTCCTCTTGTTCAGAGCCTGTGGTGTATTTTCTCTAGTCTGGACACTGTTCCAGGAACCACAGGAGAGATGCATCCTCGCAGAAGCTTTGGCATTTGTCAAACAATGAGCAGTGTGAGGTGACGGAGCCAGGGACCCAGCAGGAGTCCAGGAAGTGCTGGGTGGCAGCTGTTGGGTGGCCCTGAGGACTTTGGGAGCTCAGGTGTCTGTGCCGACTGCGGGCACTGTCTCCTGTCTGGGGATGAAGTGAGAGGACTCTTCAGTGGAAAAGCACAGCTGGCTCTGACGGGACATTTTCTAAAGCAGCTCTGGCATTCGACTACATTTTTCTGCCTTGGTTTACAGAAGGAAATGAGGCTGCTTCTTCTACCCCATTTCCCTCAACACATTGTAGGTCTTGAGTCTTATGTGAATTGATGTCTGGACTGACACATTTTTGGGAAGAGCATCCCCAACACACCAGCAGATGGCTGGCACACCTGTTTTCCTGAGTCTTGGTTCAAAAAACAATCCACTTGTTCAAGATTTCTGTGTCAGATTTTGCACCTTTCCTAGAGACCATGCAGAAAGATAAAGCAAACCCTTTGTAAACATAAATTATTGTCATTAATAATAAATAATAATAAAATAATGTATTCGAGTTTCTCATGTTTTTCAAATGACAGCCGTCTTAAGTTGGGTTCTTAGAAACAGAACCTGAGCTAGTGATTTTGGTACAAGTGCTATATTGGTAGGGGGAATTGATCTCAGAAGGAACCTGCATGGGAGCAAAGAAAGCAAGATGGGCAGGGAAAAACTGAGGCATGGATATAGGCTCTACTGGAATCTATGTTGGCTTGATCTCACCTGAAAGTTCTGGAACATGAAGTGTACCATGTAGCTGCTCCCCTTGAGGTCAGGAGCTAGTCTTTTCTACTCATGTATTGGTCAGTCATCACCTGTCCCTGGAAGGAGGGGAAAACCACCAGGCATTTGAAGGAGGCTCTCCAGAGGGCAGTTCCCCTGCAAAGGGCATAACTGAAAACTATTAGCAGCCAATGGTCAAAGCAGTAGGAAGATGGGTACACCAGCCTGGTCAATGGGGTCTGGGTGGAGACCCATAGCACCACTACAACCCATAGTATAAAGGTAAGCACTTTGCATTGTGACCTATACAAATAGAGCTATGTACTAAAAATAAAACCAAAATAATAAAAAAATTCCCAAATAATGCTTATTTATCCACTTGTGGGTCAATGTGAATAATCTGAATACTTTTTATTTTATTCTAGTTTATTTTGATTCATAAAAAAATTGGTAGTCATGGCCCACTATTAGGTGTTGACCTGCAGTTTGTAAAATGTTGGGGCACCTGGGTGGCTCAGTTGGTTAAGCACCTGCTTTCAGCTCAGATCATGATCCCAGGGTCCTGGGATTGAGCCCCATGTTGGACTCTCTGCTTAGTGGAGCTGACTCGTCCCCCTCCCTCTGCCTGCCACTCCCCCTGCTTGTGCTCTCTCTCTCTGAAAGAAAAAAGAAAGAAAAAGAAAGAAAAAGAAAGAAAGAAAGAAAAGAAAGAAAAAGAAAAGGAAAAAGAAAGACTTAAATAAAAGCCAATCATTTTTTAAAGTGATTTAATTAGATTTTTAATCCTGATACATTTTTAGTGACACTTCTGATATCACATAACTGGAGTGAGCATCTAATTGATCATCCAAATTGGGACCCTTTTATTTACAGTTATGCCAGAATAGCAGGTGTTTTTCAGGCCTGTCCTGAAAAAAAAACCAGCATGCATATTAATGCTACTAAAAGCTACTAGAGGTATTTTTTATTAAGTATCTATGGACCACTTAATGTATATATTGAGCTGGCAATAAGATATGAAACAAAATCAAAAGTGTCTTCCTTTGGGGAAATAGACACGAATCAAATATAGTCACATAAGCAAAGGAAACCCAGCAAATGTGTTATGAAGAAGTTGGTTTCCATGAAGGGGATTTGAAAGAATCAGGGAAAGCCTCCCAGAGGAAATGATATTTGAGTCCCCTTGAGATTCAAAGAGCAGGTGAAGATACAACCAGGTAAAGGGGTTAGGAAGGACCATTCCAGTCTGATGCAACACCTTATGCAAAGGCCCAGGGGCTGTAAAAAGCATGTTGGGTATGAGCGATTAGAAGTCGTACCCTATCACTTATTTTATCTGCAGATCTTCATTTTATTTTATTTTTATTTTTTTTAAAGATTTTATTTTTTATTTTTTATTTATTTGAGAGAGAGAGAATGAGAGACAGAGAGCATGAGAGGGAAGAGGGTCTGAGGGAGAAGCAGACTCCCCGCCAAGGAGGGAGCCCGATGTGGGACTCGAACCCGGGACTCCAGGATCATGACCTGAGCCGAAGGCAGTCGCTTAACCAACTGAGCCACCCAGGCGCCCCAGGTCTTCATTTTATATCCTTTATCCAGTAGCAGTGTTCTAGTACCTGGGGTATATCAGGGAATATGACAGATAAGTTTCCTGTTCTCCTTGGGTTTATATTCTGGAGTGTGTACATGCAGGTGATCAACAGGTAATAAAATAGAAAAGAATATAGTGACAAGAACCAGGAAGAAAATAAAATAGGGTCATAGGATGGAAAGTGACTGTGTGGTCAGGGAGGAGTGCCCCAGAGAGGGGTACTTGAACTAGGACAGAATGACAAGGAGGGGCCAGGAAAATCTTGATGCAGAACAGCCTAGGCAATAAAAACGGCCGGTGCAACATCCCTGGGATAAGAACAAGCATGGTGAGTTTCAAGAAGTGAAGTAGGAGGGTTTTTTTTAAACATTTAGACATTCAGAGCAAAGAGGAGAGATGAGGGTCAGTCATGCAGGGTCTTCAGGCAGTGTTGAGGATTTTGGAGTGTACCCCAAGTGCATTGTGAAATCATGGGAGAGCTTCAACAGTGAAGTGGCAGAGTGAAATTTGTATTTTCAAAGTTGACCGATTGCCGTGAGAGGAATGGATGGTAGAAGCAAAGAGTAGAACCCAAGAGGCTTGGTAAGAGGCAAGACCAAAGGGGCTTGGACTAGGGCGGTGGCATGGAAGATGGAGAGAACTGGATGAATCATGATATATTGTGAAGAACCAACTTGTGGCAAGAAGGAGTGAAATCAAGAATACACCTATCTGTTTGCTGGGTCAGATTATCTCAACCTTTTGCATCTCAGTGAGCAAAAGAGAAAGCAGAATTATGGTGGTAATGAATCAAAAATTGGGAGTGTTTCAAGAAGAAAGGAGGTTGAACTGTCTTGCAAGCTTCTGAGTGACCGTTGGTATTAGCAACAGACAATCATCCTCAACATTGGAAAGGTCTGTTTCAGTGGGATGCTGGTGACAAAATGATGACTGGAGGTATCGCTCCTCCCTAAGGATATAGATGACATTTTATTCAAAGAAATTTCTTGTTGTGGGGGTGCCTGGGTGGCGCAGTTGGTTAAGTTGCCAACGCTTGATTTCCTCTCAGGTCATGATCTCAGGGTCGTGAGACTGAGCCCCGCATCAGGCTCCATGCTCAGCAGAGTCTGCTTAGGACTCTCTCTTCCTCTCCCTCTGCCCCTCCCCCCACCTTATGCTCTCTCTCAAATAAATAAACCTTGAAGAATATTTCTTCTTGTGGTAAAAAAATACATAATATACTATCTTAATTATCTCAGGTGTACAGTACAGTAGTCTTAGATCTCTAGAACTTTTTCATCTTGCAGAACTGAAACTTTACATCCATTGAAAATCATCTCTTCCTTTTACCCCTCCCTCAACCCTGGCAACAACCATTCTATATTCTAAGAGTCTGACTATTTTCAATACTTCATATAATTGTAGAATCATGAAATATTTATGATTTGTGATTGGCTTATTTCACTTAGCATAATGTCCTCAAGGTTCATCCCTGTTGTCGCATATGACAGGGTTTCCCTCTTGGTAAAGGCTGAATAATATTCCATTTTATGTATAGACCACATTTCTTCTTCCTTTATCATTCATCTGTTGATGGACAATTAGGTTGCTTCCATCTCTTAGCTAATCTGAATAATGCTCCATTGAATATGAGGGTGCAAATATTTCTTCAAGGTCCTGTTTTCAATTCTTTTGGGTAGATACTCAGAAATGCAATTGCTGGATCATATGGTAATTGTATTTTATTTTATTTATTTACTTATTTTATTTTATTATGTATTTTAAAGTTTTTGAGGACCATCATACCGTTTTCCACAATGGCTACACCATTTTATATTCCTACCAACAGTGCACAAGTGTTCTAATTTCGCCACATCATTACTGATTCAATCTCTTTTCTAGTAATTGGTCTGTTCATTTTTGGTAGGTTGGATATTTCTAGAAATTTATTCATTTATTCTAAGTTGTCAAATTTGTTGGTGTATTTGTTGGTGCATGTTGTACATAGTGGTCTCTTATGATCCACTGTAGTTCTGTGTTATCAATTGTAACATCTCCTCTTTCATAATTTATGATTTTATTTATTTGAGTATTCTCTTTTTTTCTTGCTGAGGCTAGCTAAAGGTTTGTCAATTATGTTTATCTTTTCAGAGAACCAGCTTTTAGTTTTATTGATCTTTTCTATTATCTTTTTTAGTCTCTGTTTCATTTATTTCTGCTCTAATCTTTGTTATTTCCTTCCTTATACTAATTTTTAGCTTCATTTGTTCTTTTTTTCTAGTTCCTTGGGGTGTAAAGTTATGTTGTTTATTCGAGACTTTTCTTGTTTCTTGAGGTAGGCATTTATTGCTATGAACTTTGCTCTTAGAACTGCTTTGGTTGCTTTCCATTAATTTGGTATGTTACATTTTCATTTTCATTTGTCTTAACTTTCTAAAATTTCTCTTTTGATTTCTTTCTCAGCCCATTGTTCATTAGCATGTTAAACTCCCACATATTTGTGAATTTTTCCAGTTTTCTTCATGTAATTAATTTCTAATTTCATGCCATTGTTTTTGGAAAAATGCTTGATATGATTCCAGGCCTTTTAAATTTATTGAAACTTGTTTTGTGGCCGAACATATGATCTGTCTTGGGAAAATGTTCCATGTGCACTTGAGAAGAATGTGTATTCTGTAGCTTTTGACTGGAATGTTCTGTAAATATCTGTTAAGTCCATCTGGTCTAACATGTCATTTAAGGCCAAAGTTTCCTTACTGATTTTCTGTCAGGATGATCTATCCATTAATGTAAGTGGGGTATTAAAGTCCCCTACTATTATTGTATTACTGTTTCTTTCTCCATTTAGGTCTGTTAATATTGGCTTAATATATTTAGGTGCTCCTATGTTGGGTGCATAAATATTTACAAATGTATATCCTCTTGTTGGAGTGACCCCTTTATCATTATGTAATACCCTTCCTTGTCTCTTATTACAACCCTTGTTTTGAAGTCCATTTTGTCTTATGTAACTATAGATACTCTAGTTTTCTTTCAGTTTCCATTTGCATGGAATATATTTTTCCATCCTTTCACTTTCAGTGTATGTGTGTCTTTACACCCAAAGTAAGACACTTGTGGGCAGTATAAATGGGACTTGTCCTTTTTTTTTAATCTATTCAGCCACTCTATATTTTTTGATTGGAGAATTTTAGTCCATTTATATTTAAAGTAATTATTGATGGGTAGGTACTTATTTCCATTTTGTGAATGGTTTTCTTGTTGTTTTTGTAGTTCTTCTCTGTTCCTTCTTCTCTTGCTCTCTTCCTTTGTGGTTTGATGACTTTCTTTAGTAGTATGCTTATATTCCTTTCTCTTTATCATTTGTGTATTTACTATAGGTTTTAGTTTTGTTGTTAGCATGAAGTTTACATATAACAACTTACATCTTTAACAGTCTGTTTTAAGTTTGTAACAATTTAAATTTGATCCCATTCTAAAGTTCAACATTTTTACTCCCCCAAATTTTATGTTTTTGATGTCACATTTTACCCCTTTTTATCTTATGTAGCCCTTAACTAATTATTTTAGTTACAGTTATATTTACTACTTTTGTCATTTAATCTTCATGTTAATCCACTATCTTTACTATATATTTATCTTTCCAGTGAGATTTATCCTTTTTTGTGTGTTCTTTTTACTAATTAGCACCCTTTATCTTCAGTTTATAAAAGTCTTTTAACATTTCTTGTAAGGCCTGTTTAGTGGTGATGAACTTTTTAAGCTTTTGCTTGTCTGGAAAATTCTATTTCTCTCCTGCAATTCTGAATGATAATTTTCCCAGTTAGAGTGTTCTGGTTGGAAGTTTTTTTCTTTCAGCATTTGGAACGTATGTCACTCCTATTTGGTCTGCAAAGTTTCTGCTGAAAAATCTGATGATTGTCTCTTGAGGGTTTTTTTATATATATATATATATATATAACAAGTTGTTTTTCTCTTGCTGCTTTTAAGATTCTCTCCTTGTCTTTAACTTTTGACCTTTTAATTATAATGTGTCTTGGTGTAGGTCTCTTTGCTCGTTTCTTTTTCAAGAGCTCATAATCTCTTTCTCCCTCTGGTGTCTGTCTTTACTTCCACAGGTCCTCAAGTGTTAAACCAAGGAGCTCTTTTTTCCTCAACATTACCCGGACATCCAAAGTATTCCAGATCTCCATCAGTGCTCAGAGTCAGACAAGGTGGGAACCAGTCCCTCTGGCAACCCCCCAAAAACCTAGAATGTTGGACATACATTCCGCTTTTCTCCCTGCCCACCCTCCAATCCCCCACCATGGAGAAGCCGTGAAGTATGAGTTTATTTCTAATCGTGCTAAGCTGTACCAACTTGGGGAAAGTTTTACATGGAAGAGACAAAATGCTTTTTCTAACCCATTTTAGTGTGGTTATTCTTGGCTTTGAACACACCTAGGGTACTGCCACTTCTTTACTGGCTTCTGGAGTCCATGAAGGCTTTTGGAATATATATTGTTATGTCAGTGCCTCTGTGGGAGAACAAAGTCAGGGGCTTCCTATTTTGTTATCTTGTTGTACAGACAAGATTTTAAATGCTGTGACAAAGAATAGAGGGGAAGACAGCTAGAAGTTGTGAAGACCAGAGAAGAAAATTGTTAATGTAGAAAGTACTAGAACATATTGCATGCTGATGAAAATAAACAAGTTAAGATTGAGAGACTGATAATGCTGTACACTAGAACAATGGTTTTCAAACTTTTGTGTCCGTTAGGAACATACTGCAAACTTGTGAAAACATACATCGTTGTGCTCCAGCCTAGAATTCTGATTCAGTAGTTCTGGGATGGGGCCCTAGAATTTGCATTTCTAACAGGTTCCCAGTTAATGATAATGTAGCTGGTCTAATGACCACACTCTGGGGGCTACTACTCTAGAGAAGGGAGGGGAATGGTGTCATTGAGAAGAGAGGAGCTTGGGTGAAGAAAATATGGATCTTTCTCTCTTGGCTTTTTTGTCTCAGGGTCATTGAGGGTCAATATTGGTCAATGTTGGTCAACAGTGTTGGTCAGTCAACCAACTTAAGTGGTATGTTTTATTGCATGATTACAGAAACTGTAGGACGAATAGAGTACTCATTTTAAACATTTTCTTCCATTGTCTATATAACCATATCTGTTCTTCTCAGATCTCTTCCCATGCAAATACAGAACAGGAGGTCATTTATATATTTCACACAGCTCAGTTCACCCACAGACATATGAAATTCCTCTTCTTTTGCCCAGAATTCTCACCTCTCTCACAACTTTTTCAGATGCCTGTAAAGTCCTAATCTTCTCCTCAGGTAGCAATTTAGAGCAGGTGTAGTGATTTCTCTGACAGGATCAGTAAGACTTGAGAGGAACTCCAGGGACATGGACCTCACCAGCTTGTCATTGAGATTCCAGCATTGGCCATGTTTTAATTTTGTAGCAATTCACACATCAGGGAAACCAGGCCCCTGGTAAGCTCAGTGAAGTGCTAAAAGTTTCAAAAACATGGCTACTGCCCAGGGGTTTTGACAGAATCTGAATATTGCCTTCTCAACCCACCATAGGACGATTACGTTAGCCACACAGACACAAAATAAACACAGTAAACCTATGATGTGCAAAGAAAAATGTCAAAATTTTCACACTTTAAAAGTTATCTCATCAGGGAAAAGGTTTTTTTTAGAAGAAAAATCAGCAACTTTTGGTTAAAAAAAAATAACCTCTCTCTATGCAAGCTGCATCTGTTCAGGCGTCTGTCTTCTCCTGTCAGATCTGCTTGACTTGAAATTCCCAATGTGTTAAAGTCCAATTCAAGTTCTTTCAGAGTCTGAGAGTATGGAATGTACTGAGCACCCAACCACAGTGAGTTGAAGTGGAAATGAAAGGAAATCCATTTTGAAGACATTTTTCCCTCCCTCTCCCCCACCATTTGATGTGAAGAAAGGAGCTCAACTTCCAGTGTGGTGATAATGGAATTCCTTTTCCAGTCAGATTCTTTATCATATAATCCAACCATGTCTTAATCCTTCCTACTTTCTTTATACCCTCTGATGTAGGCCCCATGCAGGGGAACCCTGCACTGGAAAGAGAAAAGAAAACCAAATGTTTTACATCAAAATAAAAACAAACAAAAGGATGTGGAGTGGAGGTGGGTGGGAAGTAAAAACTATAAAGCCTTTTTTTATAGTACATCTCATTACTTCAACTATATTCTAGAAAATCTACCTCAAAAATTTCTTTGAAAAGAAATGGTATAAATAATCACTATTGTGCAAAGTATGAAATAGAATTATAATATCTGTTTGACTTTAGGTTATAAGATATCTATATTCAAATTACAAAACATATTTACATTATAAACTAATTATAATATTAATATTATTATATTTTATAGCAATCATAAGTCAATTATATACCATTTATAAAATATATTTAAGTATATACAATAATATTAAATAAAATAAAAGAAATACTTAAAATCACCCTGACAATGTTAAAGTTGAGTTCTAAGAAATGATCCTGAATTTATTATTTGAGACGTTTTTAAAAAAGATTTGTTTATTTGAGTGGGGGCAGAGGGAGAGAATCTTCAAGCAGACTCCCTGCTGAGCATGGAGCCCTATGCAAGGCTGGATTCCATTACCCATGAGATAATAACCTGAGTGGAAACCACAAGTCAGTCACTTAACCAACTGAGCAACCCAGGCCCCCTAAGACATTTTTTTAAATCTCTTTCTTTTTCCCAGTTTATACTCTTGGCATAATGAGATAGACTGTGGAGAAAAAGAAATGCTTTTGAAGGATAACTTGGAAGACCAGTTTCAGTCCTTTCCCTAAATATTATCATTAGCTAACATTTCTAAGGTTAAAATTACCAGGGAAATGGAGTGGATCAATTTAGAACAAATGAACTTGAAATTTCTTTGAAAATTTTGAAACTCAATATAAATTCAGGTATTCATCATTGAGCATCTCCTACATATAGAACTCTGTGCAAGGCTTTGAGATTTAAAGAACTGTGATCTCCAGGCCTACCCTTTTAGGGAGCTTGCAGTCTAGTTGACCAGAACAAAGGATGACAACTGAATCCATGGGTGATTAATGATAAGGCCAGTCAGTGGAATGTGAGGTCCTTATCAACCAGAGTAGCCAAAAAATAGCTTTGAAGGGGGTATAGAATTTGAAGGTGTCAAAGTATGGCTTAAATGGGTTGAGAGAAAGAATTAGGGGTGGCAATTCATGTGGGTAAGAAGAAAGGCAGAAACTCATACTAATTTGGAAGATGTTAGAAGTTAGAAAAGGAATCTATTGGCTAAAATCAAAATTGATTTTGCTAGAGACCAGAATCTAACTCTCATTAGAACTATAAGGAAATCGCTGTGCTCTCTTCTAGAATTTTTATGGCTCCAGTTCTCATATTTAGGTCCTTAATCCATTTTGAGTTTATTTTTGTGTTTGGTGTAAGAAAGTCGTCCAGTTTCATTCTTTTGCATGCGGCTGTCCAGTTTTCCCAGCACCATTTGTTGAAAACTCAAAGGGTATGAGAATACTAATTCAAAAGGATATATGCATCCCTATGTTTATTGCAGCATTATTTACAATAGTCAAACTATGGAAGCAGCCCAAGTCTCTGTGGATAGATAAATGGATAAACACACACACACACACACACACACACACACACACAAATATATATATATATTCACATCTTCCATGATATATATATATATATATATATATATATATATATATATAGTGGAATATTACTAAGCCATGAAAAAGAATGAAATCTTGCCATTTGCAACAACATGGATGGATCTAGAGAGTATAATGCTAAGTGAAATAAGTAAGTCAGAGAAAGAGAAATACCATATAATTTCACTCATATGTGGAATTTAAGAAAGAAAATAAATGAGCAAAGGTGAAAAAAAGAGACAAACCAAGAAACTCTTAACTACAGAGAACAAACAGATGGCTACCAAAGGGAAGGTGAGTGGGGGAGGGAATGGGTGAAATATGTGAAGGGGATTAAGAGTATAGTTATGTATAGAATTGTTGAATCACTATATTTTACACCTGAAACTAATATAACACTGCATGTTAATGACACTGGAATTAAAAAAAAAAAACCTATAGGGAAATGGAGGTACAAAAGGCTAAGTGACCCGTACAATACCTAATTTGTATCAGAAATGAAGTAGCCAAACTTCTATTATCAACTTTACATTTCAAGAGTTTCCCTACTTTTTAAATTCTAATTTCTGCTTGTAATGGCATTTTTGACTGCTTTACAACAGGAATGGCAGATAGATTTAATCTCAGCTATTCATTCTTTTTTTTTTTAATTTTTTTATTGTTATGTTAATCACCATATATTACATCATTAGTTTTTGGTGCAGTGTTCCATGATTCATTGTTTGTTCATAACACCCAGTGCTCCATGCAGAACGTGCCCTCCTCAATACCCATCACCAGGATAACCCATCCCCCTCCCCCCTCCCCTCTAGAACCCTCAGTTTGTTTTTCAGAGTCCATCATCTCTCATGGTTCGTCTCCCCATCTGACATACTCCCCTTTTCTTCCTCTCCTGTTATCTTCTTCTTTTTCTTTTTTCTTAAAATATGTTGCGTTATTTGTTTCAGAAGTACAGATCTGTGATTCAACAGTCTTGCACAATTCACAGCGCTCACCGTAGCACATACCCTCCCCAATGTCTATCACCCATCCACCCCATCCCTCCCACCCCCAACCACTCCAGTAACACTCAGTTTGTTTCCTGAGATTAAGAATTCCTCATATCAGTGAGGTCATGTGATACATGTCTTTCTCTGATTGACTTATTTCACTCAGCATAACACCCTCCAGTTCCATCCATGTCGTTGCAAATGGCAAGATCTCATTCCTTTTGATGGCTGCATAATATTCCATTGTGTATATATACCACATCTTCTTTATCCATTCATCTGTCAATGGGCATCTTGGCTCCTTCCACAGTTTGGCTATTGTGGACATTGCTGCTATAAACATTGGGGTACACGTACCCCTTCGGGTCCCTACATTTGTATCTTTGGGGTAAATACCCAGTAGTGCAATTGCTGGATTGAACGGTATCAGCTATTCATTCTATTTGATTGTTAATAGTGAGTGGCTGCTTAGATCACTTGTTAAGAATGATTCAGAGGCATTTGAGGCTCAGCTAGGTTGCTATGAAATCTGAGCTTGATTATCAATGTCTGCCATGGACAAGGAAGGGAGGAAGCTGTGACACTCGTGCCTCGCATTTTCTGTCTTGGCTGTGGGATCCTGCGTAAGACGCTGATGGCACAGTGAGAACTGTGGCTACTGAAGTTTGTTCTGAGATACAAGAGAAAACAGGTCAGTATTTTAGTGCCAGAATAAGAGAGAGCATTGGGGAACAAGTTCTGGGCAGAACTTGTTGTTGTCTTACCCAAGTCCCGAGGGAAAAAAAGAGGATGGGATTACTAATAAAGAGGTAAAGAAGTAGAATGACTTCTTGAGGCTCCGACCATGTTTATTCATGTTCATTTCCTGTTTATTCATCACAGTATAGGTAGCATATGTTCTGGAGCTTGATTTCTCATCTTCAAATCCTGCTCCCCTTTCCTTCATTTAAACACACTTTCTGATTATCAAGGTAATACATATATACTGGGGAAAACAGGCAAGATGTGGGAAACTGCTGAAAAGAGATTTTTAAATACGCTTCATTTTATAATATATACATTTTTACCTGAAGAGGTGAGCTCACATTTGGGTGAGCTGTTGACTGGGAATCACTCATGGTAATGAGGGAAAATATTTTCAAACAGAATATATGAGGCATGAACCCAGAGGGTGAGGTTGAAAATGCCAGATCTCTGTTGATTCCTGTGAAATTGCCTTTTCTCAGATCTAAAAGCCAAGAGAATTGCCATAATTTTATTCATCTAAGACTACTTTTTGATGGTGACCCAGTAACACTCCTTTGCACGGTACAGCTAATTTAAAATTTAAGCTGATTATAAAGCCAGACAGTCTTCCCCCCTTTAACTCCAGAGTATTTTGCAGAGATCCTGGAGGATTTCTCTGATGCTAACTTGGGTATCCCATCCCACCCATGTACTCAACTTGGCTGAACCTGGAGTTTAATTTACTCGTCAGGTAAAATGTGAAGCCTGTTAAATTATTGAGAATTCATATTCAAAAGCCTTGCCTGTTACCATTTTAACAGGTCCACATGTGTTTTGCAGGCCCGTGTTTTATATGAGGAAACAGCTAATTCTTCTGCTTATCATATATCATCGAATCTAAGACATCGATTGTAAGATTCACCATTTTTTATAGGCCATTAAGAAAATACTGCCAAATAATTTTAAGAGACCATCAATTTTAAGATGCATCCCAATTTCAGAGATGTTAAAATATGAAAAACGAGCATCTTAGAACTAATAAAATGTGTATTGTATTTTATACTTTGTGAAGAAATTCTTTGGGTACATTTGATCCTTTGAAGCTCGTATAGATTTTTCTTCAGCTTTACACCCTGTGGACAGCCTTCAGTTATGAATTACCTTGTTTAGAATGGACCCCTGGCTATGAGGGCACATAATGAACCTTTATCATTATCAGTTCATAAGTGAGAAACCCTGGGAATGATCTCCTGGCACAAGAACTAAACACACCCAGCAGCTAAGAATAGAATTATGTTCTTCACTCCCTTTTGTGATTCTCAGTCATTGGGTGTCACGTGGAGATAAACAAGTTGCATGACCCACCCCTCCAGCCCCCAACACGCATGTAAAATGGACAGAAAATAAGCCTTGTTGAATGTATCTAGAGGGATAAACTATTGGGAGTAATTTCTCTCTTGTCTATGCTGCCAGGGAAAAGAAGATATGAACTGAACTCCCCCTCCCTACTTTACATGACTGTGATGGTTTGTTTTATGCGTGTACCTGATTGGGGCTAAGGGATGCCCAGGTAGCAGGTAAACAAAATTTCTGGGTGTGTTTGTGAGGGTGTTTTCAGAAGAGCCAATCCTTCATGATAAGTCTCTTTCTATAGATCTCTATAAACTCTATTGGTTCTGTTTCTCTGGAGAACCTTGACTAAAACATCACTCCAGAGTAGAGAAGATATTACAACACTTGGAGTATATCATCTTTGGGTATCGGGAGACAAGATGAAGAAAACCTCCCCCTGGGCCTTGGTTGGGAAGATTAGGCTTATCCTGGAATTATGTTGATATTTCTGGGAGTAAGAAGGTTACACATTGAGAGGCTGTGGTGTGTTGCAATAAATATGTACAACTGTTTACATCTGTGTCCATGCCCTTTGGAATATGAATCTACATCTTGTTTCTACCTCTTGAATCTGGCCTGGTTCTATGACTTGCTTTGACTAATACAATGTGAAGGAAGTGACAGTGAACTTATTCTGAGCCTAGACCTCAAGAGACCTTACACACTGCTACTTGTTCTATTGGTGTCCCTATTGGGGTCATGTGATAAACTTGGGATAGCCTGTTAAAGGATGAGAGAACACATTCCATGTGGAGGAAATATGAATCATTTCACTTGTCCCATCTGACACCCCAGATGAGATAGGGTACACCTAGGATTAGCAAGCCTCCTATCTGACCTGCAGCTGACCTCAGATACATGAGGGAACACAGTAAGACCAGAAGATCTCCCCAGCTGAGTTCAGTTCAGCTTGCTAACCTGTAGACTCCTACACTAATAATTGGTTATTGTTTTAAGATACTTGAATTGTCCTTATGACTCATTATGTTGCAGTAGCAGGATTGAAAAGAGGGGAACCTGATGAAGAGAAGATAGGGAGTGTCCCTCCATCTGGGAGTTACTACTGGGGATAGTTGGGGTGGGCCTGGGAGCTCCTGACACACTACTGCCTATTGGGTTCTGATGGGATGGAAGGAGCACAGCTGGAGGTTGTTCCCCAAAAACCCATCCTTAGGAGAAGCAAAGAGGGACCCTTGCAGCTGATTAGATGAGCAAGATGATCGGTGCAAATACCTGGCACCTGCGGTCTTCTTCATAGATCTACTCTTGGGCTACTGAAATGTTCTGCCCAGACATACTGGGAAGCAGAAGTGCCTGGGAGGCTGTGTCCCTGGGGATCACCAGTAGCCAATGACTGGTGAGTATGAAAGCCCAGCTCCCTTGTTTGAAGGAGGGATTAACTCAGAGGGGTCATTTGCAGTGGGAGCTCCCCCAGAGACCTGAAATCACCCCCTTATATGGTCTTGTCCCCTCCTCTGTCCTGTTTTCCCATTTCTTACCAGTTTTTCCAAGGCCAGGTCCTTAATAAACAACTTACCTTTGTCTCGGGATCTGCTTCCAGAGAACTCAACCTAAGATAGATGATTTGGGGGAGAACCAGAGAAATTGGTGTATGAATTACTTTATGCATGTGGCCCTATATACTGGGCAGGTGTTTATTCCACTTAGCTACAAATAATAGAATTGTACTTATTATTCAAAGCACTTATTACCTGGGAAGATGAGTAGATGGGTAGAGCAACTCTTGGTGCAGTTGAAAAATAGTTTCTGTTCACTTTCTAAGCTCATTCAATATATATTTAAAACATAGCATCTATCTTTCACTTTTTTTTCAATTCCCAATCCATACTATTTTTAAGCTGTTCTTTGCTTTAGACTTTATTTAATTTTTATGTCAAGAACTGTGGGAAATTCTGTAGGAAGATACCAAATTTATGATATAAAGATTGCCGATATTAATGATAATATTAAAACTAAAAACATTATTAAACTCATATAGCCTTAGGTCACAATATTCAGAGCAGCAACAATGAACATGAAAATTAGACCGAAAAGGAGGAAATTACATTATTTTTCGGGAGCAGAGAGGAGCTGGGGCCGACTTCTGCTAGAACAGTCCCAATTAACTCTACCCATTTAAATAGACCCAGCAAATTCTTAAGAACATTACCCTATAAATAAGATGTTTAAATTAGAGCTCGTGAAAAGTGAGAAGATAATGGATTCGAGAAACAGATTTAATCACAGCCTCTATGCCTCCTCCACATCTCCCTCAGTATTTCGTATGTCAAAGATATGAAGAGGAAAAAACAGAGTTAAGGTCAAGATTTTATTTCAGATTAAAAAAAACTAGCTCCTGTAAATGTTGATTCAAACCAAGATAAGGCTCGGTGTTTATATGGTGCCACTGTCAAAAATTGCCATTATCTTATTGTTCTTATGTTAGACACAATGCTTGGTTTATAGCCTTATTTGGTGCTGGTTTGTTTTTGAGCTGATATAAATTTCATATCTCTATGCTTCCCTCCCTACTGAAGAGATGAGGATAAACTTTGTTTTATTCTTGGAAACCTAAGGAATTAATTAAGCAAATACTTCTAGTATTATTCTTCGAGGTGGTAGATAAGGAATTCAGGTAACTGTGGCTCTCCATTGAGTGAAGTCTGCCAAATTAGTGTAAGCATCACTGCCTGTTATAGTACTTTTTGTTTAGTTAGAAAACAAATGTATTCCTCAGCTCTTGCCCTCCAGTCAGGACTGTGTGAAATTCTGAAGGAGTAGAGAAGTATATTAAGCCTTATCCCTCTCCTAAGTGAGCTTACAATTTAGTGAATAACAATGAAAAGATACCACATTGTGGATTTGGGGATAATGTGAATAAACAAAAACCATAAAGGGATGGAATACTAAGGTTTATCTTCTGTGCACGCTGTGATTGGTAGTAGTGGCCTGGAGTGTTGTGTTAAGTAGGATTCAGAGGTGGTATCTGGTATGTCAGCTTGAGTTACCCTTTTGACTTGCAATGTGTGCTGTGGACAGGAGGAAGTGGTGGCTAGTGTGCAAATCTGGGCTGGAAATGGCACTTCATCTGGGCCTTGAAGGATGTGTTGGCTTTAGATGAGAAAAGAAGAGCATTCCAAGTGAAAGACAGTAGCAAGGATGAAAAATGAACTTATCTGTGTGTGGCTCAGTAAAAGGACCAATTTGAGCAGAGCAGAGAGTGAGACAGTGAGGGAGAGGACTGTTTTTAAAGAGAAATTAGACTGGCGCCTGGGTGGCTCAGATGGTTAAGCATCTGCCTTCGGCTCAGGTCATGATCCCAGGGTCCTGGGATCGAGTCCCGCATCAGGCTCCCTGCTCCTTGGGAGCCTGCTTCTCCCTCTGCTTCTCTCTGTCTCTCATGAATAAATAAAATCTTAAAAAAAAAAAAAAGGGCAAAGCCCCTGACCCTCTGGTCCAGTGGGCTTTCTCCTGTTTAAAGAGAAATTAGATGATAGACGGTCTTGAAAACCAGAAGAAAGAGTTTAGATGTGATATGGTGGGAACTAAAGAGTCCTTGAAAGTTTTACAAATGGCAAGAGAGGCAACCAAAATGTGGCTTAGGGAAGGTGTATCTGGTGATAGTGTGAAGAAGACAAAAATGGAATGGGGCAGCAGCTCTTTCTGCCCATCGGTCCCGTCCCCATGCTTTAATAAACCCCCATTTTGCACCAAAGATGTCTCAAGAATTCTTTCTTGGTCATCAGCTCCGGACTCCACCCCACTGAACCTCACCTATATTCCAAACCCCATCAGTGAGACCCTTCAGTTTTCCAAAAACTAATCACTGGGAGAAATTTAAGAAGCCTCTAAGTGGTTAAGAAATTGCAAATTCTCACAATAGCCTTGTGGAAATGCCTGTTGGATTAAAGTTGGGGAGGAAAACAGAAAGGAAGAGAAGCCTGAAGTCAGGATGAAACTAATGGCATCCATTTCACCCAAAGACCCTACCACCCTCAATAACTATGCTCTTTAGCAAATTATTCTCCCTCCTCCCCAACCCCCCTTTGGATTGGGGGTGTGACTCTCATAGGTTGGCCCGTGCCTACCTCCCTTAGAAGAGCTGGCAAATCGGGTGGCGGAGCAAGATGGCGGAGGAGTAGGAGACCTAGATTTTGTCTGGTCTCAGGAATTCAGCTGAATAGGGATCAAACCATTCTGAACACCTACGAACTCAACAGGAGACCGAAGAAGAGAGTAGCAACAACTCTCTGAACAGAAAAGCGACCACTTTCTGGAAGGTCTTTTCTGATTTGTATACAGTATATTTGCTGGGGACGTTGTAAACCTGTTAGCATTTCGTTCTCTCATTCATCTATTCTCCTCTGGACAAAATGACAAGACGAAAGAAATCACCTCAGCAAAAAGAACAAGAGGTACTACCATCAGCCAGGGACCTACTCAATACAGACATTAGTATGATGTCGGACCTAGAGTTCAGAATCATGACTTTAAAGATACTAGCTGGGCTTGAAAAAAGCGTGGAAGTTATTAGAGAAACCCTTTCTGGAGAAATAAAAGAACTAAAATCTAACCAAATCGAAATCAAAAAGGCTATTGATGAGGTGCAATCCAAAATGGGGGCACTAACTGCTAGGATAAATGAGGCAGAAGAGAGAATCAGCGATATAGAAGACCAAATGATGGAAAATAAAGAGGCTGAGAAAAAGAGAGAGAAACAACTACAGGATCACGAGGGCAGAATTCGAGAGATAAGTGATACGATAAGACGAAACAACATTAGAATAATTGGGATCCCAGAAGAAGAAGAAGAGAGAGAGAGGGGGGCAGAAGGTATATTGGAGCAAATTATAGCAGAAAACTTCCCTAATGTGAGGAAGGAAACAGGCATTAAAATCCAGGAGGCACAGAGAACCCCTCTCAAAATCAATAAAAATAG
>NW_027397091.1:8840862-8889678 GCF_003265705.2 Callorhinus ursinus | reverse complement strand
CTATTTTTATTGATTTTGAGAGGGGTTCTCTGTGCCTCCTGGATTTTGATGCCTGTTTCCTTACCCACATTAGGGAAGTTCTCTGTTATAATTTGCTCCAATATACCTTCTGCCCCTCTCTCTCTTTCTTCTTCTTCTGGGATCCCAATTATTCTAATGTTGTTATGTCTTATGGTATCACTTATCTCTCAAATTCTGCCCTCGTGATCCAGTAGTTGTTTCTCTCTCTTTTTTCAGCTTCTTTATTTTCCATCATTTGGTCTTCTATATCACTGATTCTCTCTTCTGCCTCATCTATCCTAGCAGTTAACACCCCCATTTTTGATTGCACCTCATTAATAGCCTTTTTAATTTCAACTTGGTTAGATTTTAGTTCTTTTATTTCTCCAGAAAGGGTTTCTCTAATAACTTCCATGCTTTTTTCAAGCCCAGCTAGTGTCTTTAAAATCATGATTCTGAACTCTACGTCCAAAATCGTACTAATGTCAGTATTGAGTGGTTCCCTGGCTGTTGGTACTACCTCTTGTTCTTTTTGCTGAGGTGATTTTTTCTGTCTTGTCATTTTGTCCAGAGGACAATAGATGAATGAGAGAACAATATGCTTACAGGGTAACAATGTCCCCAGAAAATATATTGTAAACAAATCAGAAAAGACCTGAAGCCGGGGAAAAAGAAAGGGAAAGAAAGAAAAAAGAGAAGAAAAAAAAGATAAAAACAAACAGAACAAAACAGAATATGATCAAATATGATCAGGCTAGTGCATAGATCAGTGCCACACACTAGATTTTCAGTGTATTTTGGTCTGTTAGAAGAAAGTGCCTCCCAAAATTTTAAAGACAGAAAAACATATATGTACAAAATAAGGGTTGTTACGATGAAGGGATGCAATATGATTGTAAGATGAAAATTATAAAATTTTTATAAAAGGAATTGATAAGAAGTTGTTTGAAAAAAAGAAAGAAGAGGATTTAAAAAAAAAAAGAGAGAGAGAAAAAAGGTAGAGAATGTGATCGGGCAGGAGACTAGAACAAAGCCATATGCTAGAGATTTAGGGTATATTTTGATATGTTAGAAGAAACTGTATCTCAAAATTTTAAATAGAGAACAACTTATATATATATATATGCCAGAAATAAGGGTAACTACTATGAAGGGATAGAATATGACTCTAAAAATGAAGAATAAAAATGTTTTTTAAAAAAGGGATTGATAAGATGTTGGTTGAAAAAGGGAAAAAGAAAACTTCAAAAAAATTAAAAAGACAGTTAAAATAAGAATTAACTTTGAAAGACTAAAGAATCATGGTAAAAAAAGCCATGAAGTCTATGTGCAGTATTCCCCTCATACTGGAGTTCTGCCATTCTCATTGATCAGTAACCTTGGTCTTGGCTGGCTGTTCTTGCTGATCTTCTGAGGGAGGGGTCTGTTGCCGTGGTTCGGAAATGCCTTTGCTGGAGGCGGAATTGCCCCGCCCTTGCTCGGGTTTGCTCTCGGGAGTTTTGTTCCCTGCAAGCTTTCAGTACAGCTTTGGAAGACAAGAGTGAAAATGGCGGTCTCCCAATCTCCACCCTGGAGGAGCTGAGAACGTGGGGCCCTGCTCCTCCGTAAACCCCAGAGAAAAGCAGTCAGTCACTCCCGTCTCCCCGGTCTCCGGCCGCACTCCGTGCTCACCCGGCCTGTGACCGAGCGTTTCTATCTCTGGCACCCGACCCCGTGTGGAGTCTCCAAACCCAGCAGTTCCCTGCAGTGCGCTCCCGTGCCGCTCCCCCCGGGGGGGAGGAATGGGAGTCTCCCCAGATCTGCTGCTTGTTGGGTCCCTGCTGGAGGAGCAGTGGCCCGACTGGGCCGCGGATCACAGTTTATGACAACCCCGAGGTGAGAGCCCGTGCCTCAGCTCCGTCTCTGCAGCCGGCTTCCCCGCTCCGATACCTGGGAGCTCTGCCGCACTCAGGCACCCCCGGTCTTTCTGTGACCCCGAGGGTCCTGAGACCACACTGTCCTGCGAGGGTTCCACCTCCCGCTTAGCCACTGGAGCGACGTCCCTCAGCGGAACTGACTTCTAAAAGGTCCGATTTTGTGCTCCGCGGCTCTATCACTTGCCAGAAGCGGCGGCGGAAGACCCCTCCCCCGCCATCTATCCTCCCGAATAGCGCCTCGGATTCACTTCACACGTCCTACCTTCCAGAGAGTGGTCGCTTTTCTGTTCAGAGAGTTGTTGCTATTCTTTTCTTCAATCTTCTTTTGTGTTCGTAGGCATTCAGAATGGTTTGATCCCTATTCAGCTGAATTCCTGAGACCAGACGAAATCCAGGTCTCCTACTCCTCCGCCATCTTGCTCCTCCCCCCTGCCCATTATTTAATCAGGTTGTTTATTTTCTTATTGTTGAGTTTAATAATACTTTGTATATTTTTAGGGGTGCCTGGCTGGCTCAGTCAGTGGAGCATGCAATTCTTGATCTCGGGTTTGTGAATTCAAGTTCCATGTTGGGTGTAGAGATTGCTTAAGAATAAAATCTTTAAAAAACAAGGTACTTTGTATATTTTGGATAACAATCCTTTATTAGATGTGTCTTTCATAAATATTTTTGCTCAGCCTGTGGCTTTTCATCTCTGTCACAGGAAACACTAGAGTTTTTTGCACCCAGAGTTAAGATAGCAATGCTGTTATACCTATCCCTCCAGTAGGCCACGGTCACTTCCAACAGCAAAGGACAATTCTCTGGGGAAGTTCTTCTAAATGGGTATCTGTATCTGACATCAAAAAGGACTGATGGCATAAAGTGGTGGGTGCCATAATCTGGAAAAAAGCGTTTGAACTCCATGTGAATGGATGGTGAAGTTTAGAACTTCCCAAATACTCCACTTATTGAAATAAAACCATTAATACTTTAACTTAACACTGCTTAATGGTTGAATCTTCAGGTAATCCATAAAGATTTATTAGCCAAGTTCTTTCCATCATCCTTTCTGTTGTGTCCATCCATTTATTAATGTACAAATATTAATTGAGCACCTGTTATTTTCCAGGCACTGTTATTTTCCATGTCATATGTTTGAGCTTCAGTAATCAGCAAACCTAGAAGCATTACATGCTCTCAAATATCCTGTAGTCTAGAGAGGGCGGGAGATAATCTGTCAGATAATAATCCTACTGAGTGGTTAATTATATGCTGAAACAAGAGCTCCAAAGGAGAAATAATCAGTTTGAGGTTAAGCTCTAGAAGATGGAGTTAAGAGATGCTTTCTTTCAGGAATGGACACTTACATTGATATGAAGGATAAATAGGAGTTTTTAAGTGAGGAGATCATGTGATCACATTTGGATTTGGGATGTAAGAACATTGCTCTGTGATATAGAGACAGATGGGGAAGAGCAGAGAAGCAGAGGTAATGTGGCATAACATCTAGGTATCAGATGATGCTAGTTGGTCTGCAATGATGGCATTGACCATAAAAGAGAGATAATTATTCAAGATTTATAAAAGAGATAAAATCTACAGAGCTTGGTAATGAATTAGCTATTGAGATGAGAGGTAAGTAAGTGTTCAGAATAATTCCCAGGTTTCTGGCTTATTTGACAGGAAGAATGGTGATACTTTTCCTTGAGGTAGAAAACTCAGAGGGAAGACTAGCTTTAAGAGGCAGGCCTGGGTTATTAGCCTGGGCCATGGATTTAGCATGAGTCCCTGTTGACTTTGAGGAGACTCTGAGTGAGATAACTGAGCTAGACCTTGGAGATCTTTGAGAGAGGTTAAATTTTGTGACACATCTATGTATACATGTTATTTGAAACTGGGGGCATAGGGAGATAATAGCAAGGACTATGTTTTTAGAAATGCCCATGGTTAATGGTCTCCTAATGACAAGGATCCTGTGAATGAGACAGAAATGGAGGGATAAGAGAGTAAGGAGGAAACCCAGGGAAGCCTGATATTGTGGAATTCAAAGCAATCGATGTATCAAAAAGCACTGAATCCAGTGCCCATTATTGGCACCCTGTGTCCCAGTGGTACTTTTGTTAAAATTGATGAACCTACATTGACACATCATTATCACACAAAGTCCATAGTTTACATTACAGTTGTTGCTCTCAATGTTGTACATTCTATGGACTGTACAAATAAGATGGGTCCTGAAATATGTTCAGTGGGTGTAGAGACATGGAGGTTGATAAAGTGAGGGTGAGAGAAGACAGACTGAATCAGACTGAAGAGTAGGCAAATAAAAAGGAATAGAAAAAATTCTTTTGAAAAGCTTTAGTGTACTGGCGTTTTAGGTACCTTTTAAATTAATAGCAAATAATTCTGACCACCAGCCTAATAGAGGGTCTCAATTAAGTGTTATGAATGGCTTAAAGTATGAGGTAGTATCTTTGTGCTCAAAAAAAATGCAGTTTAGTTTTGAACATAAGACATGCACCCTTTATGAGAATATAGTAAGAATTCATGAAGAGATGAAAGAAAATATTTACTGAGCCTTTACATTTCAGACATATTTTATTTAGTACAAATAACCTTGTGGATTAGGTAATCAGCATATTTGTGTTATAAAAGGGGTACATATTTGATGTGAATAATTTTAGAAAACCGAGGTAAGGAAATGAAAAAAAAAGACTACCTCCTACATAGATATAAACATATTTTGATGTATTTCCCTTTGATCATGTTCTCAGAGAATAAGTTGTTTTCACAGTGCCACTCAACTGTAAGTTGAGAAATCAGAATTTGAGCATTATTCTGTTTGATTTTAAAATTTCTATTTTCTCCTCCAACTCTACTGCCTGATAGAGGCATTCATAAATGTAAGAATGCCTGCTCTACAAATTGCATAAATTAGACATTCCTAAGAGAGAGGAGAATTTTGGATTCAGACTGTCAAATATATTTCACACAGCAACTGGAGTTTGAGCTATGTCTTAAAAGACAAATAGGATTTAGATTGGGGTCAGCAAACTACAGCCCTCAGGCCAAA
The DNA here is from genome assembly GCF_003265705.2 of Callorhinus ursinus. Classification (NCBI taxonomy): domain Eukaryota; kingdom Metazoa; phylum Chordata; class Mammalia; order Carnivora; family Otariidae; genus Callorhinus; species Callorhinus ursinus. Next base: position 8,884,707 of record NW_027397091.1, on the reverse strand, counting down.
TCCGGCCCACCACCTATTTCTGCATGGTCCATGAACTAATAATGATTTTTACAATCTTAAGTGTAAATGTAAACAAGACTCTTAACCCTTCAGCAAGAATAGTTGTGCTTCTTGGTCCACAAAACCTAAAATATTTACAATCTGGCTTTGTACAGAAAAAACTTGCTGATCTCTGACTTAGAGAAATATGTGGGGAGTGGGGCCCCAGATGAGGACAATGACATTAGCCTAAGTCTAAAGGAAGAAAAGACAAGGAACATTCCAGGGAAAGGGAGTGAACTAACTGGGAAACCATGTGAGGGACCTGTCTACTCTGGTCAGGTTCTAGATTGCCTTCATTACCAGGCAAAAAATTGGGGTCAATACATTGCTACATAAATGTTTGCATACTTATCTCCCTAGCTAGATTTTGAGGTTCATCTGGGCCACAATCATATTTTTCTTATCTGTGCACCCTCAAATAGTCTCACACACGTGGCTGGTCACAGACTACCAGCTCAACAAATGCTAACTGGTAAATAACCTCATGCATGTAGGCAGCTAGTTAGAACCAAGCTTTTTTTTTTTTTTTAATTTTTTTTTTTAAAGATTTTATTTATTTATTTGAGAGAGAGAGAATGAGAGACAGAGAGCATGAGAGGGAGGAGGGTCAGAGGGAGAAGCAGACTCCCCGCCGAGCAGGGAGCCCGATGTGGGACTCTATCCCGGGACTCCAGGATCATGACCTGAGCCGAAGGCAGTCGCTTAACCAACTGAGCCACCCAGGCGCCCAGAACCAAGCTTTTAATCATTACTAGAGTAGAGTTTTGCTTCCCTTTCCATGAGAGGATCTATTGTTATCAGTAATCATACACTGGCAGTCATGGCTTTCCCTCGAATACAGCACTCTGAGGAACAATGAAGTGCATCCTTCACTTGCAGCAAATGGTGGGAGGATGGGGGAAAGCAGAATTCCCCAGCAGGCTCTTGTGCCTGATGCACACTTAACTGTGATATTGACAAGCCAAAGGTTGGGCAATTGGCATGCGCAAGTGTGATCTTCTAGCTGGATTATGTTATTGTAAACAAGATGGCCATGCCCACGTTGGAAAGAAGCATGTTCAGCGGCAATAAATTCTGTTTGGAGCCCAAAGTTGAGCCCGGAGACCGAGAGTGGCATAATCAAGGTCATGATTGATGAAATGTCGGCAACACTGAGACACAGCATGTGACGCATCCAGTCACTGAGGGTTTGTCATAATGTCACAGCACCTGCTGCAGACTGATAGCTGGGATGCAGGAATGAGCTGGAGTGAGGGATGAGCCTGACAAGGCTATCTCCACCCCCAGTGCCCTATGAGTGCTGGGAGGAAGGCAGCGGGCATCTGCCATTGGGAAAGACAAAATGGAGCCACACAGGGGAAAGCAGCATGAGGTGGGGGAAAGTGGCACATTCCCGATGCAAGGAGAGGAAGAACAGGTGCACCGAGGAAGGTTGTCGCTGCTCCTGGGTTCTGGCATCCTGCCTCTCTGTAGAGCTGCACGCACGCTGCCCTCTTGGCAGCCACACAACCACCACCGTGAAGCATTCTGTCCCCTCGCAGCTCTGCTTCCTGAAGGACTAGAGGGCCTCCGGGAGGTGAGATAAACCCACACGTGGCAGCATTGTTTTCCAGGAGAGGGGAATGCATTTTACCTTTACACAAAGTGGTTTTTAAGATCCTTGCCCCAACTTGCAATCCTGCCGTTAAGGATTGACTTGCCAGCTAAATCCAGATTGCCTTCCTCTTGGCATTTGCAAGGCATGGATTGTTCTATGTTCTCTCTCCTCTGCCAAATTTGTCTCCTCTGAGGCTCTCTGGGAGGGTATTTGTAACTCACAGTTCAGTTCGAGGAAGGAAAAAAGAAAGGAAGACAATTCCCCAAAGCAATCATGTTTTTAAAAATATTATTATGTAAATCAAAGTGCTATGTCTCTGAATTCATTAGGCATATTGGAGGGTTAGTCAGCCTGGACAACTGCATGGAAATTGTCAGAGGTATTTTCCTTCTGAAGACTGTGGTTCTTGACCTTTACTTCTGACTCTGCTCCTCTGCCCAGTGCACTTCCTCGGCGAGGGAGTTGCTACCAAGGAAGGGGCTTATCAGAATCACAGAGGGAGAGCTTCCGCTGACAATATGTACCTTCTGGTATGTACCTTCTTGTAATGGCATGCCCCTTTCAACTCCTCCCAGGCCTCGGAGGAATCCCCAAGTCAGTACCAGATCAGCCATGAAGGAAATTGAAGCCACCAAAACAAAGTGTCTTTGTGAGGGTTTCACAGTCATTTCTCAGGTCTGGGACTCCAGGAAGTAAACATGAGGAAAGTCAAGATGCTGTTTGAAATTTGCAAGTATGCAAAGACTTCTGGCTTCATTCAGAGAGCAGTGAGGCCATATAGGTCTTCAGAGGTGTCTGTTTCCTGCCTGGACCCTCCCATGTACCAGAGGGGCTCAGCCAAGGAAACTGCAAGGGGCTATAAGCAACTGTGGGGGCCTGTGCTTTAGGAAAACAGGCTGTCAGCTGAGTCTTCCAAGGATGGACATTCATCGTCCAAACTGGTTTGTTTTCCTTCCAGTACTCTTATTTTATTAAGGTGTAATTTACATACAATACACAGATGTTTAAGTATATGTATCAAAGAAATTTGACAAGTATGTACACCCATGGTACCCTCTGCCCATCAAGATTCAGGACAAGGTGCAGATACACTCATCACTTCAACAAATTCCCTCATGCCCTTTTGCTTTAATGTCCCACCCATCATAGGACACCACTGATCTACTTTCCAACTGTCAGATGAGTTTGCACTTTTTTAGAGTGCATGTAAATGAAATGATACAGAATACAGTCTTTTTGGTCTGGCTTTGTTTGCTCAGAACAATGTTTTTGATGTTCATCCATGTAGTAGTATGTTATCAGTAGTATTAGTAGGATGTTCCTTTGTCGAGCAGCATCCCATTGTAGGACTATACCACTCTTTGTTTCTGTATTCATTGGTTGATAGATATTTGTGGCTCTTAAGAATACAACTTCAATTAATATTCTTATACATTTGTTTGGATAGCTATATGCTATCATTTCTCTTGGATAAATACGTAGATGTGAAATTTCTGAGTTGTACGGTAGGTAAATGAATTTAACATTATTGGAACTACCAAACAATTTTGCAAAGGGTTAGTACTATTTTTCACTCCTTAGAGAGGCATCTGAGAGTTCCAGTTTCTTCACATCCTTCCAATCCTTGATATTACTCTCTTGATTACTCTAGTTATTGTAGCAGGTGAGAAGTAGTATTTCATTGTGGCTAAGCTTTTTCAAAGCAGTGGTTTTCCTGGGGACCTAGTGCTGAATTCTAAAGAAGCCTTAGTTGGGTGGTGAGAGGCAGGAACTGAAATAGGAGAAAGGTTTCTATTTAGAGTCAGTCTGTGTATTTCCATTTTAAAAAGAAAACCTCCAAGCAGCAGTTTGAGTTCAAAATTCCTCCCCACAAGTCTAGTTTCCTTACCAGCTGTTTATAAATATTTACCTTCACATTTTTTAATGACAACAATGTATACAGCACAAATACCAGACACTTTAAAGTATAAATATTCATCACAGAGATTGCCAGTTGTTTTTATGTAGGACACAGAGAACTCTGCCTGGCTCCATGTAGAAGTCTATGGAAAATGTTTCTGGATATGTAAGTGGTTAAGAAGAGATACCCTGGAGAATAAATGTTCATGGTTTGAGTTCTTTCTCTGCTAGGGGTGTGATTTAAGGTAAGTTATTTTGTCTCTCTAATGGACCATAATATTCTCCTTCATATACTGCTGGAATAATATATCTACCTCCCAGAGTTGCTTTGAGTATTAGATGACATGGTGCATCTAAAACATGGAGGCTATTTTCTGGCACATGGAAATGTATAATAAATACAAAACATTAAACAACAAATTTATATCCCCTCTCTCATCCTCCTTTTCTCCATTCAACACAACTGCAAAGCTGGTTTGGTATCTTTAGGGCCACACAAAATTAATATGCTGGGTTTAAGGGTCAATAGGCAGTTGGTACATGACATCATTTCGGGCTTCTAAAGAAACTCTCTGAAGGAATAAATCTCTGGAGAATAGGATCTGGAGAGATTTGTGAAGCCCTTGACATTTTATGCAAAATAGTGTAAAGCTCTGAAATTGTATCGAAAAGTACATAAAGATATTTTTTTCTAGTATCCATAGCTTGCAACAGAATCTCAACAGGACTGGGATTCCAGAACCCTTTGGAGCCACTGGAAATGGCCATAGTGGGGTATGGAACAGGCTTTGGGAACAAAGAAGGTTAGGATTGAGTTTCAGCTCTGCCACTTACCAGCTAATTGTCCCTGAACAAGTTACTCAATTACTCTAAATTTCAGTTTCCACATCTTTAAGATGAAAATAACAGTAGTTTGTACCTTACAGGATTACTGAGATGAATAAAAGAATGATGTGATTGGCACCCAGGAACTGGCACCCAGTAAGTGCCAAATAAATGTTAGTTCCTTCTCCTTTACTGATGTAGTTTCTTAATGATAGAGGTCCCCCTGATGCCCCCTTTTTCCCCCCATTCAGTGCTAAGTAGGTCTCCTTATTAAATTGCAAATGGCTTTGGGAATGGTAATATATCAAGCTTGAGCTTCTTTAGTCATTCTCACCTTAGTATGAATGCATCACCTTGTTTCTTTAAAACAGAATTCTTGTATCAGCTACCAACAGACCACAGAAGAAAAAAAGATAAGAAGGTGAATTTACTACCCATTTTCCTTTAACTAACAATACTGTTAGATTAATGGATAAAGTCCAGGACCCTTCTTTTGCATTTCTGTGTCCCTGCATCTCTAAAATCTCTACCCATGACTATAGCAGCTCAAAGAATTTTTATTTTTAGATATCAGAATTCCCTAATCTTTTAACTCAGCAAATTGTGGTCCAAGGGCCAAATCCAGCCTCTGGCGATTTTTATTGGAACACAGACACATCCATTTGTTTATATATCGTCTATGTCTGCTTTTGCATCACAACGCTGAGTTGAGTAGTTGACAGAGACCAAATGGCTTGCAAAGCCTAAAATTCTTACCATGTGGTTCTTTACAGAAAATCTTGACTCCTGATTTAAATCCATGGCTAGTCTCTCCCTGACACTTTGGGGATATGAGAAAAAGCAGAAGGATTCAAATGGTTTGAGACATGGTAGTGAGACAAGGGGGAGGTTGTGATCCCCTACTTGAAGTGATCTGGGTCCAAGGTCAATTATTTCATCATGATTGACCAGCTGGATGCCCTTCTGCTTATTTAGGACTTTAAAATCTTACCAAATCACTGCCCTTTATAAAATCAAGAAGAGAAACTAGTTGGATCAAAAAGAACTCCTAAAACATGGATTTCAGAAAATTTATTTCTTCTAATATTTTTTAAATATTTATATTTTACATAAATCTCCTACAAATTTGAGAACTATAAATCAGGGACTGAACATAAGAAAAAGATAAACATGCCAGCATAGATGATGTGGAAGGAACAAAGTGGAATTTAAAGAGTGAAAAATCTTAGGGAATGAAATATAATAGTAATTTGAGCTGAACATCTATTATATGATTGTGATACAATGATAATTAAAATCAACTGCCAAAAAGAAGACAAGGTGTTTTTTTCTTAATGGAAATAAAGTATTGAGAGGGGAGGATAAATGAGTTTAAACTTTAGCAAACATTCTGTCAAAGAAATGTTTAGGTCTCTTAATAAAAAGGATATTTCTTTTTTTTCCAACAGAGAGACTTTTTGATTCAAATCCTTTGGGGGCTCTGTTTTCAGAACTGTCCAGAGTGAAAGCAACCAACAAATTACTGCTAAATGAGGAAAAAGAAGGGAGTTAGGAAAAATAAGCACCGTGAGGAGGGAAGGAGGCAAAACAGAGCTGTGCACAAGTAAGTCTGCAATCACAACACAGCTGGCCTGAGGGATGGGACAGTAGATAGATGATGGGACTCAAAAGAGCCTCCTTCTACAACCACATAGAAGATGATACTTACTAAAATGATGGATAGATGTTGGAAAGTCCAGGGTTTCCAAAGTGACTTTTCCTTAAGACTTTCTCTGTAAGCTCTGAAATTATCTCTAGGCAGTGGCTGAGAAGTCGCTATTTCTATATTTCCTTACTCCAGGGTAGATGGATAGAGGATGCAGCTTGAAGTTGCTTCTCCCCATGAGATAGCAGATGCAGAGTTAATTTCGGTAAGGTGAAGCCAGGTTTGTCTTCCTGCTTTAGATGCTTTTGAGCAAAACCAACTGCATGTAGAGAGAAAGATGAAAATGCAAAGACCTTTGGGATCAGGTTTACTTTTGTCTTAGTTTCCCTTGGGTCTGGAGCTAGATGTAGGGATTCTTATCCAGGTGATTTACTAAGAGGGGAGGCCCTCAAGGGAGATGTGGGCAGGGGAAGCGAAGGCAGCAAGTTAAGGCAGGAGAAGGGATCAAATAAGGATAGGAGTCTAGGTTTTAAGTGTAATCTCATGGAAAGCTCTGGAGCGTGAATTGCACCACAGTGTCATTACCACCTTGGGGCAAGGGAGAGCTGATTTGTACAGTCCCCTAATATGATCGGCTGAAATCATTGGCAGCAGGCCATTTCCAGGGGATGGGGGGAGTAACCAGCTTACCTATTTACCTCTCTTTCTTCCTACCTACAGGTGATATGACTTAAGTTGTCCAAGGTCAATTAAAGTAGAGGACTGCCCTGAGCTATTAGTAGCCAGTACTCATAGCAGCTGAGGAATGGGTAAAACAGCCCAATAAAGGGGGTTTGGGTGGGGTACCAAGAACACCCACCATATATACTTAGTCAAATGGGTAGGTCATCCAGTATTGGGTACAATGTCACCCCGTATTGGCGTTGGTATGGCTGGGATGAGGTTGGGAAGCAGTTGACTCATGGCATGGGGTGGAGTCAAGGGAAATCCTCTTCCATCTAACCCAGGCCATCTCCCTTTCTCAACCCTCTATATACATGGAATACATGCATGACATTTATTTGAAGTTCACTTTTTTTTTCAAACAACATAATTGAATATGCATTGAAAAAGCAGCATTAAATACTTTGTCTCTATAGATGTAAATGTTATTTTCTCTTTTTCTAAAACACGGAACATTATGTGCCTTCATGTGATTCCTTTAGTTGAAAGAACAGTTAACCCCATTCCTATTTGTTTCTACTCCTTTTTATAAAAAATCTTTGTTCTATTTTGTACTTAATTATAAAGTAGTATGATGGAAATTCTTTTCAAAATAAAAACTAATTGCAGCTACATTCATATATTTCATCAATGCTAAGATGCATGTTTTTCCACATTCTAATATTGCCCAAATCATGATTCATCTTGCTTTTGACAATCCCTGTGGGTTGGGTGAAAGTTAGTACCTAGCAGCGTTGCCTATACCTGAGAAAACTTGGTCATCACTTCATATACTTTATGTATCATGTTGGTACTGTGTTCTGTTTAAATTGTCTTCAATAACTTGACCTTGAAATATTTTGAAGGGAAAAATGCGTCATAGAGCTTTGGGGTATGAATTCAATATTAATGAGGCAAATATTTGATGTGAGTGGAATGGACAAAATTCCACATTTTCTTGCAGAGTCAAGCCAGCTGCTTTATGGGAATTAAAAAAGGAAGATATAAGTAAAGTAGCAAAATTTTGTTACTGAGACACCAGTGAAAGTATTATCTACCTCATGCCAACCAGTGCAACTGAAGTCATGAGAAGTGGTCATGTCCCTTGGAATACGTGAAAACAAAACAAAAACATAAACCAAAGCCACAAGAAGCTGATGTGAAGGGTTCATGTCTCGCACAGGTGTATCATAAAGTCATATCATAGTTTGATTGGCAGAATGTTTTCTTATTTTTATGGGTACATGTGCTTTTTACAATTAATAGAGCCTAACGTTTCATGAAACATGGTGCTAGGCAGTGGCATAATTATTCTTAGAAGAAATTATTTTGAAAAATAACCTGTTGGGTGATAAAACCTAGATAAAGATACCATAAGGAACATACCTAAGGTAAATGAAGGCTGGTTTATTTAGGTTGCTGCCACAAAGGAGAATAGAATTTAGAGAAAGCCTGAGAGCATTATAGTAAGGGGGATTGGGAGGGAGGGCTTCTGAGAGGATTTGGGCTTTGGATGAATCTCAGGAGAAATTAAGGAAGCAGGCGCTGTTTCTAGATTAGATGCTGTCAAGAAATTAGGGTAAATTTTGTCTAGAAGGCAGGAAGGCCAAAGTGACGCTAGGGTTGTTGTTGGTAAAGAAACAGTCTTTACCAAGACTGTTAGTCAAAAGAGATGTTTAGTCATTGTTGTGGCTATGGACCGGCCTTGTCTCTGTCCTGTTGCAGACATGATCATGATGTGGCTTATATGGGCATTACTTATATTCAGCTGGGAACATCATGTCCTAAGTGCCAGTGGGGTCACTGTAGCAAAATATGTGAAAAATTCACTGGATTTGGAGTGAAAAGCCTGGCTTAATGGCCTTGCATCTTTTGGGTGTGGGAATTGATTTAATTTGTATAATCTTTCTGAACTTACAGTTTCCTAAGTTATAAAATAGGCCTACATTTGTGGAGAGTGTTAGAAAGTAGTCCAGGTTCATTCTTTTACATGCAGTTTTCCCAGCACCATTTATTGAAGAGACTGTCCTTGTCCCGTTGTATATTCTTGCCTCCTTTGTCATAGATTAATTGACCATATAATTGTGGGTTTATTTCTGGGCTTTCTATTCTGTTCCACTGATCTGTTGTTCCAGTACCATACTGTTTTGGTTACTACAGCTTTGTAGTATATCTTGAGATCTGGAATTATAACACTTCCAGCTTTGTTTTTCTTTCTCAAGATTTTTTTCAGCTTTTCTGGGTCTTTTGTGATTCCATATAAACCTTAGTATTATCTGTTCTAGTTTTATGAAAGATGCTGTTGGTATTTTTATAGCGATTGCACTGACTCTGAAGATTGCTTTGCATAATGTGGACATTTTAACAATATTAATTCTTACACTCCTTGCATGGGATATCTTTCCACTTGTTTCTGTCATTTTCAATTTCTTTCATCAGTGTTTTATAGTTTTCAGAGTACAGGTCTTTCCCCTCTTTGGTTAAGTTTATTCCTAGGGATTTTATTCTTTTCTTAATTTCTCTTTCTGCTACTTCATTATTAGTATATAGAAATGCTACCAATTTCTGGTATTAATTTTGTATCCTGCCACCCTACTGAATGCATTTATTATTTCTAGTAGTTTTTTGGTGAAGAGGAATGGGAGATATAGGCTTCCTGTTATGGGATGAATAAGTTACAGGAATAAAAGGCCCAGCATAAGGCATATAGTCAATAGTATTATAACAGCATTGAATGGTGACAGATGGTAGCTGCACTTGCAGTGGGCACCGCATGATGTTTGAACTTGCTAAATCACTATATTGTACACCTGAAACTAAAGTAACATTGTGTGTCAATGACACTCAAATAAAAAACAGTAATTAAAAAATAAAAATAAGGATAAATAAGTCCTGGGGATATAATGTACAGCATGGTAACTATAGTTAATACTACTATATCACATATTTAAAAGCGGTTCAGAGACTAGATCTTAAAAATTCTCATCACAAGAAAAAAATTGTGACCATATGATGACAGATGCTCACTAGACTTATTGTGGTGATGATTTCGCAATGTATAGAAACACTGAATCATATTATACACCTAAAACTAATACAATGTTCTATGTCAATTATACCTCAATAAAAAAATCTATCAAAAACAAATAAATAAAATAGTTCCACTAATAAGTACTTGAAATGGTTGGTGAGAAGGCAAAAGGAAGTACATACCTAAAAGGCAGTAGTAAGCACTATAAAAAAAAGTTGATTCCTTTAGGTTGTTTTGGACAGAAGACCCAAGCTGCTGGAGGACCCTGGGCTTTGAGTGGAAGTGGAGAGGTTTGGGAGGATACACAGTTTGGGCTTCTAGGCGATCTTGCTGTAGTGGAGCAAATTCAGGAGTAGAATGGCCAGCCACAAGGCTTGAACACAGCTGGAGAGCCGAGAGCCTGCCTAATGCATCCGTGTTCGGGTTCTCCCAGAAGCGGACCCCGAGTCAAACATTCATTCCCGTGAAAGTGATTTGTCAAGGAAGGGCTCCCTGGAGAGGCCAGTAAGCATGAAAGCAGGAAAGGGAAAGGGAGGGAGCCGGCATGGGTATGATTCCAAGTGAAATCCCAGCTGCGGCTGGAGCCTGCAAGGGGCTCTGGGGCATAAGTGAGCCCTCAGACTTCATCCAACCTCAAGGCCAAGGAGCTGGGCTTTTGTTCTTCTGTACCAGTCGGTCATTAGATGGGCTCCTTTGAGGGGCAGGGTCTGGGCAGCTGCAGTGTCCACAGTGGCAGGAGACAACTCTTAGCAGCAAGGTATGCAGAAGCTGGGGAATGGGTGCACAGTGCTCTGTGTGGATGGCGCACCAACGGTGTCCACCTGCGCTGAGGAAATGACTTTAAAGGGGCTTTCCTGGACTTATTTCCTGCAAGTCTTCTCTAGCCCTCCAATACTGTTGTGACACCTTACTCATACCACATCCACCTAGAGAAGCAGCTCTTCTATAATCTATCACTTCCTGGGGCATACCACTAATAGAAAGGCTAGCATTTCAAATGAAGTATGTCAGAGAAAATTTTTAAAAGCTGTCTTTCTGTCTGGTGTGTCACTGGAGTGTGACATGACTATGGGAGTCCTGTTAGGAGTAATGGGGCAAGATGAGCCCTATCAGATTCATTCTGCAGAGCACAGCTCAAAGACTGAACTAATATTATTAGTGACCATAAATGTTGTTAGGGAGATGTGGAGGGGATGTTAATGCCACTAAGCATTACAATCAAATCTCAGTAATGACCAGGGAAACAGGCTAATAAATTGTAGATTATGTGTGCCCTGCATATTCATTCCTTCAGAAAGCTCAACTTCCTAGCTGCAAGAGTTCAAAGCCTCCTGCTGCAAACACTGGGCTGAAAGCCACACGGGGAAGAAAAATTAAAAGCTGGGAATTCTGTTAGAATTATCTGAGTCTTCTCGTTTTGAGTTAGCTTCCTTTCTTCCTTCCCACTAATGAACATGGCAAAAAAGGTAAAGGTGCGGATTTGCTACTAGGTAGGAAGCTCCTGAGTGCTAATGCAACACAGCCCTGTCTTAACAGGAGGGACTGGGAACCAGAACAGATTCGACCGTGGCTTGTAATGCATTGTGTAACATCAGGCCTCCTAGTCCTGTTTCTCTGGCTTTGCGGCTTTCTAAGCACATTTTGGAAAAATAAAAAGTCCTTGTCGTCAAGCAAGAGGATGCGATGTGTGTGCACTTGTTAAAAATAAATCTGCTCTCACCAAAAACCCATCCAGGAAAATCTAAGGAAAACCCTCCAGGAGAAATATTGTCATTGCACCAAAGATTTTCATGTTCTGAGAATTCCCTGGGAGCCATAGTTTCTTGAGAATTGGAGCATGATTTTTGAAGATTTTATGTTTCTTTTGTAAAGCCCATTTTGGTGGACCTGTCTCCTCACCTCAGGGTTTAAGAGATGGAAGATGACAATATACGCTATAAGCGGTCTTATTGCTTATTGACCTCGCTTTACCCAAGAAGCTGCTGCCCCCTGGAGTCAGACAAAGGCATGTACACATACTCCTGCTCTCCATCTCAAACCAGTCTACTCCTACATCAAGTAAATGGAAAATAACTCAGCAGGCTTTTCTTTAGCCCATGATAGAGCCTTCACATAGTAATGCCTTTGCACTTTATCTACCTGTTCCCATTCACCTTTTTATAGGTGAGAAAACTCAAATTCAGAAAGAGGACCTGAGTGCCATTAGCTACTGCAAGTAGCAGCATTGCTAGAAGAGTTGTAACTTCCAGTGACAAGAGCCTAGAGTTTAAGCCAGAAACTATTGCTTCTAGCTTTGTCTCCTCCATCCCTCAGGATATGGATTTTGAACAGAGCAGGCTTGGAGATCTCTTTTGTTCCACAGCAGCAGTTTCATATGGAGTCTAGCACAAGAGAAGAGAACCCCATATCTAGAGACCAAGGATGGTGAAAATCCTCCCAGAATTTGTGGATTTTCTCCAACGTGAAAGCCAACTTTCTCAGGTTCGTGTTTGGTCCTCTCTGGCCCCAGGAGTACCCCAGCATTCTGAATTCATGTTGCAGGAGCTGAGTCACCTGGTCTGGGTCAGTGACTTTCAACCCTACGTTTTCCTCTAAGAGGTCTAGGAGGGTAGAGCTCTGTGGTTCATTAGGCAATTATTGGTGGGGACGAGGACCTTATACAACTATTCCAGGAGTCATGGGGTGTTTATGTTAAACAAGAAGGGAAGAAAAGGGAAAAAAACCCTTAAGTTAATCTGATACAAGTCTCCACTCTTTCCTGCTTTTTCCCCTTCAAAATTATTAGTTTCACATGGTAGCATACTCTTAAACATTAGGATGAGTAATTCATATCTTAGCATTTTAGAATTTGTGAGAATCTCTTCTACCACTACTAAATATTGGATGAACATCTTCATAGAAATTAAATATTTCCTCTTTCATCTTACCTGACTGCCTGTCTTCCTTCCTGCCTTCCTTTCCCTTGAAGAGAAGACACAGTCCTTGGATGATGTTAAATCTTCTCCTTGATATTCTGCAAATTAAATACAATGATGTAAAGTTAACTATTATTACCACATCTTATGTTATATGGTAAGGGAATAAGAGAAAAGAAAACAAAAATATTTGCTATGCATACACCCAAACATATACATAACAGAATGAGGAAGGCATTATAACAATAAAGTCTTAATTTCTGCAATTGGCCACATGGTTTTAGCCACATAGCTAATATTTATAACTGCCTTCTTCTGCTACCCATTCTTTTATTTTTTTTTTAAAGATTGTATTTATTTGTCAGAGAGAGAGCACAAGCAGGGGGAGCGGCAGGCAGAGGGAGAAGCAGGCTCCCCACTGAGCAAGGAGCCCAATGCAGAACTCAATCCCAGGATCCTGGGATCATGACCTGAGCCAAAGGCAAACGCTTCACTGACTAAGTCACCCAGGCATCCCTCCACTACCCATTCTATATTCCCTTTGCCCTCAGCATGCACCTCAGCTAGTCATGGTTCTTTCCCTGGTGGGGTGAACCAAACCTTTATTCCTGATGGGTCTGGGCCATTAGCAGTCCTGCCTTAATTGGATTGTTGTAATTTTCCATTGACTTTAATCACAGGGCATAGTAGCATTAAGAGACCCCAAAGGGATCTCCTGTTTTCTAGACATGCTCTTTTTTACTTTCAATTACAGTCCATGATCAATTAGCCAACACCATAGGTTTCTGACAATCACATTACTCTGACTACTACTGCTTTGATTTTTACTATCCTGGTAGCCACACCCACCTTGTCTTTAGCAATAAGGTTGTGCCACTTGAATTCTACCACTCTGGGATCTAATTATCCCCACTGAATTTAGAGATCAGAGTTCAGTAGCAGGTAGCAGCTCCCAATGTAATTTCTGACCTACAGAGAAGAGCAACCACAGAGCTTTTCAGAGATGCTGGGATTCCCCTCACAAATTTATTTCTCCCAGAGCAGGTGAGAGCAGGTCTTAAATGATAAATCCATTTTAACATTTTAATCTCCTGAAGACTTTGGATACCTTCCTCTGCCGTATATGAAGACAGTATTCCACTTTATTTAGTTTAGATTACTTTTGGCCTATGTTTCAGCAAGCTGACCACCTGGTAGGGTTTTCTAACCCCTTGAGCTGCAACATTAAATGCAGAATCTTTGCTTAGTGGACCCATATCAATAAATCTGGTCCAATCCAATTTTATATTCCTTACACCATTATCCTGCACCCCTAATATCTATTCCCACATTTCTGTCTATATAAATTGGAAAAACCATGCTGTTATTTTGGTGTGTAGTACACTTTATCACAGGTCATACTTTGCATCTCATCCACTGAGGCCTTTTGGGAATTCAGTGTAGTTATAGGTCCATTAGCAAAAAGGAGTGGTGGAGATAGTTCCTGAGGGGAATCAAAGTGTCTTTCAAGGCAACTACCTCAGGATAGGCCATTATGGCTTCTTCAGACAAAGCAGATTTAACCTCCTCAGACAGAGATAGAATGGCTTCTACCGGCAAAGAAGACTCAGCAGAATTTAGTGGTTTGCTATACCCAGCTTCCCTGGGATCTTCCCATATGTTCCCATTCCAATTTTCAGGACCCCTTTCCTTCTCAATTAATGACCTCACCTTAAAAGAGGATATCCATAAAGTTGAGAATTCAATTTGCATTGTAATTCAGCCACTCTCAGGATGAGAATCTGGGTGTGGGTTTTAGAAATTTCAGCCATACACCTACAGGAGATAAAGGTTCCTTTCAGGGCAGACATAGAAACTTTCAAGTCATTTATGCAGAGCTTGAGCACTGAGCTCCTCATTGCCTTTCCTTACTTTCTCCAAAGCAAGTAGGAGCAATCAGCCAATCCCATTATATTCTTTAGTTCAACTAAAATGTTACACAGCATCAAATACATAGTTATGTAGAACCCTACCTTTTATAGGTGTTTGGTAAAGAATATCCAAAGGTGATATTTTGTCTGTCTCTATTACCACATACAATGGATTATCACTACCCCCTTTACCACTGGAAATATTCATTAGTTCCTTTGAATCTAATTGAACTAGAGAACTCATTCCAGAAATCTCAATATCAATTCTGAAAACTCATTCTTAAGATTCCATTCCTCTCAAAACACTTCTAGTATAAAAATCTGTATCAGTAAGTGTTCCTCAAGAGAAATAGAACTGGTAGGATACACCCACACACAAGTTCATACATAGACACACACACACACACACACACACATACATACACACAGAAACACACATACTTATACATCAAGAGATTCATTGTAAGGAATTGGCTTTTGCAGTTATGAGGGCTGGCTAGGCAACTCTGAAATCTATGGAATGGGCCATCAGGAAGAGAAGGCCAGAAATTATTGGGCACAACCTAAAACTACAAACCATAGGCAGAATTTCTTTTCATCAGGAAAACATCATTTCTGCTTTTATTGTGAGAGAAACCTACTCAGATTTTTGAGGATAATCTGTACTTAAAGTCTACCAGTTGTAGATGTTAGTAACATCTCTAATATACATTCATGGCAATATTTTTAGTGTTTGAATGACTGGGGTGTGTAGCCTAGCCAACTGACACATTAAAGCACATCCATGCTTTACTTCATTTTTTGTTATCCCTATTTCCAGTGTACTTACTTTTAAAAATGTATATTAAGATATAATTTTTTAAGTTAAGTTCATAGTTACTGTTACTGATGTATTCAGATCAGCCACGGGTACCATATTGTGTGTGTGTCATTTCACAGGCATCAAAGTCCACATGGAATCTGGTTAACCTGGGCATTTGGCATGTCCTGGAAGTGTTTCAGAAAGTCAGCCAGAAGAGAATGGAAAGTGAGCAAATCTTGGATGTGAGCATAGGGACCAGTTCAGCAGGTATGTATTTTAAAATACCACGTATTGGAGGATTCCCTGTCTTACTACTCAGATGTCATCTCTTTATCCAACCTCACAAAAGATGAGAACTGGTCCTGTGTTCACAGTCCCCACGGGATAAGTCCACTTCTATCTCTTCCTCTTCCCATTATGACAGCTGCCTTCCTCCCTGCTTCTCACTTCTCAGAGCCTGAGGAATGCTGTATTCTCCTCCTTATTTTTCTCAAGTTTCTGTAGTTGACACACCAGAGGGAATAGAAAATACTGGAGGAAGTCAATAAGCCATATCAATTCAGTCTCAGCAGTTGTTTCTAGAATGGTCTATGTTTAATTCCATGCACATATGAGTGACTTAAGCCAGGCTTTGAAGCATATATCTCATTAAGGAAATATATACAAAACATCTCAAAATAGTAATTTTTGAGCTTTTACTTTTTGTTGTTTCCTTTTCATCATGACCTTTCCCCTTCTCATCCACATTGCCTTGAGGATAAGTAGATCATTAGAGAGAAAATACAAAGAGGAAACAGTCAATGTTCAGCTTTCTGACTTCCAAAACAGCGTTTTGAGAATCAAAAGGGATGACTTGAGAGAGACAGAGCAATGTTTAGGCCATAATCATAGAACTAGAAAGAGAATAGAGAATCTTCAGGTCAAGATGGCATCTTTGCTCCAATCATTTAGCAAAAGGGAAAAAAATATATACATAAAGAGACATGGCTGGACTCAATAAAAGGCAAGCATTTCCATGGTCAAGGACCAGAACAGAAAGACAGAATAGTGAGCAAAGCAGAAGGTTAAGACCTCATTGCACTTTGAATGTGAAGTGGGCAGAAGTTAGAAGGGCTTTTGGTTACTTCCAAGTCAAGAGGACTAAAAGTGTTCTGTAGGAGATGACACCCTCACTTATGATGGGAAAATGTAATTCTTCTGCCAATCCTTTCTTGGGGATAGAGTTACTAGTAAGCTGGAGCCTAAGAAAGGTGGAGACATGGACACATCTGCGTGCTCAGGAGCTGTGGCAACTGGGTCACTTCTCTGAGCCCGGATCTGCCCCATTCCCAACATGCCTGGTAGTGATGGAACCTAGCTTCAGATTAGGACCCTGGATGGCCAGGTGATGCAACTGTGAAACCAAAACAAACAGACAACAAAACAGTTTATTGCAAAGCAAATAAAAAAAAGGGAAAATACAACATTTTACCAAACCAGCAGAAGGCAGAGAAAGAGAATAACAGCAAGAAAGAAAAAGCATTGTTATCTCCAACCAAAAATAAGGTAATACAAATATACCCTACTAGGCTCACAGCAAATGTAAATCGATTGAACTTTCCTACTAAAAGTCACAGTTTGTAAAATCGAATTTGAAATAGGCTATTAAATAAAACAAAAAAAAATACACCTAAAACAACACCACATGGAAAGATTTGAAACAAAGCCATGAAAAACAAAAAAAAAAATATTAAGTAAAACAAACAGCATGAGAATAAGTAATGTCTGGCAAAATAAAATTTAAGACAACATTACTGAGATACCATATAATTATGAAAAAAGAACAAGCCAATGGGAAGTTACGGTGATCATGAATTTGTAGGCACTCAACCATATAACCTTCAAGCTATTAACTGTAAAACTTGCAGAATCACAAAGATAAATTAACAAACATAGAAACATTGGAGATTTTAATAAAACTATCAAAAATGGATAAATTAAGCAGAAAAAATAAGAATGCATATAATTTATATGCGTTTATATAACATTTTATAACATCTATTATATATAATTGTTTACTCACTGACTGGTAATGTGACTTCTCACATATGCCTATTTTCCTTGTTCTGTTTTTCTTCATTTCACATTCTACACATATTTATGAATTAAAAAAACCAAACAGTTACTGAAATATTAAAAATTTTAATGGTAATTATAAACACTGAATTTATGATCATGATATGCTGGAATTGTTTTTTTTTAAGATTTTATTTTATTTATTTAATTAATTAATTAATTTATTTGACAGAGAGGGAAAGTACAAGCAGGGGGAGCAGCAGAGGGAGAGGGAGAAGCAGGCTCCCGGCTGAGCAGGGAGCCCAACATGGGGCTAGATCCCAGGACCCTGGGATCATGACCTGAGCCTCGACCATGAGCTGAGCCAAAGGCAGATGCTTAACTGACTGAGCAACCCAGGTGCCCTGGAATTGTTCTGAAGAAACAAAAGGAAAAACCAAGCTAGAGGAACATTGTCTGGGTCAGGAGGTGTGGTATAAGTGTACTGACCCTAGGGAACCACAAGGAACACTTGGAATCAGCACTAGGTGAGAGCCATGCCTTGCTAATATTAAGCACTGAGAGCTAAACCAAGCCACCATTTTGTGCTAATGCTGTATGTTTCCAAGGTAGAAGAGCCATAATAGTTGCTCATCTCTCACTGTGGATATTGGAACTTCCATCAACAATTATCAGCAGAACACCTATGGATGTCCTAGTAGTGGAACACCACTTGTGCCTTGGGACTTAGCCTAACCTTATTTGAACTGCCTGGTGTGGACTATCAGTCGCCCAGTGTCAATATTCCATGACAGAAGCACAGACACGCTACCCTGTCACCTCAACAAATGATGGAGCCCTTAATATCCAGAGGAACTGTAGTGGTATAAAAAGCAAAGTCCAGAAATGGTCACTTAGGTGGTGAAAACTGCCCCATTACAAAGGGAGCTGGAGAGAATTTACTACTTCAGGATGCTACTGTTTGCTGGAAATAGAGTTTTCCTTCTAAGGCTGAAGCTAAATGGAATACACATAATATGAAGAACA
This sequence comes from Callorhinus ursinus, assembly GCF_003265705.2. Classification (NCBI taxonomy): domain Eukaryota; kingdom Metazoa; phylum Chordata; class Mammalia; order Carnivora; family Otariidae; genus Callorhinus; species Callorhinus ursinus. Next base: position 8,866,258 of record NW_027397091.1, on the reverse strand, counting down.
TTTTTTTTTCAGAGAAAAAAATAGCTTTCATTGTCAACTCTTTGAAAAGAACACCATACTTAGAGATATGTTATGAATTAAAACCTGTCTTTTTGGGACACACACCTAATTTCTACTTATTCAATAAAAATCTAAAAGGGAGGAATTTTCATTGGGGATCAGAGAAAAATATGCTTGTTTCATCTTTTTTCTATTTTCCCCCTGTGTTTTCACAAACCCCTTCATCCATCTCTCTGTCCACTCTGCAGAACCATTTGTAACTACTGAAAACTCATACTGAGACTTGAATGAGGCTTTCTCTTCATTCATTCATTCATTATGAAAGGGATCTCTTGGGAGCCCTTCTCAGATATTATGCCCAGCAGTCTACCTGTTATGGACCGAATGTTGTGTCCCCCCAAATGTCATATGTTGAAACTCTACCCCACAGTATGATGGTATGAAGAGGTGGGGCCTTGGGGGGTCGTTAGGATTAGACCAGGGCATGAAGGTAAAGCCCAATGAATAGGATTAGTGCCTTTGTAAGAGTCACTAGTAAGCTTGCTTCCACTGCTCTCTGTTCTCCATCATGTGAGGATACATACAAGAAGTCTACAATCTGCACCCTAGAAGAGGGTTCTCACTGGAACCTGACCCCACTTGCATCTTGATCTCAGATTTTCAGCCTTCAGAACTGTGAGAATTTATGTTGTTTATAAGCCACGCCATTTCTGGGTATTTTGTTGTAGCAGCCTGAGTTGACTAACACTCTACGCCTGTGGTTCTTTTTGCCCCCGCTGTCTCCTCCCCACCAATTCATTAAAATGTGCAACTCTCTTCTATTCCTTCCCTTCCCACCATATTTATTGGGTATGCTCTGCCAGACACTGTGCCATTTACTGGGTATACAGTGGTCAACAAAATAGAAACTGTGCCTGCATTTATGAGTCTTATGACTTGATATGGAAGATTGATATTTAATGAACACAAATATATAAATACAATTCTGAAATATGCTATGAAGCAAAATGATTTTTTTCTGCAAAAAAGACAGTAACTTGGCAACATGCTTTAGTTTCAAGGTCCAGGGAAAGAACTATATCATTGAGCTGATTCTAAAGGATGATTAAAGAGAAAAAAAAAAAAAGAAGAAGAAGGAGTTTCCAGGTAAGGAGAGGACTAGGACCTTTGCAGGCTGAGGAAATAGGTTCTCTCAGTTGGCAGAACACTTTTTCCCAGTAGAAAGAGAGGAGACTATCTTTCTTTGATTTATACACATGATAGAAAACTTGGTTTATTTTAATGTTTATTTTAAATTATGAGAATCTCCAATTTTCTACTCAAAACCTTTACATGTTTCTCAGAGCTGTCTGGCATCTAAATTTCATAAAACAAATCCAAGTTCAGCCTAATTTTCTTCTTTAAATATCCTTCCCCCCCACCTTTGTATTATTTCTATTGAGTGCTTGTATAGTCATAAGTTATTTCTTTATATTTAGGTTTTCACCAGTATGTGTTAGAATCATACCTTTAATTATTTCCTGGGTCAGATCTTTATTCATCTCAGAATATTTCTTCATGCTGTTTAATTAACTTGATTTGATATCAAAACTTTGTAGTGTGCTCTTTGTCTTTCTTTTTTAAAGAAAGGTTGATTATTTACATCTTTACTCTTCATTTGCTGCTATAAAAATTACATTATATTCTCTTCAATCATTTTTAGTTTGACTTTTTTCCCTCCAAATTCTGGCAGAAATTCTCAAGAATTTTAATTTTAAGTTTAATGCAGGATAAATTTTCCTTTTTATGAAATAGCTATCTTTTTTCCTCCAAAAATTGTTAGCCCTACATAAAGCAATTGATCTAGAAACTCCTTTTCATACTGTCCTTACCCTATCTCTATCATTGATTAGACAACGAATAGGCATCTGCCCTAAGCTATGCTCAATAGAGTTTCCTCTCTCTTGAGAATTTATAATGGGGATTTAGAGTGATATTTGGGCTCTAATAGCCTATAGGTAGTTTCAGGCTTGTAGTTCTAGACCCTTCTCAGACCCAGCAGGTCACAGAGTCCACAAAAACCCCCTGATTCTTACTAATAAATTCCCCTTTTTATGTTTATGTTTGTACAATTGTGTTTTTGTTACTTGCAGTCAAAATAGTTTGCCTAAATACAGGTATCAGGAGGAATTATTTCAATCTTCTAAATGGCTGCTCACTCTAACCTACATGTGGAGGATTAGGAAATATTTTTAGGAAATATTTAAAGAATTTACAATTGATGAAAGACATTTTCTTCTGCTTGAACAGCAGAAATTTGAATACAAGTTGCATATAATGAATACTTACACATTGCAGATTTGAAAAGGAAAGATAGAGGATTTAAAAGGCATTATGAGACTTTTCTTCAGCTCTGTTTAGCCTTTGATATTCATGAAGCTTGTTAAATCTCTGTCACACAGACATAGCAAAAAGGGAGGGGGTTTGTTGTTTCCTGTAGCAATGGTCATTTCTACTTGGTCTAGAAGACACTATTTTCTGTAATTAAAAGTTCAGGAATAAAATAAATGTTTTTCTAATGTGTGTGGAGACAGAATCCAAGGACTTTTAGATCAAAGCATACTGATACTACCATCAGTATATATTATATATTACATTATTATATATTATATTGGTCCAATAAAGTGAGATAGAATGGTCAAGGTAAGATTGGCACTTTCTTAGTTCCATAATTTATAGCTGTGAAGTGTATTTACTGAAGTTCAAATGATCACTAAGCATAGAAAGGAATAGCAGAAAAGACAAATCATTGCTTGTGTGACCAAAAGACGAATCAGACATTTCTTCAGTGAACTGGGGACTTTGAGACTCACCATTAGTCTGATATGGAAGGTGGTTTTGGAAGAGAAGTAAAGCACAGCATTAAAAAGGCAAAATCATCCTATTTTGTGTGTTCACATGTTTGTTATAGACCAAGAGAAGAAGCAAAGGACTTTATGTTTACTTAACAATTTATTAGTATTAAATAATTATAAAACTACTCATTAAAATTTGTGTGACACAAATTGAGGAAAAACAATAGCCCCAAAGGCTTATGCTTGAAAGGAAGAAAGGCTGAAAATTAATGAGCTAAGATTTCAGCTTCAGAGAGATGAACAACAAAAATAAAACTAATCTAAAAAATAGAAGGAGGTAAGTAATAAAGTCTAGGAATTCTTAAAGAAACCAAATGTGCATCAGTACATCAGTAGTGCCAAACCTTTTTTTTTTAAGGTTTTATTTATTTATTTATTTGAGGTGGAGGGGGAGAAGCTGTGGGGAGGGGCAGAAGAAGAGGGCGAAGCAGACTCCCTGCTGAGCAGGGAGCCCGATGTGGGACTTGATCCCAGGACACTGGGATCGTGACCTGAGCTGAAGGCAGATGCTTAACCAACTGAGCCACCCAGGTGCCTAGAAAAATATAATTTAAAAAGATGCCATATACAATAGCAATATATATATATATTTATATGGTACATAGGGTGAACATGCCTTTTTTTAAAAACATTTTTTATTTAAATTCAATTAATTAACATATATTATTGGTTTCAGAGGTACAGGTCTGTGATTCATCATTGTACAATACCCAGTGCTCATTACATCACATGCCCTCCTTGATGTCCATCACCCAGTTACCCCATCCCTCAACCCCTTTCACCTCCAGCAACTCTCCGTTTGTTTCCTATGATTAAGAGTCTCTTACAGTTTCTCTCCCTCTCTGGTTTCATCTTGTTTTAATTTTCCTCTCTTCCCCTATGATCGTCTATTTTGTTTCTTAAATTCCACATCTCAATGAGATAGTATGATAATTGATAATTGATAATATAATTGTCTTTCTCTGATTGACTTATTTCGCTTAGCACAATAACCTCTAGTTCCATCCACATCGTTGCAAATGGCAAGATTTCATTTTTTGATGGCTGTGTAATATTCCAGTGTGTGTGTGTGTGTGTGTGTGTGTGTGTGTGTATCACATCTTCTTTATCTGTTCATCTGTCGATGAACATCTGAACTCTTTCCATAGTTTGGCTATTTGGACATTGCTTCTATAAACATTGGGGTGCAGGTGCACCTTCAGATCACTACATTTGTACCTTTGGGATAAATACATACTAGTGCAATTGCTGGGTCATAGGGTAGCTCTATCTCCAACTTTCTGAGGAACCTCCATACTGTTTTCCAGAGTGGGTGCAGCAGCTTGCATTTCCCCCAACAGTGTAGGAGGGTTCCCCTTTCTCCACATCCTTGCCAACATCGGTCTTTTCCTGACTTGTTAATTTTAGCCATCCTTACTGGTGTGAGTTGGTATCTCATTGAGGTTTTGATTTATATTTCTCTGATGCTGAGTGAAGTTGAGCACTTTTTCATGTGTCTGTTAGCCATTTGGATGTCTTCTTTGCAGAAATGTCTGTTCATGTCTTCTGCCCATTTTTTTTTTGAGAAGTATTTATCTGGATGTTTTATGTATTTTTTTCTTTTTTTCTTTTATTATGTTAATTACCATACATTACATCATTAGTTTTTGATGTAGTGTCCATTTCTTGATTGGATTATTTGTTCTTTGGGTATTGAGTTTGATAAGTTCTTTATAGATTTTGGATACTAGCCCTTTACCTGATATGTCATTTATAAATATTTTCTCCCATTCTGTTGGTTGTCTTTTGGTTTTGTTGACTGTATTTTTGCTGTGCAAAAGCTTTTTATCTTGATGAGGTCCCAATAGTTCATTTTTGCCCTTGCTTCCCTTGCCTTTGGCGATGTTTCTAGGAAGAAGTTGCTGCGACTGAGGTCCAAGAGGTTGCTACCTGTGTTCTCCTTTAGGATTTTGATGGACTCCTGTCTCACATTTAGGTCTTTCATCCATTTTGAGTCTACTTTTGTGTATGGTGTAAGGAAATTGGTCCAGTTTCATTCTTCTGCATGTGGCTACCCAATTTTCCCAACACCATTTGTTGAAGAGACTGCCTTTAAAAAAAAAGACATAGGGTGAACATTTCACAAAAGGTATAGAAGATCCCATGTATATACTTGTAAAACTTTAGTAACAGTAAAGAAGGACTAAATATAAACATGCTCTTTCCATGAATAGAAAAACTCACTATCTTAGAGATGCCATTTGTTTTCAAATTGATTTATAGATTTAGTATAATAGAAATAATACCATTTTTTAAATGAAGTGTGATAAGCTCTTTATAAAATGAATATGGAAGGTGAAAGGGCCCCAAATAGTCATAAATACAATTTGCACTATAGGTAGGTTATAATATATATATATATATATGAATTATATATATATATAATAAGGACATTATGTAAGGAGATTATATATATATAATAAGGAGATATATATAATATATATAATATATATATTATAAGGAGAAAATATAAAGAAAATATAATATATATTATAAAGAGAAAATACATTCTCTCTCTCTCTCTCTCTCTCTCTCTATATATATATATATATATATATATATATAAAATATAGTCTGGTATTGTCATAGGAATAGATAAATATCTCCCATAAGCATAGAACAGAGACCCAAAAGAAGACTCAGGAATCTGGAGAGCTGATGTGGTTCAAACTGGTTCAGTAGATTAGCAGGGAAATGATTGAACATTACTGTGAATCAGTAATAAAAGTTCCCCTGAAAAAGCATTGCACAGGTGAAGAAATACAAATGGCATATAAACATGGAAAGTTGCTTTTTGTCATTAATAATTCAGAGAACTGCAAATTAAAAACTACAGTTAAATATCATTTCACAGTCATTAGTCTGGCAAAAATTTAAATCCTGCCAATACCATGTTTGGCGAAGGATGTGAAGCAAAGAAAACTCTCTTGATTGCTAGTGGAAGTATGAATTGAAATTATGTCGGAAAATAACTTGACATTATCCAGTAATGTACATATCATGTAACTATTTAATTCTATTCTATTCCTAGGTATGTGCCTTAAACTCTTGCACATGTGGGCCAGGGAACATATACAAAAGTGTTCAGAGCAGCATTGCCTATAATAGAACAATTGTGTGAACAACCTGTGTTAGTTTTCCATTGCTGTATAACAAATTAACACAGATTACATGGGTTAAAATAACACCCATAAATTATTTCGTAGTTTCTGTAGGTCAGAAATCTGTGCTTGGTCTAGCTGAATTCTCTGCTCAAGGCATCATAAGGTTGGAGTCAAGGTGTTGGCCTGGTTGCATTTGTTCTCTTCCAGAGCTCAGTGTTCTCTTTCAAGCTTGTATGGTTGGTAGAATTCAGCTCCTTGCAGTTGTGGACCTGAGGTCCCCATTTTCTTATTGGCTGTTGGCTGGGGGCTTCTCTCAGCTCTTATGGTTGCCAGTGGTTCCTTGTTCCTTGGCCTTCTCATGGTTTGAATCTCTCTGATCTTCTTTAAGGGCTCACTTGAATAGATCAGGCCCACTTATGAATATCTCCCTAATTTAAAGTCAACTGATTAGGGATTTTAATGATATCCACAGAGTCGCTTCACAGCAGCAGTAGATTAGTATTTGACTGAATAGATAGGAGAAAGTATGTGTCCACCGGCGTTGGGAATCTTGGGGGCCATCCTAGAATTCTGCCTGCTACACAGTCCAAATGTTCAATATCATTAGAGTAGATCATTGTATTTTTTATAATAGAGTCATATGACAGAATAATGTATAGCAGTGAAAACAAATGAAGTTAAATTATACACCTCTATTGATGAATGTCAAAAGTATGTTGTGATAAAAAATTAAATCAATATTACAGTGTGATTCCACTTGTATACATGGAAAAAATGTGAAAAATTACACAAAATTTAGCTTTATACTACACTTAGGTGGGGGAATTCTAAACATAATGATGAAAACTATTGGCGCAAATTTAGGAGAAGATATTTCTAGAGTGAAGGGAAGAAAGTGGTGTAATAAAGGATGGAAAAACGGGGATTTAAAATTATTAATGTTTTATTTCTTTTTAAAAAATTTATTTATTTATTTTAGAGAGAGCGAGAGAGTGCAAGCATGGGGAGAAGCAGAGGGAGAGGGAGAGAGAATCAGAAGCAAACTCCCTGCTGAGCATGGAGCCTGATGCGGGGCTCAATTCTACGATGGTGAGATCATGAACTGAGCCAAAACCAAGAGTCAGATGCTTAACCAACTGAGCCACCCAGATGCCCCATTAATTGTTTATTTCTTAAGCTGGGTGTTAAGTATTATAAATTTTCTTAAAACACTATATGTATGTATGGTAGGCTTCATATTAAAATATCTTAAGATAAAATTAAATATGTTGAAAGAAAAGATTCCATTTAAAAAGTAACAGAAGTATAAAACATAAGAAATGTGCCAGTTGAATATAGAAATCCATTGACTAGCATAAATCATGACTTAAATAAATAGAAATATGTCTTTTTAAAAATAAGATTCTATATTATAAGGATGTCAAAGATACAGTTTATAACACCAAATTTGTCATCATTTTCTATTAAATTTATAGTGTATGTGTCTTCCAGTTTAATACAAACAGGAAAAGGATCAATCTTAAATCCTTTCATTATTTCCATGAAATACATTCTTTCATTTCCTAATCTTTCCTTGAAAAACGAAACTACAGGGGCTCCTGAGTGGCTCCGTTGTTAAGCGTCTGCCCTGGGCTCAGGTCATGATCCCAGGGTCCTGGGATGGAGCCCCACATTGGGCTCCCTGCTCAGCAGGAAGCCTGCTTCTCCCTCTCACACTCCCCCTGCTTGTGTTCCCTCTCTGTCAAATAAATAGATAAATCTTAAAAAAAAAAGAAAAAGAAAAATGAAACTGCATCAATGTGATACAATTTTACTTTCCACCTGAAGGAAATGTGCAAAAAAAAAGCAGTGCTCTTTGTTGTGCTGCCCTATGGGTCCATCCATGGCAGCATGTTCAGCTGTAACCAATGCATTTCAGGAGTGTGAAGAAGAACTGGACTCCATGTTTGCTACATGAATTTCCCAAATAACGTCTGTGAATATAGAGTCTTCACAACTTGATTTCCTAATTAAGAAATTAGGACATGTTTGGAAAGGATTTTAAATGACAGTGTTTGTCAAGCTGTTTGTTTAGTGAAATCTCTGGGTGTGCTGTTACACAAGAACTGTCTTAATTAAGGTTAATCGGTGCATAATTAGAACCTCTGCTGACTTAAAATATCCCACTCATGGTAAAGTGATGAGGACACTTAATGTCTAGACTGAAGGACAAAGCAATCACAATTAACCAAATTTCAAGACACATGCTTTCTGTCTCCAACACATGGGCCATACCCCTGGTCTGACCTGTTCAGAGGAGTGCATCTCATCCAAGTGTTTGGGACCCTCTTGTGAGCTTTGGATAAGCAAGTGTGATTCCAGCCTCAGGGTAGTTATGAAGAAAACAAAAAACAAAACAAAGAAAAATGAATTCAGTGGTGGGCTGCTTCTTTTTTATTGTTATGTTAATCACCATACATTACATCATTAGTTTTGGATGTAGCGTTCCATGATTCATCGTTTGTGCATAACACCCAGTGCTCCATGCAGAATGTGCCCTCTTTAATACCCATCATCAGGCCAACCCATCTCCTCACCCCCCTCTAGAACCCTCAGTTTGTTTTTCAGAGTCCATAGTCTCTCATGGTTCGTCTCCCCCTCCGATTCCCCCCCTTCATTCTTCCCTTCCTGCTATCTTCTTCTTCTTTTTTTTTTAAACATATAATGTATTATTTGTTTCAGAGGTACAGGTCTGTGATTCAACAGTCTTACACAATTCACAGCGCTCACCATAGCACATACCCTCCCCAATGTCTATCATCCAGCCACCCCATCCCTCCCACACCCCACCACCTAGCAACCCTCAGTTTGTTTCCTGAGATTAAGAATTCCTCATATCAGTGAGGTCCTATGATACATGTCTTTCTCTGATTGACTTATTTCACTCAGCATAATACCCTCCAGTTCTATCCACGTCGTTGCAAATGGCAAGATTTCATTCCTTTTGATGGCTGTGGGCTGCTTATTATTCTAAACTATGTTAAAATTTAGCTCAGGTAAAAATCAACTCCACTTTCCGTCCTTCTCTTGCATAAAGGGGGCATGGGGTGGGTGGGGAAACAGGCACAGAGAACAGAAGCAGTATTTTTCTCAGTATTGGAGAATGGATTACGAAGCGTGTGGTAGCCTGCTCCTCGTGTCTGTCAAGGTGCCCCATAGTGCATCACAGGGCAGCCCCAGACTTACCTTAGCTACCAGCCTGGGGTTCCTAATAGTGAGGGCACCAAACACTAATATGAACTCCAAGGGGGCAGTCATAACATTACTTTTCACCTGGTGTCTTTAAAAACAAGATGAAAGCATCTAGCAATGGCTAGCTTTGGGAAACACTTATTTGGAAACTGGAGATTGACAGGAACTTCTGTAAGGAAGGAACTGTTTTTTTGTTCGTTTCTGATTATTATTTTTTAAATTTCCAATACATGGTGGACCGGCATTTTTGTAGAATCCAATGAGTTGCTCAGATTTATAAAAAGTTTAAGTACAAATATATTAATACTAGATTCAACAGACATAAAATGATCCAGCTGAATTGTTATAAAGGTTGCTTTTTTCTTTTTTAAGACTTATTTCTTTATTTATTTTAAAGAGAGAGAGAAAGAGAGAGCACATGAGAGGGGGTCGGGTCAGAGGGAGAAGCCGACTCCATGCTGAGCAGGGAGCCCGGGACTCGATTCTGGGACTTCAGGATCATGACCTGAGCTGAAGGCAGTCACTTAACCAACTGAGCCACCCAGGTGCCCCAGGTTGCATTTCTTTCCAACGTGTGTTCTAACCTGTGTACCTAGTCATACAAGTTTGGATTGGGGCCCCAGGGTTGGCCGCCAGAAGCCCGCATTAATCTCCCAGTCCTTCAGGCACCTGTAAGGGTCTAGATTTCCCGCGGAGCATGCGCAGCCCACTCCTCTTTTGTGGGCTCAGGCAGTGCCTCCCCTGTACAGTTGCGGCCCCGCCTCTGGGGCTCCAGTAAGGGGTCAGGCGGAAGGTGCATTGGGGTTTGCTTGATAGGTGGTGTGAGTCCAGACCTGCGGGAGCGTCTGGGAGGAGGGGCCTCATGCACCTCCATGCACGCAGGTGTTTTTATCCAAGGACTCTCTGCGTCCAGGCACGGAACTCCCAAGATCCCGCGAGATCTGACTTGCTCTGGGAAGAGTGGTCAAGGCTGGGGCGTCTGGGGCTTGATTCCGCGCTTCTCAGCCTCCTCTGTGGGTCAGCCCTCCCTCTCCCAGCCGCTCCATCAAGACCCACACACACCCGAAGTCACAAAGTGCACCGTGTGGACTCCAGCTGCACTCTTTGAAAAAATACGTGCTCAGCTACGAACACCACCTTGAATACACCTGGACCAGGTAATGCGTCAAACTATATCCTTCTTGGAAGTTTTGAGCAAACTTCATGTTCGCACTTTCTATAGTTGGTTGTTGCTTAATAATTGTTTTAAATTATTTCTTGCATTGTGAAGATTTAAAGTGCCTATAAATTCTTAAAGCTTTTTCTCAAATCAGATTCGCTTACCCTTCTGACATATTCTTCTTCCAAGAATACTGTTTCATGGATATGATTTACTCCTCTGTAAAGAAAGAGTAATAGGTGTTAATATGCTCCTTGCTTGCTTTTGTGTTCAGTTTGGCTATGTTGGATTTTAAGCAGATTAACCTTTGATAAATTCAGGTTTTTGTTTTGTTTCGTTTTTTTTTTTTCTGATAGTATGTTTATGTAAAGTAGCAAGCTTGGGATCAGTTTCTTCTAAGTAGTCAGGCCTTGCCTGTTAATCGCTTCCACCTGGAAATTGAGCTGCTATCTGGAACACTCTGGGAGGGCTTTTCTTACGTGATGACAGTGGTTACTGAGTTTAGGAAAACTTTGCTACCCACTGCAGGGTGGGCTAATAGACGCTATCTTATTAGGCTGAGGAACTTCACGGGCTGCCTCTGGGTCTGGCACAATCTTTTGATTGTGCATCCCTATTTGTGAGTCGTTGGATTATAGACACATGCTCTGAAAGCCAAGGATTTCATTTATCATCTGAAAGAGGTGGGATATTAAAAGCCTGTTTTCAAAAGAATTTTTTCATTATTCAGAACAGTAGTATATATAAATTTTTGGTTAGCCCACATCAAAGTTAATTCTGTATACCATCATTCTATTAAAAATAATCAAGTCTTCAGGAAATTGAGAAGCAATGAAATACATAAACGTCTACTGCTCTGCTGAACATGACTAAATCTCCTTAATGGCTTTAAAGGCAGTTCAGGATTTTACCATTCCTCTGTGTAATCATTAAAAACAACACTTAATACAGTACTGGACAGCAAACATAGATGGATGGATGGATGGGCTGATTCTGTTCTCTATGACACACTCCAGCTATTTATTGGGCAAAATTCTGATAACATTCAATCTTTAAAGCTCGAGTTGTAGAATTAGGGACATGAATAGTTATTCAAGCTTTTCCACTATAATTGATCCATGTGTAAGACTTTTTTTGGTCAAAGCACTTACCTGAAAGGAAAAAAAATTTTAAACCATTTTGTTAAATTTTTCCAAATGAAACTTTTACAAAAACCACCCTAGTTTGTTTTCTCCCCTTCTAATGAAAGGTAGTGCTCAACTTCCTGCCTGCTGATGCAATTACTAAGAGTTAATCAGAACAGGATAAGACTGGTTCACTTACCAGGTGGTTTAAATATGCAAATTAGGAACTTATAATTTAACCTAAGGATTGCCAGAAAACAACTTGGGTTCTTGGTCATTTAAAAATACATTTTCCTAACTGACATTACAATAAATAGAAAATGTCTACGTGGAGTGTCTCTTTAAAGTGTGGATTAAGGAAACTATTAGGTTGAGCCATATGAAATCACCAATATCATGGGTCAAGAATTGTCAGATATTGGCAGTTTCATGTGGTGCAACATAACAGATTATGTGGCATGTGCTTTTAGAATATTTTTAAAGTTTGAATCTAAAGTGATTATCCAAAGAGCAGCTTGGATACTTTAGGGAGAGGTCCTGAGATTTGCCAGAGAGAGAGAGAGAGAACGCGTGCATGCTATATTTTCTTAAAAGCAATTTGAAATTAAAATAGATTATAAAAGAAGAAAGGACATATTTAGCTTTCCTGTTGGTATTGAGAAGGAAACATAGGGATAATAAATGAAGTGGCTTAATGAACTCTAGGTGTGGCATTTGAAAGCAATGGGATTCCTTTTCCTGGTATTCAAAATGATAGAGATACATGAAAGTGGGTGATCATTTGGGGATTTTTCCCTTTATTGTTGATTTCAAGATGTAGATCAATACAAAGATTTATATAAAGATATTTTTGTAGATACACAAAGCTTTATAAATATTGATTTTTTTTAATGCACTGAAGTGGGTAATCATGCTGAGCTTTTTTGTTCATTGTTGATTTCAAGATACACAAAAGCTGGTTTTGTGGGCAATTAATATTGCTCAAGGACAATCTCAGTTTGAAAAGAGACCTACCTTTCTGTAGCCACATAAATGGGGTTCCAAGAAAACTTTAAACTCCAAGTGATTTTGTTTAATCTCTCTCCATTGAGATTGGATACTTTGAAAGTAACTTCTACTCAACATCTTGCTGCCATCAGCAGTAATTTGGCTTTTTAAACCTCTGTATATTGTATTGGAAAGATATGTTAGGCTATATTTGTGAGCGCAAAGCAGCCATGTAAATTTTTGGAAGTGGTAAAGCAAACGTTTCTGATATCCCATATCTAGCACTGTTCAAGGTGTGGTAGTATTTTCAAATGTATACATTTGTATACTTTTTGAATGACAAGAAGTCTTTTCATTCCAAGCTAAAAAAGCAAACCCTTGAGAAATATACATTTATTGCTCTGTGGTCATAAAGTACTACTTCTAAATGTCTAATTCTTTTGTCAGATTTTATTCTTAAATACATTTTCAATTCAGTATCTTTTAACATTTTTCATCTTTCATTAAGCAAAACTATTCTATGCAACCAACATGCCAGATACCATGTAAAATGTATATCTTAATTCATTCCATTGTCACTTATAAGTAGCTGTATCCTCACTATCCTCAGATATAAAGGATCATACACCTAGTGACTGGAAGAAGCAGTTTGAAGCAAGGTCTTTCCTCTAGCATAGTGTAAAAGTTGCCCTGGAATGCACACTGCAAGAGTAGCTAGATGTTTTGAAATTTCTACACTAGTATGTTTCACATTTTAATAAAAGTCACCTGGGCATCTTGCTAAAAGGCTGATTCTAATTCACTGGGATGGAGCTGAAGGTTTACATTTCTAGCAAGCTCCCAGGTGATGCTGATGCCGCTGATCTACGGATCCCACCTAGAGCACTGAGGGTCCGCACTATTGAATGCATGGCCTGGTAGAGAAGTAATGCCTACTTTTTAAAATAAAATAACTGTTTTTAGGAGAATCAGGTGTCAAAGTTGTCAGCTATACTGTAGCAGATCTGCCAACAAATGTAGCACTGTAGGTGTAGGGGCTCCTGGAGCTCACACAATTAAATAGGAGTTGGGAGATTTGGGAACATTGGTCAACAGTATCTTAATTTGGAGGGTCTTTTATGCAAGGCTGGAATACAGGAATAAGAGATGGTCAGAAATAGAATTGGGGATGAAATGAGGAAAAGTAAAAATTTTGGAGTTCATGGGGAACCACCATTGCATGCTGGAGTTAGGAGTAACTTCCAGTGAGTGAGTTCTTAAAAATAAATGATGCTGTACTTGGAAATACACCTTTACTGGAGTAGCCCTCACAAGGACTATCAAAGCTAGTCTGATCCATTGTCTCCTTCTGGATGGTAAAGGCTATGATTTGCTCACCTGACTATGAATAAGAGCAGGAAGATTTTAAGTGAGATTAGGCACTCTCTAATTCAGGTTATCCATCAACCAGGCTTTAGTTAGTAGGGATTAATTCCTTTGTCATACACTAACTAATTTAATATTCAAAATGTTATACTGGGAGCAGCAGTTATCAGTGTCACCTGGGAACTTGTTAGAACTACAAATTCTTGGTCCCCACCCCAGGCCTGAATCAGCATCTGCAAATTAGCAAGATCCCCAGGTGATTTCTACGTACATTAAAGTTCGTGATGCACTGATGTAGCAGAAAGCAGGAGTCTAGAAGAAAGGTCCAATTGGCTGCTAGATTTTGATGGGAACACAGGGAAGTTCAGGAAAGGTTTTTATTTATGGGCTAACCAAAGAGAGGAAGCTCAGAGAACACAAGGATGCTGGCTTAACTGAACCAGAGCTGCAAATCCAAAGCTGCTGCTTAGAGCAGAAAAGAGCTCTTTGGATAATACTATTAGCTTGGACACATCAGACAATTTACGCAGGCTAGGTAGTATTGCCTCTCAGGGCTAGAATACCTATGCAGTTACTTCCCTAGCAGCACAAATGACCACCCATTACCACAAACCAAAACAAGAGGATTTGTAGCTCAGTTCAGCCACCTCCATCAGTTGGGTAACCTTGCATCCCAGCCCAGGGAAGGTACATATGCAGAGTTAACATTGTTTTAAGGGAAGAAAGAGAACTTTGTTTTATCTCTTTATTAGAATGTTTTCATGCTTTTGTAGAAAGCTCTCTGAAGGCTGTAACACTACTTGAAACTCTAATGTCAACAAGATTAAAAGCAGCTGCAGAAGAGAAACCAACTACTTACAGCTCCTTTGCCTCTTCGTCTATAATGATACCAAGCATATTGCTGCAGTTGGTGTATGGGCTGTATTAATTAGCATCTCCTGTGTTTCAAACCACCCAAACATTGATTTAGCTCAGGATTCTGGACTTAGGTGGGCATTTCTTCTGGCCTTAGTTGGCATGTGTTGTCAACTGCTGGCTTCCTGGGGACTGGCCATTCGAAGGTGATGTCTTTAGGCCACTTCATCTCTGGTCATCCTCCAGCAGGCTAGCTCAGGCTTGTTCATACAATAGCAGGGTTTCAAGGGAGCAAGCAAGGTGTATGAAGTCCCAGAGTCCCAGACTGGAATGAGTGCAGAGTCACTTATGGTGCATTCCATTTCCCAAAGCAAGTCACATGGCCAGCCCAGACTTAAGAGGTAGGGGATGGACAGAAAGTACTTTAGCATCACACTGGCATTGTTGTGAATACAAGGAGTGGAAGAACTGTGCACATTTTTATTTTTTTTTTAAAGATTTTATTTATTTGAGAGAGTGAGCATGAGAGAGAGCACAAGAGGGAAGAGGGTCAGAGGGAGAAGCAGACTCCCTGCTGAGCAGGGAGCCCGATGCGGGACTCGATTCCGGGACTCCAGGATCATGACCTGAGCTGAAGGCAGTTGCTTAACCAACTGAGCCACCCAGGCGCCCTGTGCACATTTTTATAGTGCGTCTACCACATGGGCCAAATGAAGGATCAAGAGACTTTCACAGACCATACATTTTTCATTCATTTTGGTTTCTCTAGTACCATCCTTGTGTTCTCAGTGCCTGACACATTTGGGCATTTAACAGATGTTTTAGAAGCAGTGTAGTTCATTTTGTTTTACTCTTTAAAAAGGCTTTGAAATCTCTGACCAGAAGCAAAATTCTGTTAAAATGTGATGATCTCCATACTCACAGATTCCCTGATTACCCTGACTGGGAGAAACTTATTTTCAATTGCATATTTAACAGTTGTTGGGGTAAGGAAATTAGAAAACATAAAATTTGAATGACTGTTGAAAATAGCCTTTGTGCCATTTAAGAAAAATTCTGGCAAACTTTTGCCCAAAGGTCTTTATTATAATATTATAAGGACAAATTTAGTAAAAACAATAAAAGTGTAATTTTAAATTTAAAAGATGGCTATGGGATATCCACGTGACAGAATACTAAACCATTATAAAAACATCAATGAAAAATATTTTATAATGTAGACCTATAAATACATTTAATATATTTAATTCAATATGTATCTTACAAATATATTTATATTTAAGTGTATTAAATGCTTAAATATAAACATTAATTCATATTTATGTAATATATATAATGCAGTTATACTTAAATGACATATAATGTAAACATGACTATAATACAGGGACTGACTGGATGCAGGATGTGGATACAGTTGGGTGAAGGAGCTGTAGTTATGCTTACTTTTTTTTTCCCCAATTTTACAAATATCCTGTAGTATAAATGCTATGCTTAAAAGTAACAGAGGAGAGAAGGAAGACCATTCCTTCTCTCTTCTGTAAGGACTTTTTCTATAACATCACAGGTTGCTATTTGGCCATTTATTTTATGCCCCTAATTTCCAGTGGTACCACAGCAAAGTTATCTAGGAAGTTCCACCAAGGAACAAGTTTAGTGTTTCAGCATATTCCAGGAAATCTTCATTGGGTAGAGCATATAGATCTCAGTCATCAGAACAGCTGATATATGGGGACAAAGGCCTAATGTAACTTTATTGGAAAAGTTGAGTATCTGGACAATCCTGAAGATAAAAGTTATACAGGAAATGTGTGGAAGGCAGCAGGACTGGTCTGTTCTGAGGGTCTTGGTGGAAGTGGAGGATGGGGGTGAGAAAGAGCATAGGATGCCAGCCTTAACTCAGGAAGCCATGTGATGGATGCAAAAGAATGCAATTGACATAGGGTGGGAGTGGGAACAAAATCTCACTCCACATGCCAACCAGTAATGGAGGGGGTTTGAAGATGACTGTTAGTGAGGACAGAATCAGAAGGTAGCTTCAATTTGGAGTCCTTATTGGGATGTAATTGCTTCTTGGACTGATTTGCAATGGAGAAATGCCAGTTTCATCAGCATTATTTTTAAGCTCAGTCAAAAGATCTCCTTTTCCTTTTTTTCCTCTTAGTTTTCCTCTTCTCTCTCTTCCTCCCCCATATTTCACTTCCCAAGTCACTGTCAGTCTCCAGCACAAGGAGGAATCTCCAACATGATGGATGTGTGAGCCCCCAGTCATGATTTTGATCATCTTTGGGTGTAACTACCCTCCTCTGATAGCCAACAATTATTCCTACTCATTTCCACTTCCGTATTCTCTTCTAAATCATTTAAGATCTCTCCACTTCAGACTTCTTTTCTCCCTGATTTATAAACAGGGGAAGTCAGAGACTTTCTTCAGACTGGTTCATTTAAATATTAAAACATTTCAGCAGTGTGCAATCGCCTTCAAATTTCAGCTTTCATGGCTTGTGCTTTTACTAAATAGTCAGCACTTCCATAGCATTTGTGATTTTCAGACCAGTCCACAAACATTAATTAATGCTAATGCTACCCTAAGAGAATGCTGTAACTAGCTAACTGGATGAACTTTATCTCAAATTATTTTTAAATGGTTTTCAACTTTGGAGGGAAGTTGGAGAGAAATGTGCAAGCGTGTATAGTATTTGCTATCATTCGCTGTCTCCTAAAAGTAATGATGCAGCAAATTGAAGTGAATCATCCTCAGGATATTAAGGTTTGATCCACCTGGAATTAATCATCTCTAAGAATTACCTGTCGCCTAAACTGAATCGACCAAAGCAGTGCTTGGAATACACATTTAAAAACAAAAACTGTTCATAATCTGGGAATTTTTTTCTGTCAGTATTAACTGCAACCCTAAGATTCCAATCATTCCACTTTCTTTGCTTCTTATGACTATTTCCAAAACAAAAAAAAAATGAACAGAACAAAAATATGGTTTGCTCTGTGATCGGTCAATAAGTATTTGTTTAATACCTAAGTGACATATAAACTGCTTAGTTCTGGGAGAGGGGAGAAAAACAGTAAAAATAAAGTAACAACCCACTATTCTTAGAGTAGCCTTCAGTTTGGTCATGAAATCAAGCTTACATGTAGAAATGATAAAGGATTGCTAGGGTCTACAACAATGCCAGTTGGAAAAAAAAAGTCCTTGTGGACTGGAGGAGCTGGGTGGGGCTTCAAGGAAACATTAGCTGTAGATTTGGCATTATTACATAGTGTGGTGGGTTTTGAACCACCCTGAATTATCAAGGGAGCCACTGCGACTTCTTGAGCAGGAGGTAGAAAGGTGGAACAACAGTTTTCGGCTGAGAGTCCTAAGCAGGATGTCCTGGAGGTTGGATAGATGGGACATCTGCTTGAGGACTTGGTGGAAGGTAAGCTAGGGTGAATTGAATCACAGTTCAAGAACTGTGATTAGAAAGTGCACATTGGACTCAGATGAACGTGGGTTCAAATCCTAGTTCTTTGTAGATGAGTGGCCTTGATAAAACTCATCTACAACGCGGTGGCGGCGGGGGTGAGATTTAAATGAAGTAGTATGTGAAAAGCACTATATTTGACCCCAGATAAAAGTATGGTAGAAACTTGTTATTAAATGATACCATTTTGTCTCCTGGTCATCAAATAAATGACTTTTCCATTTATGCCTAGTCATGCATTCTCTTTATTTTTTAAATTAAAAAAAAAGATTTTTGAGAGAAAAGAGCATGACTGTGGGGAGGGGCAGAGGGAAAGGGACAAACAGACTCCTCGCCAATTGGGGAGCCTGACGCAGGGCTTGATCTCACGACCCTGAGATTGTGACCTGAGCTGAAGTCAGATGCTTAATCAACTGAGCCACCCAGGTGCCCCTTTATTTTTTTTTTAAGATTTATTTTAGAGAGAGTGGTGGTGGGGTGGGGGGGGAAGCAGAGGAAGAGGAAGAGGGAGAAAATCCTTAAGCCGACTCCCTGCTGAGCACAGAGCCCTTTATGGGGCTTGGTCCCAGAACCCTGAGATCATGACCTGAGCTGAAACCAAGAGCTGGATACTTAACCGAGTGAGCTACCCAGGGGCCCCAGGTGTGCATTCTCTTTAATGATGAAACTGAAAGTCTTCAGGCTTGGATTTCTGTGTCTTGGGGTATATCAGAGTACTCTCAGTGACTATACTGCTAGAACAAAAAATACTTGAGTATTTAAAAACAAACTGTTCAAATTTATCACCGAGGTAGCAAGAAAGTAGGGTCTTTGAAAGCTAAAAACTTAGTGAAGGTAAGAATCAGGCAGGGTGGAGGAGGTGGTGGGAGATTTGCAGAAAACATCTGTTGAGCCAGTATGATGTGGAGCCTGGGTTTTCATGGCCTCCTGAGCATTCAAGAGTTAGGAGATAAAGCTGCAGCCAGTGGGCAGTGTATTAGGAGGTTCCCCTTTGTTCTTAAAATTGATCACAAAGAACTGTCTCTAAGCTGTAAGGGTAAAACATGCCCCACCTCCTTCCTAATGGGGCTGCAAGGAAATTTGCCCCTCTTGTACCTTGTTGTGGGTGGAAGGGAAAGAAGTTGTCTTTGAGCCCACATGTGAGTTTGCATCTTGAATTAATATGACTTGTGTGCTCCAACAAACAAACACCTCCACCTCCGGCTGAGAATTCCATATAAAGTGTGGTGATGCCTGTAGGTGCCTGGCAGAAAAAACTCTACAAATCCAGTTCTCCTCCCTAGACTAGCCCTTTTCAAATTCTAATGTACATGGGTTATGATTAAAATGCAGATTCTGATGCAGCAGGCCTGGGGCTTGACTCTGTGTGTCTCTTAATCTCTCAGGTGAAGCAGAGGCTAGTGGTCCATGGATCACTCTATGAGTAAACTAAGAAACCCACCTTCAAGTCCAGGTCTCAAAGGTCCAGAAGACCTCTCAAGTATATGAAATCACAATCCACAACTTTAAAACACAAAGCAAAAGTCAGCAGGATCAAGAGAGAATTAGACCAGCAAAGACTTCAGATATTAGAATTATCCAACTCAGAATATAAAATGGATACTTAATGCATTTCAGTTTCAATGTGAGATTGAAAATATGAGTGAGGAGAAACAAAGTTATGTAAATACCTGATAACATTTAGTGAAATGGCAAACTTCTAGATGTGAAAAAACATATGTAATTATGAAGTTTTATAAGTTAAATGAGTTCAATAGCAGATTAAATCTGGCTGAAGAGAAAATTATTTTTAACTGCAATGTAGATTTAAAGAATATATTTAGAATGAAGCATAGAAAGATAATGGAGAAGAGGAAATATTTGAAGAAATATTACCAGAGAATTTTCTAGAACTAAAGTAACATCTTCAGGTTCAGGATGCCCAACAATTTTGAAACAGAATAATATAAATCCGTGCTAAAGAAAAGATTTTCCAAAGTTTAGTGAATAAGACAAATTACACCACCCTTCCCTCCTCCCCAAGAAAAGGACATTTTATTTAATTTTAAAGATTATATTTATTTGACAGGGAGAGAGGGAGAGAGCAAGCGCAAGGATGGGGAGTGGCAGGCAGGGGAGGAAGCAGGCTAGGTCCCTGAGATCATGACCTGGGCTGAAGGCAGCTGCCTAATCCACTGAGCCACCTAGGTGCCCCGAAAAGAACATTTTAACTGCCAACTTCATAGCAATAACTATGGAAGCCAGAAGATAGTAAAACTATACTTTCAGTGATATGGGAGAAAATAATAGTTGATTTTGAATTTTCTCTCCCCCTCCCCCCCAAATCCTAAAACTATTTTTCATAATGAAAACAAAATGGAACTTTTTCAGTATGAAAACATAGTTTATCACCATTAGAGTCTCGCCAATTAATTCTAGATGATGTATTTCAGAGAGAAGGAAAACTATTCCAGAGAGATTTTATGAAGCAAGGAGGAATAATTAGCCAAAAAAGTCTTTTTTTTTTTAAAGACATAATACATGGTAAAAAGGGGGTGATGATTGGATTTATAAGTGTTTAATGTCCTTTTATTATCTGAAGATGTGCAGAGATACTGGTAAACTTGAGTTTGGTAAGTTCTCGTTTTCAGTTTCTGGGGAAACCAACAGAAGGAGAGGCAGAAAATATAATTTCTAAGCTAGTGGAAACAAAATGAAAAAAATCAATCTAAAGAAAGGAAAGATGAAGTAACATAGGAAAGGTAGCCTACATTAAAACATGCAAAGAGGGGCGCCTGGGTGGCTCAGTCGTTAAGCATCTGCCTTCGGCTCAGGACATGATCCCAGGGTCCTGGGATCGAGCCCTACATCAGTCTCCCTGCTCTGCGGGAAGCCTGCTTCTCCCTCTCCCACTCCCCCTGCTTGTGTTCCCTCTCTCTCAAATAAATCTTAAAAAACCATGCAAAGAGTAGAAATAAAATCAAATATAATAGAAGTAGACATAATAGATGAGGGTGGATAAATGTTGATTAAATGTTTCAGACAAAGATTGTAGGACATGAGAAAACCTTAAAAGGCAACTTCTAGCTGAGTGGTTCCTACAGTGTGATTCCCTGGACTAGCAGCCTTAGCATCACCTGGGAAATTATTAGAAGAAGTATAGATTCTTGGGGTGCCTGGGTGGCTCAGTCCTTAAGCGTCTGCCCTCGGCTCAGGTCATGATCCCAGGGTCCTGGGATTGAGCTCCGCATCGGGCTCCCTGCTTCGCGGGAAGCCTGCTTCCCCCTCTCCCACTCCCCCTGCTTGTGTTCCCTCTCCTGCTGTCTCTCTCTCTGTCAAATAAATGAATAAAATCTTAAAAAATATATATATAGATTCTTAAACCCACTCCAGACCTACTGAATCAGAATGTCTGGTGATGGGTCCCAAAGACCTGTGCTTTAACAAGCCTTCCAGATCATGCATGCTAAAGTTTGAGAACTGCTGCTCTAGCTATATGTTCTCTGTGAAAGACCTGTGTAAAACATGCATAGAGGCATATGAAAGAAAGGTAGTAAGTATACCAGTTTTTCAAATGGTGTTCTATGGAGAGGTTGCGAAAGAGAAATCTAATATATTTATTGGAAAGGCAGATTTCAGGGCTCTACCCTACAACTGATTATCAGTCTTTGGCCCTAAGAATTGTCATCTTAGTGTTTAATATGTACCTCGAGGTGTAAGAGCCACTATTATGCTCAAGTGAAGGATAAAATCTTTTAATTCCTAGGGTGATTAAGGGTCTGGGGATAAATGAGAAAAAGAAGAGAACAGCCAGGAATATAGTGTGGAGCAGGGTGAATACATGAAGTGAAGTGGCTAGTGGACAGTTATAGGTAGTGCAGAATGTAAGAGTTTAATGAAAGGTGATACCTAATATTCCATGTGAGTTTTTTCCATGGCTAACAAGAAAACCCCCAAATTTATCATTTATTCTAAATCCTAAAAGCTACACACAGATGTGCATTCTGGGTGGTTTTGTTATGCTTGTTTCTTGAATGTTGATGAGAATGAGTTCCACATGTTAGGCGTGTGTGTGTATGTATGTATATGTATATGTGGCGGGGAGGTGGGAAGTATGTAGATTAGTTAATGGGTGCTAAATATATAGGATGATGATTTCTTTGTTTTCATTTTCTTGATTTTTTTATTTTTTAAATTAACATATAATGTATTATTTGTTTCAGGGGTACAGGTCTGTGATCCATCAGTCTTACACAATTCACAGCACTCACCATAGCACATACCCTCCCCAATGTCCATCACACAGCCACCCCATCCCTCCCACCCCTCTAGGATGATGATTTTTCAACTTATTTTAGCAGATGAGAGCTCAGAAGGAGGATATTAAGAATGCAAGCATCCCTGGACTTCTCAGATGTCTTCAGGAAAGACTTTGATATTCCATTGAGGATAGACTGGAAACATGAGCAAACTTTGCTAGCTCTGAAGAGTTAGGGACACTCCAGATGACATATGACTCCACAATTGTGCCAATACTGGGAACACAAAGTAAGAGTTTGTTCATGCTTGTTGACTTGCCTTTACCAAGTCTTGATCTTCATTTCCCAAAAGGAAATGAGATTTTAGATCTAGGCCTGTGAATTCTCTGGCAGCAATGAGAATGATGTTCACCTTCAATGGATAATCAAGTTTGAGAACATGGTCATACTCTTAGAATGAATACTTTCTCTCCCATTACCAAGGCAGTGTTTCTTGCAACTATCTCAGAACCAACTGTCTTCACTGTTATCCATCTTTAGGTTATTCAAGGATTCAAGCACAAAGCAAGACTTATACTTTGTCCTAAATCTGTCAGTAGCAAATGTTAAGCAATATAAAGTACCAGATAAACAACTTAGAGTAATAACTTGGATTTAAGATGCCGTTGGAAAAAGTTATGTAGTCAGTATATATTCAGCCTGTTCGCTGAGTAACCTTCCCCCTCTCCCCCTCAGCACCATGTGGAAAGAAAATGAAGTCAGTTTTTTCCTTCCTGGGATCTATCTTGCAAACTGAAATATAGAAGTAAGATAAAATTTGAATTTCAGATTTCCTACTTGACGGATTTCAAACCATTGGCAAAGCTATATATTAAGTGGTTTCATAGGGGGGAAAATACAAATTATAGAAGTACCAGCTGTGGTTTAATATTTAGGGTGAACTTATATCCAATGTTGACTTTTAGGTAGAGCATATTTTACTGAGAATCCATCCAAACCCAGAAGTTCTACTTTACTATAGCCCCAAACTTGAATAAATAATAATCAGGAAAATTCAGGAGAAATGGACAGATGTGAGTTTGTGCTTATTTTAATTCAGTTAGATGTTATCTGAGGTCTACCAGATCTTAAAAATGTAGGGAAAAAAAGTGCAACCTGCAATTTCATATTCTCAGCCATTCCATATCTTGTGAAATCTCAAAGTTCATTCCATGATTTCTAGGAGTCCTAAAAAGATTACACTGTCTCCTGTTTCTGAGCTTCTGTTTTCATCTTCACCATTTATACTTCATTCCATGTTGACCCCAAAATATAGTCTCTTGATTTCCACAAGACACTATAATCAAAAAACCACACAAAAACTTCACACAAAGCATGTAAATAGTTTTACTCATGATGTGGGATTCTTGGAAAAGTTACACTTAACATTGTGCGTCATGAAAACTCTGGATCATTAACATAACCTTTATTGGCTTTACTCTCTTCCTTACTGCAAACACCACATGCCTCCTGGGATTGCCTCTTGAAGAGACTACTCCCAGATTCTGTCAATGGGTTTTGCTTTTTGGAGGAATCCAGTTTAAAACAACAATATCCTATCTCATAAGTAGGTATTATAGGTCAGGTAGTTGTGAGAACTCAATGAGGTAATTTATGTGAAATACACGAACTGTGTCTGGCACTTAGCCCTCAGTGAACTATTTGGAATTCATAGAATCCTAAAGTGATTCACTTCCTTCACTTTCCATTCTGTGAACTCCCATTCATGATTCAAATTTGGAGAAGAGAATGTGATTGGATTAGAGTGTGTCACTTGTCCTGTTGTCAGGGTTATGACCCGTGACTGATAGTCCTGTGAGGATGACATAGGGTAGGAACAGATTGTCACTAAGGAAAGGTCAGCTGGGAAGGCAAATGACCTCCCCACTGGAGTTCTAAGCCCTGTTCTATGTATGAGGGAATGAAGGCTCAGAAAGATTCTGGAATTTGCCAAAGTCACACAGTCAGCAATGTGGAGCAGACCTTGTATTCAACTCCTTTGATTCTAGATCCAGTATTCATTTCTCTACAGTGTTAGTGCCAAATCATAATAGTACTTTTTTTCCACCAAGTGCACATATGACCCTGAAAATGTATTTATTGTACCTATCCCTGAATTACCAGCATTAGTGAAATTGTTTTTTTAATTATGTTAATCACCATACATTACATCATTAGTTTTTGATGTAGTGTTCCATGATTCATTGTTTGCGTATAACATCCAGTGCTCCATGCAGAACATGCCCTCTTTAATACCCATCACCAGGCTAACCCATCCCCTCCCCCCCCCCCGAGAACCCAGTTTTGTTTCTCAGAGTCCATAGTCTCTCATGGTTTCTTATTTGTGCTATTTTGCTTCTAATGAGTTGGAAAGAAAATAAGCTATTGATTTTTCCAAATCAAAAAGTTATTGGTAAAAAAATAGTACTAAATTTCCAACTGGGCTTTAAAATATTGACAATCAAGAAACATTATAGTGATACCACTAAAGAATTCCTTTGAGCATGGAGAATGGATATTAAAAGGTTATTAAAATCTATGTCAAGGCAGATTGGACTAGAATCAAGAAGGAAAAAAGCTGAATTGTGGATACAAAGATAATACAAGCTTATAATGAGATGTGTTTAAATTCTAGCAGGAGGAAGAAAAATCTGGCATGTAGTGACCGTAGTCCACTTTTTTTTTTGTATGGAAAACTGTTGTCTACTTAAGACAAATAGTCCCGATGAGCAATAGGATTTAGACCAGTAGGCGCAGTTACAACCCTAAGGCATTGTATGACCATTACATGCTGTAGAAAAAGACTTTTGGGTCTCTCTAAATCACACCAGCTGGGCACCTGGGTGGCTCAGATGGTTAAGCATCTGCCTTCGGCTCGGGTCATG
>NW_027397091.1:8781086-8840762 GCF_003265705.2 Callorhinus ursinus | reverse complement strand
CCTCCCTCCCTCCCTCTCTCCCTCTCTCCCTCCCCCCCCTCTGTCTCTCATGAATAAATAAATAAAATCTTTAAAAAAAAATAAATCACACCAGCTATCCCCATTCTTGACCTAACCACGAGCCAAGGGGTTATCTTTGAGTTCAAAGGATAGCACTGGTGATATGTAAAAGGACTAGCTTATTCAGGGAACAGGCACTATATATAAATCTAAAATAACATAGTCCCTGAGAAATAATCCAACTTTTAGCACATAAAAACTTTGTGGATTCCAAGAACAAATGTCACCAGCTGCGGTGAAATTATAGATTTCTATAGCTTGGTTCAGTGTAGGAAAGTTTTAAAAATAAACTATGGGGCTATGACCCCATTTCACAACCTACCCACAATAAATTCACCTTATAAATTCCCCAAACAACAATTACTAAACACCTCAGACAAAGTGACCTTCTTTCGTAATCAGATAACTATTATTTTTAGAACCTATTTTACAGAACAATTTTCTGTTGTTTTTGCAATAAAGAAAATTATTTTGACCTTTGTGCACCTACATTTGTTTAAAACACACACACCCACCCACCCACCCCCACCCACCATTTCTAGCTACAAATCAGACTTTGGGGGAGCTTCTGGTTCTTATTTTGTACTGAGTTGGCAACAAATATTTTGATCCATGTTGAATCTGGGCAGTCACAATTTTTGTGTATTCAGTTAGCTTTCACATAATTATGTATGTGTTTCTGATGCAGAGGATAGCTAAATCTGCATTCCTTTTGAGATGAGGAAGAAAACTACAAAAACAGTATAGTAACACCTTAATTGACTCAATTATTGCAGTCATGGAGAGGTTTATGTTTAGATTTGTGGCTAAACAGAAGTCAATCAGGAACTCCATTTTTTCCCCCAAACATTTTTTTTAATTAAAAACTCAAAAATCTATTAAGTATACTGTGATGATACACTAGATCCTTTTAACATTGTGCAGGATTGTTGGGTAAAAGCATATGGGTTTGAGTTTAATTTATACTTACAATTTTGCCTTTGAAGATTTTGAAAAATTTTAGTACACAGCTCACATTTACATACGATTTTGTATGTTCCAGTTACTTAGTTCTGTATGGATACCTATATGATTGTGTGTGTGTGTATGTATGTATGTATGTATAAATAATGTATAAATACACTTAACCCTTATACCACCCAGGGAAGCCAGGTGCTATTAGTAACATCCCCACTTTACAGATAAGGAAATAAGTACTGAGAAGCTGAGTAACTTGCCTAAGACCACACTTTATGGAAGAACCAGGGTGGGAATGTCAGCACTTTGGCCCCAAGGCCTATGCTCTTAATCACCACACTATATTGCCCTGAAGTCAAGTTGGTCCGTTCTTCAGGATAATTGAGGTGGTGTGGCTTCTTGGTGTGGGATAGAGTGGGCATAGATTAAATCCCCTTTTCTTCTGTAATCAGCTTCATGACCTTGGGCAAGTCACTTTGGGCCTGGGATTATATTTTTTGCCGTTGAAGTAAAAGGATTAATCTAGACTTGAGCATCCATTATGGTCATCATTGGCCTCATTTGGCTAATAAGCACCTGAAACAAATTGACATTGCCCTAAGTGTAAGATACATAACAGGTTTCAGGCCTTAGTATGAAAAAAATTTAAAATGTCTAGTGTTTTTTATATTATGTGTTGAAATGATATTTTGGGTATATGGGGAATGAAATAAATCTATTAAAATTAATTTCACCTGTTTATACTTTTTTCAGTGGGATTACTAGAAATACTAAAATTCCATATGTGATTTAACTTTGTGGTCCATATGTATTTCTGTGGGATTGTGGAGGTTTTACCAAAAGTTCTTTGTCTACATGCCCATTGATATTTCCAAGTGAAATTCTGTTATAGGCATAGGCAGGGACATACAATTCCAGAAACATCTTTTATATCAAGATTTTCTCACTTGCTTAAGAAAATTTTAGAATGCAAGTGCAGGACATTGATATAAAAATAACCCAGGTCCACTCCAAGTCATTAAAGTTACTTGTAACTGTTGCTGTCTGTTATTAAGAACAAATTATTTGGTCATGCCTCAAACTGAGCTGCCATTTTGGTGTCAAGATGTCACAGGTATCCTAGATATTTCCAGTAATCCTTCAGTTCTGAGATTCTGTAGTTCCATTCTTATAGAAGCCTAGCCATGGACTGTCTATAAGATGAAAATGGAGAAATAAAGATGCAAAGATAGAATGCACAACATATTTATAAGTTGGAGAATGTCAGGAGTACTGTCATTTTTCTCCTTCTCAAAGGGCTAATGATCTCCAGAGGCTGCCAGCAGTGGATTCCCCGAAGGAAAGAAAATTCAAGGTGCTGGGATTAAATGGCCCAACCTGGCCCAAATGGCTAGAGCACAGACTTGGCATTCCAGTTCTGCCACTGTTGTTTGATTGATTTCACAAACAGCTCTGTTTCCACCTGCACCAAGTTGTGGCAAGAGCAGCTGTCCTCCCAACTTCTACTGTTAGTGCTTGTTAGAGGTGAGCTACCTCTTGCAGCTGTCCCAGGAAGCCCTGGGGGTAATCTGATAATTTGCTTTTGCCCCTGCATCATACAAGTTGGATGATAGGATCAGCTTTGGGTTAAAAGTTACACTTTTTGATAATTTATTACCTTAAAGATGTTGTGGGGTGATTCATGGAATGTAGAAGGTGTCAGCCGTCAGAAGTAGGACACTAGTAAAAAGAACATTATTAAATTTTCTTCAAATAAGATAGTGAATTATTAAATCCATTTGGTATACTACAAATGTATCTCAGGTAAAAGATTTATTGAATAAGTGGAAGTTGAAGTCAAAGAGAATAAAAACCATTTGAAAAATTTCTTTCTTCCCTTATACTTTCCCTCTCATTTTTCAGATCAAAATACAAAGCCATAGTAAGGCTGTTGGATCATCCAAGCTTTCTGCATTCAAGGGATTAATACTGTAATATAGTGGTTCTCAAAGTGTGGTTCCTGGACTAGCATCATAAGCATCACCTGGGAACTTAGAAATGCACATTCTTGGGTCTCAACCCAGACTTACTGAAACAAACTCTGGAGGTGAAGCCCAGCAGTTGATGTTTTAACAAGCCCTCCAGGGGATTCTCACACAAGTTAAAGAACCTGTGCTGTGTAGACACTGCTGGTACCAGGCTTGATTCCCTTTACCACTGGTGCAGTCATTTGTGAGTATCTGTGAGCAGCTAACAGCCCACAGCCGCAACCTCCAAATGATTGTCCTTGGTTGAACTACTTTGTCCAGACATGGAGACCCCTCAGAGATATGCCACAGTCCCCATTCTGGAGCCTGCCCAACATCTGCTTGATATGGGCATATAAAAGCCCAGCCTCTTTCCTTCAAGGCAAGACAACTCTATTGTATGATATGCTCCAGAGCTCTTCTGTGAGATCATGCCATAGATTTTACTGCATCCTTGCTCATCTCCTTGCCATTCCTAGTCTTGCTCCCCGACTTCCTTATAAAAGTCCTCCCTCAGTATAGCACATGCACCCAAATTCTTGTCTCAGGCTCTGCTTCCAGGGCATCTGTTCACCTTCAGTCACAGGTCAGAAAACTGTAGCCTACAGTCCAGCTACCAGTTTGTGCAAGTAAAATTTTAGTGGAAAGTATCTATACCTGTCCATTTACACATTGCCTGTGGTTGCTTTTGCACTACAGTAGCAGACCTAAATATTTGTGACAGACAGTGTATAGTCCACAAAACCTACAGTATTCACTGTTTAGCTCTTTAAGGGAAAGTTTGCTGATGTCTACCTAAGACATGAGCCAAGGTCAGATGGACGAAAGCTAAAAGGGAACAAAAGACCTCTGTGTATTAGGCATGTGTTATAAGCAGAGATGTGCTGGAGCCAGTTGTGGAATTGTGTTTCTTTCCAGCTCTACGTGTGACATCATGTTGGTACCTTGAAATCAGCCATGACAGGAATATTTCCACTACAGGAATTGGCAAATTTTGTAAATCAGATTCCCCCCCCCCCCCCGGAGTTCCAGGTGTTAAGTATTTACCAGCACATCACTGGTTAGGAGCCAGATGTCTTATGCCCGTAAGAGTGGTACAAAAAAATCAAGACTCTTTAATGGAAAATAAAAAAAAAAAAGATTGAGATCTCTCAAATGTATGTGAAAGCACTTATAAAAGAGTCACTTTAATTTTCTTTCTTTTTTTTTTTTTTTTTTTTTTTATAGAAAAATCTTTTTCTTGTGGGCACACATGATCTTTAGGGTCTGTCTCCATGCTCTGTTTTTGTTTTTTATACTAGTCTGTGCTACTTACTAAATTTCCTCTGAGATGGGGTACTCCCTCAACGGTCTTTATTGGGTTGCTTAATTGTTGTCTTATGGTCAACCACAGCTCTATTAACAGATTCTCTTGGGCATAACTTTGGTCTCAGCGCTTCAAGAATTTATACAAGTCTAAAATTGTTACCCCTAAATACTCCTATTCTCAAAAGTCACTTATAGTCTAATAGGAGTGGCTGAAGTGCTCTAGCTGGTTAACACTTTGAACTTGAGGGTGTTTTCTATTCTAAAATAGAAGAGAGGAGAAGAGTGGGGTTCACAACTGTTTCTTTTGGGGGAATGTATCCAGCCTATAAGATGACCCCCAGTGGTCCCCATTTTCTATTTATGCTCTGTGTAATTCCCTCTTGTGTGAATCAAAATGACCAGTGTAACCAGTGAGATACTGCAGAAATGGCAGTGTGTGACTTCCAAGGATACATCATAAAAGATATTGTAGCTTCTCCCTTGCTCCCTTGGACCATTCATTCTTAGGGAATCCAGCTACCATGTTGTGAGGACACAAACAGGCCATCAGAGAGAAACTGTGACATCTCACCAATAGCCAGCACCTTACAAGTGAATCCTCTAGTCTTCAAATGACTACAGCCTAACCCAGCTAAGTTGTTCTTGAATTCCTGATCCATAGTAACCATGTGAGATAATAAATACACTCATGTTGCTTTTTCGCAACGGGTTTGCCGCCAGAACACAGGTGTCGTGAAAACCACTGCTCAACCTAAACCAAAATGGGAAAGGAAAAGACTCACATCAACATCGTCGTCATTGGACACGTAGATTCGGGCAAGTCTACCACTACTGGTCATCTGATCTACAAATGTGGTGGGATCGACAAAAGAACTATTGAAAAATTTGAGAAGGAGGCTGCTGAGATGGGAAAGGGCTCCTTCAAGTATGCCTGGGTCTTGGATAAACTGAAAGCTGAACATGAACGTGGTATCACCATTGATATCTCCCTGTGGAAACTCGAGACCAGCAAGTATTACCTGACCATCATTGATGCCCCAGGACACAGAGACTTTATCAAAAACATGATTACAGGCACATCTCAGGCTGACTGTGCTGTCCTGATTGTTGCTGCTGGTGTTGGTGAATTTGAAGCCGGTATCTCCAAGAATGGGCAGACCCGTGAGCATGCCCTTCTGGCTTACACACTGGGTGTAAAACAACTAATTGTTGGTGTTAACAAGATGGATTCCACTGAGCCACCCTACAGCCAGAAGAGATACGAGGAAATCGTTAAGGAAGTCAGCACCTACATTAAGAAAATTGGCTACAACCCCGACACAGTAGCATTTGTGCCAATTTCTGGTTGGAACGGTGACAACATGCTGGAGCCAAGTGCTAACATGCCTTGGTTCAAGGGATGGAAAGTAACCCGTAAAGATGGGAATGCCAGTGGAACCACACTGCTTGAAGCTCTGGATTGCATCCTGCCACCAACTCGTCCAACTGACAAGCCCTTGCGTCTGCCTCTCCAGGACGTCTACAAAATTGGTGGTATTGGTACTGTCCCTGTGGGCCGAGTCGAGACTGGTGTTCTTAAACCTGGGATGGTGGTCACCTTTGCTCCAGTCAATGTTACAACTGAAGTAAAGTCTGTTGAAATGCATCATGAAGCTTTGAGTGAGGCTCTTCCTGGGGACAATGTGGGCTTCAATGTCAAGAACGTATCTGTCAAAGATGTTCGTCGTGGCAATGTGGCTGGTGACAGCAAAAATGACCCACCAATGGAAGCAGCTGGCTTCACGGCTCAGGTGATTATCCTGAACCATCCAGGCCAAATCAGTGCTGGATATGCACCTGTGCTGGATTGTCACACGGCTCACGTTGCTTGCAAGTTTGCTGAGCTGAAGGAGAAAATAGATCGTCGATCTGGAAAAAAGCTGGAAGATGGTCCCAAGTTCTTGAAATCTGGTGATGCTGCCATTGTTGATATGGTTCCTGGCAAGCCTATGTGTGTTGAGAGCTTCTCTGACTATCCTCCTCTGGGCCATTTTGCTGTTCGTGACATGAGACAGACGGTTGCTGTGGGTGTCATCAAAGCAGTGGACAAGAAGGCAGCTGGAGCTGGCAAGGTCACCAAGTCTGCCCAGAAAGCTCAGAAGGCTAAATGAATATTATCCCCAATACCTGCCACCCCAGTCTTAATCAGTGGTGGAAGAACGGTCTCAGAACTGTTTGTGTCAATTGGCCATTTAAGTTTAATAGTAAAAGACTGGTTAATGATAACAATGCATCGTAAAACCTTCAGAAGGAAAGGAGAATGTTTTGTGGACCATGTTTTTTGTGTGTGTGTGTGGCAGTTTTAAGTTATTAGTTTTTAAAATCAGTACTTTTTAATGGAAACAACTTGACCAAAAATCTGTCACAGAATTTTGAGACCCATTAAAACAAAAGTTTAATGAGGAAAAAAAAAATAAAATAAATACACTCATGTTAAGCTGCCAAGTTTTAGGGTTATTTGTGATGTAGCAAGAACTAATACATGAAAAGTTTATCCCCTTCAGTGGTGGTTCATGAGCAATCAGAATTTGAAATTATCACCTAAATTTGAAAGCTAGTGCATCCCAACAGTCTTTGGGGGACAGATAATTTCTACTCTTGTATGCTTGCATAACTAAAAGCATTTTTGACTCAATAGCCAAGGAAAGTCATATTAACTTGGAATTCTCTGATATGTGTTACTGTTTTCACTGCCAAACAGAGCTCAGTATTGTGGCAACCTACCACTCCAGGTCAGAGTTGGCAATTTTGCTTAATGATTCTGGCTTGTGTTGATTTTATTTAATCATAGTATGTTATTTTTGTAGCTGAATCATCTGGAAATGGTTTTACTATCACTGGAATCATGACAGACATTTATGGCAGCTAAAATGCCCCATGAGTTGGTAATGCTATTGCAAGCCCTTTGCCCCCAAGGCTACCTCTTCAAATCTGGCCTCGATAATAAACTGTACTGTTTTTCCTGAGAAGACAACGGGTGTATTCAAAACCCACTGTGTTTGGGCTTTCACCTGGATTATTGAGCACACAATTTATTTTCTACCTTTGCTGAGTTGCCACTGAAGTTACAACGAATTTTTTTCCTCTAGTTATCATGTTCTGTACATTGTTCTCATCCTAATTTGACTCGTGTCCTTAACTGGAAGTTTAACTTTGCATCTTTTTTTTTTTTTCTTTCAAAAACTAAAAGAGAGTGGGGCACCTCGGCTCAGGTCATGATCCCAGGATCCTGGGATTGAGCCCCATGTCAGGTGCTCTGCTCAGCAGGGAGTCTGCTTCTGCTTGCCACTCTCCTGCTTGTGTGTGCGTGCTCTCTCCCTCTCTCCCTGTGTCTCAAATAAATAAAATCTTAAAAAAAAAAAAAAAAAAACAACAAAAAACCAACCAACCAACCTAAAAGAGAAAGTCATGGAAGTTCTTTGAAGCATGTTTAATGATAAAAATTATTAACCATTTTTGATTTCCCATTCTGTTTGGAAAGCTTATCAGTTTTGGCTTCCTAGGTGTCAGCTTTTATCCACGGTGTAGAGTCATCTGGTCTAGGATGCAATTTTCATGTATGATTGTAGCCATGAAAACGTCTCTGATCACATATGATTCCTGGATGAAAAAAAAAAATTCTTACAGCAACACCACCAATTTTGCACTTGTTTTGAAATTTTATTACACCAACAGTGTCTGTCTCCTGGGCAGAGGTTCTATCTGGCAAAAGTTGGCAGGAAAATCTATCTTTACCATCTTCTTTTTTATGCTCATCTCCAGTCCTCTCTTGTCGCCTTCTTCCTTCCTCAGGGTCCCTTCTTCCATATGGCCCCAAACCTCTAGCCCAGGTGTCATCTGAACTCCTGCTCCATGCTTTTTAATCAAATTCCTCCTGCCTTAGCACTGTGGTTTGCAAATGCTTTTTATAGTGAGATCCTAACAAAGTCTTATCTGCTCCTTCAGTAGACAGATAAAAGCAGTGTTGTCTTACATACTTATTTGCAACTTCCAATTCATTAGATTTACTTATAAATTGCAACCAGGAGATTATTAAGGATCTTGGCTGAACACTGATGCAAAATCAGGGCTTGCTAAGTGGTGTTTGGAGTCTTACACCAACCTTATCATGTAGTTTCTCTCATTTTCTGAAATATTTTTTGCATATAGAGTTAAAAAAAAGATCCTGACTCAAATAGGTTGTGGCAAATGGTAACAAGTTTGTTAACAATTCATCTTGAAATATCAAAATGCACTTCAAACATATCCACAAATTTGAAAATGACATAAAATAACATAGTTTCAAAAGAGAATTATTTTAATTATCTAATGATCTAATTATTTTAAATACTTTAACATTCATTTTAGAGCAATGGAAAATGCCTTTCAGAAAATTAAGATATTCAGCAATCTCACTTAAAAATATTCAGTGCTCATCTCTTCAGCAGTGCACTCAAAATTTCAGAAAAATGTTTTTTTCTGACATCCTATGAAATGTTACCTATACCAGATGATTTTCTTTAAGGCATGATAGAGGTTATTCAGCTTAGGAAAAAGAAAAATCCAGCAAAGTGGGCAGCCATGTTAACTGGAGGTACAGTTAGTTAAAGGAATCTCTTTATACTTCAGGAATCATTGACCCCATCCAACTGATCCCTGTTTATGTGGAGTCAAGTGCAGCGGTCGACTTCAAAGGAATTGCCTTCATTTTGCTCTTACATGTCCTTCCACCTGGGGCAGCCAGTGTCCAGTTCCAGGTCAAAGAAGAATCAATAAAGTGGGGGACCCTGGGATTCATTCTCTTCCTCCTTTCTACAACTTCCTTATTCCCACCCTTTCATCCAGCATGGCTCCTCCTCTCACCCACATCCATTAAGTTATCTTGGCAACGTGAGGCTCCACCTCATCTGACTTACTGTATAGAGTAGGTCATCCAGGTAAACTTACTACAAGAAACAGAGCACCGATGTGCACATACAAGGTGATGCCTTCTTAGGCTTTATTCATAGTTCATGGATAAAGATATACAGGATGTATTATTTCAACAGAAATCTTATGAACCCCTCACCTTAGGGCTGCCTAATAATGCCTGCAGGTAATGATAAAATTTGGGTATCATCATTTGTGGTGTTTCAGGGGACTCACAAAAATCTAATTGGAAGGCCACCTTGTTATAAAAATGACAGCATTGGTGCTATCATCCAACACTTTTGACAGCTGTTGGCATCCAAAGTTAGCACTCCCCTCACTTGAGTATATTTCAGCAGCGTTTTGATGAGAGCTTCTACTCCTGTCATGCTTTGTGCCATTGCCTTTGTACCATCGGCTCAGGTAGTCTAACGTAGAAGTGCCAAAATATATGATGGCAAGTTGAAAGCAGACATAAATGTTTAACAGTATATTCCCTGCCTGGTTGTCACAAAAACATGCTTCTCAGAAAATAAACCAAGGTGGTCAGAAGGTCAGTTCTCTTTATGTTCATCTGAATTAAAATTAAAATGGTCACAAACTCCTCGATAGACTATGTTGGACAAAGGTTAGATGTTCCCTGTTATCAGGCAAAGGTACTGACAGTGTGTTGTTGCTGTTTGTCCATGCTGTTCTCCTTAACTCCTTTGAAACTATAGCATATTTTAGTTAAAATTTTGTGGATTTATAGTGTATATTATAGTGTAATCTTTGTGTCTACACTTTGCATGCATTTTTAAAATATGAAGCTGTGCAATTTTTATGCTGAAAGAGGCTGGAATCCTTATTTTTATACTGTTAGCTTTAAATATGGCCTTGTAACCTGGGAAGGGCTATAGGAGAAAATATAAAAATTTCACTGCATAAAAGTAAGCACTTGGGCGGTACTTACTGCGTGATAAAAATAACACCAAATACCTAATAAGCATCCTTGTGCTCTGTTGTCTCCGGGAACTTTATGAGAGTTTTCCTTACAAGACTTTCATTCTGTTATAATGTGGTCCCCTTTGGCTGAAAAACCCATTGCTAATCACATTGGATGGGGTGTCATTTCCTCTTGTGCCTGCTCAGTCTCTCCATTCTAACAATAAATTTGTTTTTTCTTTAATCTGTGATCCACTTCTGGTTTTAAGAATTCTTCCACCTTCACCTGAAAAATTATGAAGTTGATGAATATAAATGATAGACCTAAACACTTGAAATGTGTAAGGCTAAAATTCTGACATCATCATGGCAAAATATATTCCGTGTTCACTAACTGAATCATTTCCTGTGCTAGGTGTAGAGATGGTGCTATGTCAAACATATGCTGGGTCCATATAGCATATTTGGAAGGCAGTTTGATAACCATTGCTTTAGTGCAATTGAGCTCCCTTTAGTTTAAATCAATATTGACGTATGAATGGCCAAAAATCCATTAATTTGCTTATTCAAAAAATGCTTGCTAACCCAAATAAAGGTAATATTTTATTGTGGCAAGTGTAAGTGTTTCTAGGAATAATTACCCAGTGAGCTGGCTAAAAATGCAGAGTCCTGGGCCATCTGCCCATTAATTTGGACTCAGTAAATCCAGGGTTGATCCCAATATTATCTATTTTCAAAAGTACCACAGGAGGTTCTGGTACAAGTTGTACATGCATTATCATACTCTGGAAAATACTGCTTTAGAATTAAAGAAAGCCAGTGATGGCCATTTTCCCCAGAGAGCTGTTTGAACTGTCGTTCATTCCAGTGCCATATGTTCACTTCAGACTTTGCTGTGAAATAGAAAGGTTGGGTTACTATTGCAGAACTCTTTCATTTGTTGCACCAAGATAGCTGGCAGTGGCCTTTAAAAAAGACAGGTATTGTAAAATCCAGAGAAACTTGGTAAAGTTAATTAACTTTATCACCACAGTTTTTCCCAGCTGTCACTTAACAGTGTTTCCACAAGGAGAGATTCTTCCCGCACAGTTGTAATTCTTTTAATCAGAGTAATGACAGTATAAATTTAATGTGTCATTCTGTTTTATTAAGCACATCTTTCCAGCCGCCTATGGTGGTGTTGCTGCACAACACGAATGAGAACACCTTGTGGAGACTTTGTCAGGCTTGGGGTGCAATGCTGGTGACTAGACAGGAGCTTGGAGCCCGCCCCAGTGCCAGTTATGTTGGGAATCTTCATCCATCTTTCTGTAGCTCGGCTAGGCAGTATCCGGGCAAGACTGTGCTGAGATTCTCCCTCTACCCGCCAGCATTTGGATAGCTTTCTCTCTTCATTTGAGTTTCTCTAGGAGCAAGCCTCAAACGGCTTGAGTACAGATCATTTAATTGGTTAAAATACAAAAAATGCTAGCGGCATGAGGGTGTGAGATTGGATGGAGAAGAAAGTACAGAGTGGAGGCTGTGTTATCAAGGAAGTTAGCACTGTGGGCAACTGGAATGCCATCTGAAACTCTAGGACTCTGTAAAGTACAAGCCCCAGGGTTAACCTGCACAAGGAAAAAGGAGCTGGGGAAAATAACCATCAACTTCCTGTAGTACATGGTGGTCAGTGGCAGCTTTTGGGAGCTGATTTGGCTTCTCTTTTATGCCAGTGGAGCAGGCCCATTGTCAGAAAAAGTTACCCAAGCCAGAAAATTAAACTCACCCTGGAGTCTCCCCTCTAAGTATCTCTAAAGGTCAAATCCAATAGGGTTGAAAGTGGCTTATTGTGAGTAACAAAAGATGAACTGGATTGACAAGGGTTACAGATTACAAGGGTTATAGGAACTCTGTGCCAGGAACCAGGAACAAAGATGAAATACATATTTCTTATAGTACTGAAATTATTTATTAAATTGGTTATGCAAATTGATTCCCCCAAATATCTGTCGCATCCACCTTTCCATTTCTGTTCCACTACCACCATGTTGTTTTGGGTTCTCCTCTTTCATCTAGATCATTGTGGTAGCCACGGTACTTTTACAGCATCTGTATTTACCCCTTCTGGATTTTTCTCCATATTTCTTCAGTGATACTTTTCTTGTAAAACTATAAAGTTCTTCACACATACAAAGTATATTTTTTAAAAGTACTCATGTACTCATCATTTACTTAAAAATAATACACTAATGGGGGCGCCTGGGTGGCTCAGCTGGTTAAGTGTCTTCCTTAGGGTCAGATCATGATCCCGGGGTCCTGGGATCGAATCCCACGTTGGGCTCCCTGCTCAGTGGAGAGACTGTATCTCCTTCCCCTCTGCTGCTCTCTCTCTCTCAAATAAATAAAATCTTTTAAAAATATTTTAAAAAATACACTAATGGATCTGAGTCCCTCTGTAAACTCCAACTCCCTCTCTGTTCCTTTACTTGAAACTATTGTCCTGAATTTGGTGTTAAGCACTCCCATGACTTTCTTTATAATTTTCCTACACATAATTGTATCACTAAACTATATGTAGTTTTTTGTATGAAAACATACAGCATTTATAATGAGTATATTCTGCAGGTTGATTTTTTTTTTCACATATCTTTTGAGATTCTTCTGTGTTGAGTAGATTTCTGGGTCTTATATTTTCAGTGCTGTGCAATGTTCCGTTGTATTTTTTTAAATTCATTTTTTTATGTCGTGTTCCATGATTCATTGCTTGCGTATAACACCCAGTGCTCCATTCAATACGCGCCCTCCTTAATACCCATCAGCAGACTAACCCATCCCCCCACCCCCTCCACTCTAAAACCCTGTTTATTTCTCAGAGTCCATAGTCTCTCATGGTTCGTCTCCCCTTCCGATTCCCCCCCCTTTCATTTTTCCCTTCCTACTATCTTCTTTTTTTTTTTTTTTAAACATATAATGTGTTATTTGTTTCAGAGGTACAGGTCTGTGATTCATCAGTCTTGCACAATTCACAGTGCTCACCATAGCACATACCCTCCCCAATGTCTATCACCCAGCCACCCCATCCCTCCCAACCCCCTCCACTCCAGCAACCCTCAGT
This sequence comes from Callorhinus ursinus, assembly GCF_003265705.2. Lineage (NCBI taxonomy): Eukaryota > Metazoa > Chordata > Mammalia > Carnivora > Otariidae > Callorhinus > Callorhinus ursinus. Next base: position 8,827,487 of record NW_027397091.1, on the reverse strand, counting down.
TTGTTTCCTGAGATTAAGAATTCCTCATATCAGTGAGATCATATGATACTTGTCTTTTTCTGATTGACTTATTTCGCTTAGCATAATACCCTCTAGTTCCATCCATGTTGTTGCAAGTGGGCAAGGCAAGATTTCGGTTTTTTTGATGGCTGCATAATGTTCCATTGTATGTGTATACACACACACACACACACACACACACACACACACACACACCACATCTTCTTTATCCATTCATCTGTTGATGGACATCTTGGCTCTTTCCATAGTTTGGCTGTTGTGGACATTGCTGCTATAAACATTGGGGTGCACATACCCCTTCGGATCCCTACATTTGTATCTTTTAATGTTCCATTGTGTTAACGAAACAAAATATCCATTCTCGGTGGACATTTATTTCTCTTATTTTGCTATTGCAGTTACAGTGACAGTCCTTGTACATGTTCCTTTTTGTCTGTGCATGAGAATTTTTTTGTGTGCACATGAGAATTTCTCAGGGATGTTCATATAGATGTGAACCCTCTGGATTGAGGAATAAGGATATTTAACGTGACCAGTATTGCCAAATTGCTGTCCTAAGTGGCTTCCCACATTTAATGTTCTGTCAATAGAATATGGGATTTTCCACTGTTTCACTTTTTTTTCTTTACCAGCACTAGGTGTTGTCAGATAGTGATACACAATTTTAATGTTTACTTCCATTGTTTACTAGTGATACGAAGAACCTTTTTGTATTATCAATTTGAGCTTCGAATTTCTTGTTCATATCCTTCATTTTTAACTAGGTAATTTTTGTTTCTATTATTGATTTGTAAAGTGTAAATACAGAGATGGATACATCCACAGGCGAAGTAATAGCTCCCAAAGATATCTGTCTTAACACTGGTAACCTGTGAATAGGTTATCTTACATGGAGTGATTTTGCTGATGTGATTAAGTTAAAAACCTCAAGATGGGGAGATTATCCCAATTATCTGGGGTGGGATCAGTGTAATCACATGAATCTTTAAAAGTGTAGGAGAGAGAAGCAGGGGTGGGTAGAGAGATGAGATGGAAGGAGAGATTCAAAGCCTGAGAGGGACTGAACCCACCATTACGGTCTTTCAAGTGGAGGAAGAAACGTGGGTGGCATCTAGAAGCTAGGAACAGCTCTGAGTTGACAGCAAGGAAATGATGACCTCAGTTGTACAAATACAGGAAACTGAATTCTGTCAATAACTTTAATGAGCAAAGAAACAGATCTCCTCTAGAGCCTCCAGAAAGGCACAGGGCCTGCCAACACTTTGGTTTTTGCTTGGTGAGACCTGAATCCTACTTCTGACCACAGAACTACAAGATAACTAGTTTATATTGTTGAAGCCACCAAATTTGTGGTAATTTGGGGTGGCAGTATTAGGAAACTAATGCATACGTGCAGAAAGTAGTACTCCTTTGTTGTGTACCTGGCATACATTTTCTTCCAATCTATGAGGTGTCATTGCACTTTTTAAATGTCTTTTAATGAACAGAAATTTTTCAATAGAAGGTGAGTTTAGATTCATCATTTCCTTCTCTATGGTTTGTACATTATAAAAACAAATTCTTCCTATTAAACCGAGGTCATAAGGACATTTTCTGGCCTCAACATTGAGATTTTTAATCCAACTGGGAAGTTTTTTTATGGTGTGTTAGACATGCGGTTTATTTTCAGTGGATAACAGTTGCCCCGACATGATTTATGATCTAGTCCATTCTTTCCTAACTAGGAAAGATTAATAATTTTAATAATTATTTTGTAGGCTGGGACCCCCTACTGTGTTCTTTGGTTATCCTGACTATTCTTGGTCCTTTACTCTTCTTTATGAATTTTAAATTTAGTTTGCAAGTTCCTTAAAAATGCTGTTGGTGTTTTGATTGGATTAGATTGAATTTATAGATTAATTTTGGAAGAACTGACATTTTTACCATATTGACTTTTCCCATCCATGAACTTGGTTTATTTTTCAATTACTAAAGTCCTCTTTTATGTCCTTGAATATTATGTTTTAATTTTTATCTGTATTGCATAAGATTTATGAACATTTTATATAATGCTTTTTAAAAAGTATGTTCTCAACTATTCCTATATCTAGAGATGCAATTTTTTATAAAGATTTTGTACCTAGTAATATTCTTGAACTCTTCCATTAACTCTACTAACTTGTGTTTCCTATGTTGACAGTTAAAATAATTGTAGCATCTATAGCAAAATCCTCATTGTTCATTCACAGTATTTATATTTTGAATTCTCTTTTCTCATTTTAATAGGCTCCTTTTAGGACCTCCTGTACAATACTAAAACATTCACAGTGAATGTCTTCATCTTATTGCAGATTTTAAAGTAAATACTCCCATCATATACCTATAAGAATATATTTGCTCAATCAGGTTTTAATAAGTTTCTTTCTATTCTTGGATTGCAAGGATTTATTTTTTAATGAACATCTGTTGAAATATTTTTTCACATCTGTTGAAAATTATTTTCTTTTAATCAGCTTATATCAAATTACATTAATAGATTTTTTGATGAAAAAGATCCTCACATTCCTAGAATAAACCCAGCTTTTCCTAATGTTTTTTTATATGGATGAACAAATGCTGTGTATGCAAGAGCAAGATTTACTTTGCTTATGTTTTATTGGGAATTTTTGTGCTGATGGTCAAAAATGATACTGGTTTGCAGTTTATTTCTTTGTGCTATAATATTTAAATTTGCCTATCAAGGTTATATCAGCCTTAAAAATAAAGAGGAAAAGAAAGAAAATGAGAAAGAATGAGGGAGTGAAAGAGAATAAATTAGGCAAGAATGGTAAAGTACTGATAATTATTGAATATGGATGATAAGCATACAGGATTTCCTTTTAGAATTCTCTCCACTTTTAGAGAAATAACAAATGATTATTCTTTTTTTTGAATTTCTCTAAAAAAATTCTTAATTCCAGTATAGTTAACATAGTGTTATATTAGTTTCAGGTGTACAACATAGTGATTCATCAATTCTGTACATTACTCAGTGCTCATCACAATAAGTTTACTCTTAATCCCCATCACCTATTTCACCCATCTCCCCCCTACCTCCCCTCTGGTAACTATCAGTTTGTTTTCTATTGTTAAGAGTCTGTTTTTTGGTTTGCCTTTTTTTCCTTTGTTCATTTGTTTCTTAAATTCCACATAGCGAAATCATATCGCATTTGTCTTTTGACTTACTTAATTTAGCATTGTACTGTCTAGATCCATCCATGTTTTTGCAAATGGCAACATTTCATTCTTTTTTATGACTGAGTAATATTCCATTATGTACATACACACCACATCTTTATCACTTTATTGGTGAGCAGTTGGGCTGCTTCTGTAGTTTGTTGTAAAAAAAATTTGACTGTAAATTGTTGCAATAAACATAGGAGTGTGTGTATCTTTTCAAATTAGTGTTTTCATATTATTTGGGTAAATACCCAGTAGTAGAATTATTGAATCATATGGTAATTTTATTTTTAATGTTTTGAGGAACCTCCATACTGTGGCTACACCAGTTTCATTCCCACCAAAGGTGAATAGGGTTCTTTTTCCTCCATATTCTCACCAACACTTGTTTAAAAAATGATCTTTGAGAAGTTTCTTGAATCATTTTATCTATAGAGTTGCTATAGAGTACAGTTTCTAAAGAATACCTGAAGGATATTCATTTCTTGAATACTTATTTTGAACTTTCATAAATGGTCCACTCTTCCATGGAGATAGACTCCAATTCAACGCAATACTTAAAGGTATTTAGTATTTGTTATTGGATCTCACATTTATACAAAATTATACTGAGTTGTATAAATAAAATCTTTATTCCTGTAACCTAATTAATTTTTAATATTCCTCCTGGAGGCTCATCCTGCAAGTTGCCAACTCTCACTTCTCATTTAAACCCTCAGTTTTGCATGATTTAATCTCTTTTGTTGTCCAACCTCCTCAAATGATATATGAAGGGAAGAGTTGTGTGGAGTATTGGTGGAACCGTTGGAGATAGCTGTCCTCATTCATCAGTGGTTTTTGCCACGTATGACTTATCTTTTATGGTATTCAACTAGTCCTGCTGAGGTGTGACAGGTCCTGCCTTGCCTTCTGAATTGTTTTTCAGGCCCCTACTGCTGACTGGGTCAAATCTTTTGCCTCTGCTCTAAGATACGGTATGGCTTCTTTATCACATACTCAAGCCATTGCCACATATCTGTTCCCTCTTCTCTGAGGCACAAGGGGAATTTCTGGGCTTTCTAGATGCCTCCTGAAGACCACGAGGAAACAGAAGATCTTCGGACTTAACTCTTTGCAAATGCTAATTTTTCCACATTTGATAAGACACCATGGAGTGCATGGAACTTGTTTTAGAGAAGTGCCCTCTCCTGAAGGATGCATCTATAAATTGGGTCCATTCATCCTTTTCCTGATGTTTTCGGGCTCCCCTAATAACTCTTTAGGAGTTGATATATTCGGTGGGTTCCTTTCCCTACTGACCTGTGTTCTACCCTAAGAAGGAGAGCACATATAGATGCTTTTATCTTCCTCCTCCTCTCTCATCCTAGAAATCCTAACATTGCCCCAGAATTCGCTATTTAGCCCAGATGGGGAGGCTATATAGCATACTTTTATAACATATCTCTTCTTTTACAGGTGTTTAAAACTTTAGTCAAGGTTAACAAATATTCAACCTCTTTATTTTTTTGTTTTAGATTTTTTTGCAGTTTTTTTTTGTTTTTTAATTTAAATTCAGTTAATTAACATATAGTGTATTACTAGTTTCAGAGGTACAGTTCAGTGATTCATCAGTCTTATATAATACCCAGTGCTCATCACATCGCGTGCCCTCCTTAATGTCCATCACCCAGTAACCCCATCCCTCCACCCCTCTCCCCTCCAGCAACCCTCCATTCATTTCCTATGATTAAGAGTCTCTTATGGTTTGTCTTCCTCTCTGATTTCATCTTGTTTTATTTTTCCCTCCCTTCCCCTATGATCCTATTTTGTTTCTTAAATTCATGAGATCCTATGATCGTCTTTCTCTGATTGACTTATTTTGCTTAGCATAATAGCCTCTAGTTCTATCCACATCATTGCAAATGGCAAGATGTAATTTTTTTTGATGGAATACTTTCCATTTGTGTGTGTGTGTGTGTGTGTGTATGTGTGTCTTCTTTATCCGTTCATCTGTTGATGGACATCTGGGCTCTTTCTATAGTTTGGCTATTATGGACATTGCTGCTATAAACATTGAGGTGCAGGTGCCCCTTGGGATCACTACATTTGTATCTTTGGGGCAAATTCCTACTAGCGCAATTGCTGGTTTGTAGGGTAGCTCTATTCTCAACTTCTTGAGGAACCTCCATACGGTTTTCAAGTGGCTACACCAGCTTGCATTCCCACCGACAGTGTAAGAGGCTTCCCCTTTCACCTTCTTTAAAAAATATGGTAGGATTAAACTTGCCAGAACCTTCAAAATTTAGTATAGCTGCATTAATTTGACAAAATGTAAGCAGAGGCAACCTGTGTCACCTCTTGCAGAAGTTTTAAGGTAGAATGTACAGTATGCCAAGTTTCCTTTTTATACCTTGGCAGTTATGGAGTATGTTTCATGGAAAAGTATCCATCATTTTGGGTTCCTGAGTGACTACACTGAAAAAGCCCCCTGCCCAACCACATATGGCTGTACCATGAACAAAAGAATTAATGTTCTATTAAGCCACTGAGATCTGGAGGTTATTTGTTACAGCTGAATAATCTAGACCATTCTGACTGATGCACAGACCTATGTTTATTAACCTAGAAAATAGTCATCACATGTGTTTGTATAACAAAAGCCAGTATGATCTCAATTATATAAAGCTTACTATAAAATTACTGATTAGGATTAATAAGTCAAAGAGTGAATCCTTTCTTTGAGAAGCTTTAAGAAGCCAGAAATTTTGGGAGTAATGATTATATTCATGACTGCCTTCTATCTTTTGAATAGCCTTTCTGTGTTTGTGAAAATATTCTTGCGAGGAGTTCTGTCTTTCCAAAGTAGAAATCAGAACTGAGTTCCCAGCTTCTCTTAGAGCTAGCATATAGGTTTACACATAGCTATGGGAGACATTGGTTTGGAAGTGGGGAACAGGAGAAAATTGTTTTGAGTAGGATTCTATTTTGCTTATAGGCAGCCTTTGGATTTGGGAGATGGTAATGGTTTCAAAGTCCAAATCTTGTCATAGGGTGGTAGGCAGTCAGGATTCCCTGTATAGCTACCTAGAGAAATGGGTTACAAGGAGCTGATTTTTGCAGTTGTGTGAGTTGAATAAGCATGTTTGGAATCTGTAGGACAGGCAGTCCGGAAGGAAAGATCATGAGCAGGATGGAACTACAAGGGCATGGGCTGAAACTGTTGTCAACAAGCAGAATTTTTCACTTTTTTGCAGGGGGGAAGCCTTATGCCTGTTTTTTTTTTTTTTTTTTTTTTAGGTCTTTTAACTGATTCAGTAAAGCATACACAGGTTATCCAGTAGAATTTCCCTTATTCAAGTCAATTGATTAGGGACTTGAGTTACATCCCCCATGTCCCTTCATAGCAACAGCCAGACTAGTGTTTAAATAAATAACTGGGGACTGTAGCCTAAGCAAGTTAACATAGTATTAAAAAAAATCACAAGTGACATTAGTGCATGTGGCAGAAGTCCTTGCAAAAAAGCCACATTCTTTCCTTTCACTGTGTGATGTGACAATGGCATTGATTTTTTTTTTTTTTAACCTAGCCTATTCAGCATGGTTTGTGCTTTTTTGTCTGGAAGGTCGTCCTTGTCTGTTCCTTTAGCTAACCACTAATTCTGATGCCTACTGATATCTCTTAGTAAACCCCTTTCTGATTAGACAAGTGGTTTTTGTTTACTTTGACTAAAGTACTTGCCTCATACCAAAATTATGAGGAGAAAAATCACCTTTTTTCATAAGTCTATGGTCTTTGGTCAAAATGACATTAGAGATATCGGAGTTCTGCTTGCAGGCTAGCTTTTTCTATAAGCTGTATTCGTTTGCTTTTGGGTTAGTAATTTCTGGAAGTCATGTCCTCTCTATAGAATGATGCTCCTCTGCTCTGCTCCTCTATTTTTCTCTGTGGGTGTCTTTGCAACAGAAATGGTTGGTGTAGTTATTGGAGATTTTAAAACCTTTTGGTCCATGGAGATGTCAATATCTCCCTTTTTCTGCTTGGCATGCTCACAGCAGAGGCTGAACTATAGATCATGTGGAAAATGGAAAAGGAAGAAGGAGAAGAATATAACTGAAAATAGAAGATGGAGGTAGACTAAGGAACAAAGTTTCTATTTTTAATTGAGAAGACTGAATGATGGATTATAATTTTTTCATACGTATATACACACTATATCTTGTTTTGGTTTGATTCTTATTAAAGGTTGCTTTGTGAAATGTAAGACAATCATAACTGAATGCTCTTGCTCTAAATAAGTAATCTGTACAACTCTGTATATTCATACATGCACATATTGGTTAAAATATACCTTATTACAACAAAATGATGAAGAGCATGAATTACGGAGACAAACTGATAAGTTTATTTTGGTAAAACATATATAACAGTTATTGTTTTAAGTGTGCATTTTGTCACATTAAGTACATTGATATTGTTGTGCAACAATAACCACTATCCATCTTCAGAACTTTTTTTTAATACCATAGTGAAACTTTCTACCCATTAAATAATAACTCCCCATTTTCCCCTCTCTCTAGCCCCTGGCAGCCACCATCCTACTTTCTGTCTCTATGAATTTGAATAAGTAATTCATATAAGTGGAATCATACCAATATTAATCCTTTTGTGTCTGGCTTATTTCACTCAGCATGATGTCTTCAAGGTCATCCATGTTGTAGCACGTGTGGGAACTTCATTCTTTTTTTTAAGGCTGAATAACGTATGCATATACTGTGTTTATCCATTCATTTGTCAGTTGACATTTAGGTCATTTCCATCTTTTGGCTCTTGTGAATTATTCTGCTGTGAATGTGGGTTTATAAATATCTTTAGGTGTCTGCTTTCAATTTGCGTGTGTGTGTGTGTGTGTGTGTGTCCAGAAGTGGAATTATTGATCCATATATATTGATTGATTGATTGAGGAATTTCCATACTTTTTATAGCAGTTGAGTTGTACTGTTTTTTGTGTGTTTTTTTTTTTTTTAAAGATTTTATTTATTTGATAGAGCACCAGCAGGGGGAGCAGTAGTCAGAGGCAGAGGGAGAAACAGACTCCCTAGTGTGCAAGGAGCCCAGTGCGGGGCTCGATCCCAGGACCCTGGGATCATGATCTGAGCCGAAGGCAGACACTTAACCGACTGAGCCACCCAGGTGCCCCTGAGTTGTACAGTTTTAGAATTCCCAAGTGTCCCAATTTTTTCAGATCCTAGTCAACACTACTCTGTTTTTTGGACAACAGCTATCTTAATGCATGGGAAGTTGGAGTATATTTTTGTATATTCTTGATGCTTTGGTATTTGACATTTGAGCCTGGAGAGATTGCATCTCCTAGGGCTAGCTAGTTCTAGGTCCTGTGAGTGCACTTTTGGTATATAAACCAACCAATCCAGAGCCTACATCCGCAACATTTCCCTTTATTCTTTCTGCTGTAAGCAAGCCAATATTCTTTCTGCTATAAATCACCTGAGGGCCGGGTACTGGACAACTAGGTACTATGTCTATAGTCTAGAGCCTGCTGAAATCATTCAAGCTGTCCAATCTTAAACTTAGTATACCTATACTGCCTTGTCCATTCCTCCCCCAGGAAAACCCCAATAAAGACTCTGGGACATGCTCTCTCCCTCTCTCCTCTCTTATTCTGCCTTCTGACTCACCTCCGTCCTTCTCTGTGTCATTCTGAATGGGGTGCCATACTAACTGTTTCTAGAAATCTTTGAGTATAAAGTTCTTCATGACCATCATTTCCATGTCTAGGTATCTTATCATACATGATTAAAACAGATCCCAGGTAGATTTTAAGAACTGAAGTGTTATTGTGGTTTGATATGCATTTCCCTAATGACTAGTGTGGGGCATGTTTTTATATGCTTATCTGTGATTTCTTTATCTTTGGAGAAATGTCTATTTAAGTCCTTTGGTTTGAGTTGTGGGGTTTTCTTTGCTATTGAATTACTTGTAAAACTATTTACAAGTATTTTCTCCCATTCTGTCCTGTTGATAGTGTCCTTTGCACACAACTTCTTAATTTTGATAATCCAATTTGTCCATTTTTTCTTTTGCTGACTTTGGTGTCATGTCCAAGAAATGATTGCCAACACGATGCCATGAAACTTCCCCCTATGTTTTATTGTAAGAGTTTTATAGTTTTGGCTTTTATGTATCGATCTTTGATCCATTTTGAGCTAATTTTTGTCTGTGATGTTAGGTAAGGTTCCAACTTCATTCTTTTGCATGCTTCATTCTTACAGTTTTCAGTGTATAGGTTTTTCAGCTATTTGGTTAAGTTTATTCCTCAATTTTTGATGCTACTGTAAATGAGAATACTTAATTCCTCTTTCAGACAGTTAATGTACAGAAACATAACTGATAATCATATGTTGATTTTAGTATCCTGCAACTTTACTAAATTCACTTATTTTAATAGCTTTTCTTTTGGTGGAGTCTTTTCATGTTTTCTATATGTAAGATTATGTCATCTGCAAATAGACAATTTTGCTTCTTTCCCAGTTGGATACCTTTTATTTCTTTTCCTTTGACTAATTGCTCTGGGTAATACATTAAGTACAGTGTTGAATAGAAGTGGCAAGAGTGGTCATCCTTGTCTTATTTCTGAAAAATCTCTTAGCTTTTACTGTTAGTATGCTTTTTTCTTTTCCTTTTTTATTTTGTTAGCTGTGAGCTTATGATATGTCACTTTTGTTATGTTGAAGTGCTTTCCTTCTGTACCTAATTTGAGTCTTTCTCATGAAAAGATATATTTTGTTAAATGCTTTTCCACCATCTTTTGAGATCATATTTGGATCCTTCATTCTGTTAGTGTGATGTATCCCGTTTACTGATGTGTGGGCATTAAATCATCCTTGTATCCCAGGGATAATGAACATGTGTGTGTGATCCTTTTAATATGCTGTTGAATTCAGTGTACTACTATTTTGTTGAGAATTTCGCATCTGTGGTCATCAGAGATACTGGTCTGTGATTTTCTTTCCTTGAGCTGTCCTTGTCTGACTGTGGTATCAGAGCAATCCTGGCCTTGTAGCATAGGTTTGGAAATGTTCTTTCCTCTTCAGTATTTTAGAAGAGTTTGACAAGGATTGGTATTAATTGTTCTTTAAATGTTTGGTAGAGCTCACCTGTAAAGCCATCTGGTCCTAGGATTTTGTTTTTTGGGAAGCTTTTAATCACCAATTCAATCTCCTTCCTTATCAAATTTTTATTTCTTCATGATTCAGTCTTGGTTAAGTCCTAGGTTTCTAGAAATTTATCTAGTTATTTGGCTTGTAATTGTTGCTGTGGTGGTTCCAGGATCTGAGGTAGAGTCATGTGAGGATCACCCATAGAGCTGGAGTCTGGGTCTCTGGAGCTTGCCACAGTGACTCCAGCCTGGGGGTGGGGTGGAGTGCAGGAGATGCAGAGGTGTGGGCCCAGGGATGACAGTGTGCAGTATTAGTCTGGGCCTTGGGGATGGGGCCCAATGGCAGCACAGCCCCTGGAATGGGAGGTTGCAATTGTGACTCAGGTCCTAGAGCGCAAGGCACTGAGCAGTGGCAGCCTGGCCTCAGTAATAGGGGTCAAAGTCATGACTTGGAAACCAGGGTACAGTGTGCATCAACAGTGGCAGCTCCTCAGGGCGCCTGTGTGGCCCGGTTGGTTAAGTGGCTGTCATGATCTCATGGGTCCTGGGATCGAGCCCCACATTGAACTCCCTACTCAGTGTCTGCTTCTCCCTCTGCCTCTTCCTCTCCCCAACATGTCTCCCCCGCCCCCCGCTAATGCTGTTTGTGTCAAATAAACAAATAAAATCTTAAACGCCCCCCCCCCCCCCTGCAAAATCAAACAGTGGCAGCTCCTGCCTCATAGGTGGTGAAGCACTGTGGCATCCCGATCTTAGAGAGAAGCGCACAACCACAACTCAGTCCTCTGGGGCAGATCTCAGTGGAGCAGTATCTATAGCCCTGGCGGGGGGAGGGGGGAGGGGTTGGGGGTGGGGACAAAGTGGTGTGGACCCCAGGCAGCTTTATCAGCTGGGTTCAGCATTAGAGAATACTGGGGGGGTCCTTGGTAGAGGAAGCTATATACGTCCATGGTGATGATGAGGATTGCTAAGGTCCTCTTGCTTTTCTGTCCTCCATAGGGTGAACTCTCTCCAGGGGGATCCTCTTGGCTCCAAGGTGCTCCAGACTAAGGGATGGGGGGATGTAGGTAAATTTCTTCCTATCTTTTCTATGTGACCATCCTCAGGCTTTGTGATCCAGTTTCTCCTGCTTCACTGCAGTCAGAGTTTTCCCAGACTTATTTTCAATCAGTTTATAGTTGTTTATTCATTGCTTTTGTTTTTGTGGGGCAGAGGAGCATGACTTCCTAATCTGGCATCTTGCTGATGTCATTAAGCATTCATTCATTCATTCATTTTTTACTGCCTTATTCCACTGGCTAGGACTCCACTGTAATGTTGAATACAAGTCATGAAAATGGACACTATTCATGTTAATGATCTTAGTGGGAACACATTCTGTTTTCAACATTGAATATGTTAGCTGTGAGGTTTTTGTAGATGTCCTTTGTCAAGTCCTCTTCTATTCCTACTTTGCTTAGAGATTTTATTAAGAAAGTTGGTTAGATTTGGTCAAATGTTTTTTCTGTCTACTGAAATCATGTTTTTTTCCTTTGAGTATTTTTTAATGTGAGTTACATTGATTATTTGAATATTAAACCAGTCATGCATTTTAGGTAAAATATCATCAATCATGATGTATTATTCTTTTCATATATGTTGGATTCAATTTCTTAATTGAACTTAAGCCACCCAGGTGCCCTCATTCTTATTTTGATACAGAGTCATGCTGACCTCATAGAATAATTTTTTTCATAGAATGAATTTTGAAGTATTCTTCCTCCTTAGTTTTTGAAAGTTTCTGGAGAATTAGTATAATTTTTTCCTGTATTTGTAAGAATTCAATGTAGAGCTATCTGGGACTGAAGTTTTCTAGTTGGAAAAGTTTTCAGCTTTAAAGTCCATTTCAGGGGCGCCTGGGTGGCTCAGTCATTAAGCGTCTGCCTTCAGCTCAGGTCATGATCCCAGGTCCTGGGATCGAGCCCCGCGTCGGGCTCTCTGCTCCACGGGAAGCCTGCTTCTCCCTCTCCCACTCCCCCTGCTTGTGTTCTCTCTCTCACTGTGTCTCTCTCTGTCAAATAAATAAATAAAAATCTTAAAAAAAATAATATCCATTTCATTAATACATACAAGGTTATTTGGGTCGTAGGTTTCCTCTTTATTGAATTTTGGTGGTTTGTGTATTTTAAGGTTTTTTTTTCCCTATTCTGTTATTTAACTTGTTCGCCTAACATTTTCTATAATATTCCCCATATATATTTTTATTATATATAGAAACAGTGTGATTTCACACAGTAAACTGTGCCTTCCCACTTTCTTCAGAAGTGTGGCTAGGTTTATCACTTACTGGTGTTTTCAAGGAACCAGCTTTTAGTTTCATTGATTTGTCTCTATTGTTTTTCAGTTTGTATTTCATTTATATATACTGTTATCTCTATTTTTGTCATTAATTTGACTCTTTTGCTCTTTTTCTAATTTATGTATAAGCTGTGGTCATTCGAGAGCTTTCATTTTTTTTTCTAATATACAAATTCTTTCTCTAAACTTACCCCTGATTACTGTTAGTAGCATTGCACAAATTTAGTATTTTGGTTTTAATTTTTTTTAAAGATTTTATTTATTTATTCATGAGAGACACACAGAGAGAAAGAGAGAGAGGCAGAGGGAGAAGCAGGCTCCCAAGGAGCAGGGAGCCCGACGCGGGACTCGATCCCAGGACTCTGGGATCATGACCCGAGCCGAAGGCAGATGCTTAACCATCTGAGCCACCCAGGCGCCCCTGGTTTTAATTTTTATTTAGTTTAAAATACTTCATAACTTCTCCTCTAAACTATGGGATTACTTAGAACTTTGTTACTTATTTTCTAAATATTTGAGGGATTCTCCAGTCTGTTACTCTAATTTAATTATATGTTGATGAGAGAAAAATACTTTGTGTGATTTTGATTTTTTTAAATGCATTTAGATTTGTTTTATGACCCATAGTATCTATTTTGGTAGGTTCCATGTGCCCTTTTTATTTTTTTTTATTGGAGAGAGAGAGAAAGAGACAGAGTGAGCACAAGCAGGGGGAGTGGCAGAGGGAGAGAGAGAAGCAGGCTCCCCACTGAGCAGGGAGCCTGATGTGGGGCTCAATCCCAGGACCCTGGGATCATGACCTGAACCGAAGACAGACGCTTACTGACTGAGCCACCCAGGCACCCAGTTCCATGTGCCCTTGAAAAGGATATGCATCCTGCTGTGTTCGGTAGAGTGTATAATTAGGTTAAGGTTGTTGATTGTGCTGTTCAAATATTCTATTATTGTATCTACTTCTATCATTATCGATGGAGGGGTTTTGAAATCTCAAACAATAATTGTAGATTTGTCTGCTATAGAAATTCATTTTAACATTCTGTTACAAACAACAGTGTTGTTTGTATATCTGTGTAAATGATTGTGTAATAGTTTTCTATTCATGCCGAAACAAATGACCACAAACTTAGCAGTTAAAACAACACCCTTTTATTATCTCACAGTTTTTTTTAGGTCATAAATCTGGGCATGGCATACTGGGTTCTCTGCTCATTGTATCATAACATGGAAGCTCAAGTGTCAGCTGGGCTCAGTTGAGGTCCTATTCCAAGCTTGTTCGTAGAATTTAGTTCCTTATAACTGTTGGACTGAGATTCCCCCTTTTTTTTCTGGCTGTTAAGCTAAGAGTTGCTCCTAGACCTGCTGAAGGCCACTCTCAGATTCTGCCATGTGGTCCTCTCAAAGCATGGCAATTTCCCTTCTTCTAGAAAGGGCTCAGCACCACTTGTAAGGTCATTACGTCAGGCCCACCTAGGATTAACTCAAAGTTAGCTGGTTAGACACCTTACTTAGATCAGCAGAGGCCCTTCAAATGACCATATGATGGAATCTAATTACAAGAGTGGTATCACATCATATTCACAGGTCCTACCCACACCCAGGGAGTGGGAATTACATAAGAATGTGTTTCATTGGGGGTCATTTTAGAATCCTGCCTGCCACCGATTGCCTGCCACCGATTGTCTGACTACAAAAATAATCTGAAATAATACACACCAAGGTCCTAATATTTATTACATTAAAAATGGGTTGGGATGGGTAGAGTAGATGGGAATGGGAGCAAGACATAAAAAAAAAGCTGTAGGAAAATGGGGGAAAGCCATAGTAAAATTTAAGTAAACATATACTATAAAAATCCCACTTGTATGATCATTGTATAAAACTGTAACCTTTTAAATCTGTGCATTGACTAAAACTGGAAGTTGTATTAGAAAAATAAAAATACTGTCTTTGACTTCAGGATGGAATGATTGTTGATGCCCCCCCACCTTGAATTTTTACTTCAGTAGAAACTTTTCACTTTCAACAAAACATTTTAAAACCCAGCATCAGTCCTAAAATCTTGGTTCCTTTTAGAGATCTTAGAGATAATAGCAGTTCATGGGAAAAACTTATTTTTTATTTCAAGTGTTTTCCTTATTCAGAGAATGGTAGTTTATTAAGGCAGGTAAGGGACAGTTTCATGATGGCAGACAAGTAAAGGATTCTTGTGAGAAATCAGTTTCTGAACAATAACAACACAGCGTGCCTTTGATTTTCCATAGGATGCCACAATTTGAGATAATCTAATTCATCTCATTCACTAATACTCGAGTGAATATAGATGCTAAAGCACCTTAAGTTAAAGACTTACTTGAAGATGCAGTTATTCTGTATGGCTGTCCTTGGGCCCATGGAAGCCCTGATCTTGACCAAGAATTTCTCCTTTTTTTCTCCTCCATACGCATCACATTAAGCTGTCATTCACAGCCACAGCAGGAATTCAAGACTGTCTTGGAATAACTTGGATGACAGAAGCTCTCTCACGGTATGTAGCTCTCAAAAAAAAAAAAAAAATTTTGTCACATCATAACAGATCTTTCTTTTGATGTGTTCAGTATTTCCAGATCCATCTTACAATGACAAATTAAGACATTTGTACACCAAACTCTGACATTGGTGTGACTACAACTGTCCCTGGTCCTGTATAGTTTTTCATTTTTTTCTGGATGCATCTTTGATAATACTCTCAAAATGCCCTGAGTCCCTTCAAAAGCAGCTCACCAACAACTGGTAGTTGAGAATAATCTCTACATTTTCCAGCCCAGTCAGTGTACCTCCCTGTTGAAAGAGACTTAGGTATGAAGCTGAACTCTGAAGAATGTGGCTCTGGAAAATCAAATTCGGAATTATGACTTTGCAAAATCTATTATATAATAGCTTTGAAACTCCGTACCATCTAACATAAACTGTGGCTTACTAGTAAAATCAGCTATAAATTTTTTTTTGTGACCACAAATATTTGTCTCTAATTTTATTGTATGTAGAAGTCCACTGTGGTTTTTGTTTTATGACAATGGTATACCAACATGGTATTTGGCAAATTTTTTCTTAAATCCGTTCATTAATCAGGCATAGGTAATCTGTGAATTGTACAGAACCTATCCAAATGCAAATTTACTACTATGTTGAATGGAATCAAATATATAGAAAAATCTAATGTGTTTTTTGTTACTTTGAAATTCTCACTAGGGTTTTACATTTTCATAAGTTTCTTTCATGTAACATGTATTTATTGAATTTCTAATTTGTTACATGCATTTGCTTAGTATTAGGGAATGAAAGTGAATACAGATAGGATCTTTACCTTCAGAGAACACACAGTCTTCCTGTGGGAGACATTTAGCAGTCATAGGGTATATAAGTTATGATCATAAAGTTATAAGGATTTTGTGCTAGCATTTGGTGAGTGCCCATTGATGCATTTCATTGTTCAGGCAGTCATCATTCACTGCCTGATATGTGCCAGGCACCATGCTGAAATTACATAAATACATAAGGAACTAAAAAAGGAAAGAGACCCCTTAAATATAATTATAGTTCCACATTGTAAATTCAGACATTGTAATATGTAAAATGTAGGGGGTTATTGAAGAAAATAGAACATACTCTTGCCTCTCTTATGTTTGTATGTGTATGTATTCTTTCTGTCTTCCTACCTACCCACCCACCATCTATTTATTGGTGGGAAAAGCAGACAAGATTGAATAAGGAGGATTCCACAGAGGAGATGGACCCATCTTATATATTGAAGGTTGGGGGAAAATCAAGTTCTAGAAGAGAATGTTTAGGTCAGGAATAGAGTATACTTGCCAAGATTAATTACATGTGTTGCATATCCCAGGTATAAGACCCATCTTGGCAGCAGATGCTGTAGTGCTTTACTGTTTCTGCCTTGGTCCTTGCCATTCCCTGTCCAACTTCCACTGTCCAGCACCCCTCTCTCCGTTTCAGTGCTTTTCCTACTTAACAGAGCCTACTCTGTCCATGTATGTTGCTGGAAATAAACTCCTTTTAGGATCAGCTTGCAACCAATGGTAGATGGAAGTTGGTGCGATAAATAGCCCAGCTCTCTTACTTCTGGGGTAGGATCAGTTTAAAGTGTGCATTCTACACTGTTGTCCAGAGTTCCCCAGCAGGATGAAAATCTAATTGTCCACAGTGGTTGTAACCTATTTGATAATGCACCCTTATGGCTGCCTTCCCTTCTCTGTGTCACTCGCCCATTCCCTAAGGGATCTTATGTCACTTCCTAAATTACTTGCACTTGAGTCTTTGCCCCAGGTTTTGCCTCTGGGAAAACCTGACGTAAGACACTATCCATTCCTCATAAGCCACAGTTTCTGCCTTTAGGGTGCTCCCTTTCACCTCATTCATCTAGTAGGACCCAGACCAAATTCACTGTTTAGAACCAACAAATAAATGGGGCCCCCATTACAAGATTAATATACTCACAAAAGTATAGACTTACATTTCTGAACAGTACTTCAAAGGTGGTTTTTCCAAATCTTTCATTTTTCTGCGTTTATAAGAACTTGAATCCAAAGCCCTTAACTTCCAGGCTAAGGCTGTCATCAGTGAAGTGGTGTCAGAAAGGAAAGTTAGCAGAAAATAATCAGGTGCAAAACTGAGATTTCTGATATGGCTGTAGCCATTGTTGCATAACAGACCACCTTGAGACTTAGTGGTTTAAAGCAATTATCATTTATTGTTGCCAACAAGTCTGAGTCACGTGTGTGGTTCTGCTGACCTGGGTGAGGTTCATCTGATCTTAGCAAGTCTGCTTATGTATCTTTGGTCAGCTGGTGGGTATGCTAATGGCTAACAGTTGGCAGGCTGTTGTATAGCTTCTCGTCTTCCAATGGGGCAAGTTTGTTCACATGACAGACAAAGGCACAAGAAAGAAAGTGGAAATGTGCAAGGATTTTTGAGCTCTTAAGTTCAGAACGAGAAGAGCCTCACTTTTACTGCTTTCTGTTGGTTAAATCAGGCCAGCCTAAATTCAACAGGTAGAGATATAATTCCACCCTTTGAATGGAGTTTTTGCAAAATCACATTGCAGAAGGATGTGGGTACGTGGAGGGAAATAATTGCAGCCATTTTTTTTTTTTTAAATTAAAACAACCTGTTTCTGGCCAGTGTAGTCCTAAATACATTCTCTGCTTATCAGATGCCTGGGACGTTTTGTAAAGAGGGGGAGGGGTGCCACATTAACTACAACATAACTTTATTCAGTCACCCCGCAACCCATATTTTTCTGTTATTCTTCCTCTTGGGCATTGCCTGTGATAATTTTCTAATGTTTCAGAAATTCTGGTGTCTGGTCCGCTGTTTTTTTCTTTTTCCTATTTTAGTGTTCTCAAGTTGCAGATTAGTCCCCTAACTTAATTGAGCTATGGAGTATTTATTAGAAATATTATATAAGAAACTGCATTCTCCAATTTTTGTAATAGCTACTCATAGGGGAACCTGAACATTGTGAAAAGGGTTGGGAGGGAAAACAGAAGGGCAGTAAGGTAAAGACAGTCCAGAAGTAGCATTCTTGCCACCTTGTGGAAGTTTCTGAAATTGCATTATTCTAAAGCACTGGAAATGTGGCTACTGTGCATGTCTTTGTGTAAGTTTCTGTGTTGGGTGCCAGTGAGGGTGAAATGAACTGTGCCCAGTAAAGAGCGACCTCTCCAGGTGGCAGAACTGAACGGAGCCAGTCTATCCACCTAATTTTGTCATGTTTCCAACCCTGCCATCAGCCCTCATTTCTGTAGTGTTGGGCAGATGTCTGAGTCTCCTCCCACGATCAGGATTTTAGAGGCAGAAGAAACCTTTGAGTTCATCTAACTCAACTCTCTGAGCTCTTTGTCAAGTAAACTTTTTTAAAAATGACAGTGTGCATGCAGAAAAATACATGGATCATAATTTCGTAGTTCAGTGAGTGCACAAAATGAGCACGGCCTGTGTCCTGCACCCAGATCAGGAAATAGAAAATTACAAGCATGCCAGAAGCCCCCCTCATGTTCCATCCAGTCACCATCCCTCCTCCTTTATCATGACTTCTATCAGCATGGATATATGTTTAGGCTTTTTGTGACGACTTAGAAGTCGAATTATACCATTCCCTTCGTATCTGTCTTGCCTACTCAGTATCATCTGTGAGATTCATTCTTGTTTTATATTCTTTTAGATTATTCATTTTCATCACTATAATATTTTAATACATGATTACATAAATTAGTCCGTTCTATAGTGTATGGTCACTTGGGTTGTTTGCAGTTCTGACTGTCACAAATAATCCTACGAACATTTTAGTACACATCTTTTAGTACACATAAGCTTGTATTTTTGTTGTGTACCTGTCCATGAGTAGAATTTTTGGGTCATGTATATGGACGTGTTTGGCTTTAGTAAATTCTATCGGTTTTCCAAAGTGGTTGTACCAAATATAGTCACACTGGAGGTTATGAACTTTGAAAGGACAATTCAGTCCATAATCTTATGCATGCCTCTATTTTTAACTTTTATTTTCAGTGATTTATAGGAAATTGCAAAGACATGTACAGGGAGGGTCCTGGGCACCCTTCATCCAGCCTCCGCTAATATTGTGCATATATATTTCTGAGGGAGAGCTTAGCCTTGAGTCTGGTATAGGATCCGTGTTCAATAGATAGTAGTTATGTAATATAGCAACAGCATCATTCCATGTGGTGGGCATTTTAATGTCCATTTCTTAGAAGGATGTGATGCATAATGAGGGATATGGTTTTACGAGGGACCAAGTTGATAAGCCACAGAGCCTGAGCTTGCACTTGAACCTCTGACCCTACAATTCAGGAGCCGATAGTAATAACTTCCTTGATAATACACACTGTATTGCCTTTCTACCCTTCCCTGTCTTAGTTGCTCATCCCCCTACCAACATCATTTGGCATCACATCACAGATAGAGTACTTCCAGGAAAATTCTTGCTCAAGATCTGCCCCTGGGAGAATCCAAGCTAAAACACTCATTTTCACTAATTTTTCTCCTTTCATCTATCTCCTTAATTTCAGTTCTGGTCAAAAAAATAACTTGAAAGAATGTTTCTATGTGACCCTTTCAGGACTTCTCCATTGTTGCTGAAATGTTAGCATATGCATGATCAGTTCTTTCTGCAGGATTGATATTTTCTGTGACCACCATCCTCATTTCATGGTTTTTATCTAGTTTAATTGCTTAAAGGACCCTGGTTTGGGAGAAGGTTGAATTTTTTACTTGACCTTTTTACCAGGAATATTTGTGTATTACAGGAAAGTCCTCTTTCATTCCTTGACCTTAAGTGCTCCAAGAGAAAGCCCTTCTATGTTAGAATAAAGGTCATGCCTTCTTCACTTATAGCTAATCCTGAAGCATGAGAGTTTAACTAATGTTTAAATCCATATTAAATTTAATTACAAATAGATGAGTAGATAGCATTCCAATCCATGCCCCAATGATTTATGGAATACAAACGTGCTAGAATATTGCTCTTTAAATCCAAAGCAGGAGAAGAAGAGGCTCAGCAATCAAAAGGACAACTTTAGGACAAAAGCCATTGCTAAGCATTAGTCAAGCAGTTAAGATTAACATGGGACAGCACAACCCTCCATTAGTTACTCATCAGCAAACACAGAAAAAAGTAAGAGCTAAATTACAGCTCTTTGGTGTATTTTGAAAAATGAAAAAATAGAAAAGCACAGAGGCTGAGCAAGAACCCAGGGTCATGCAACCAGCTAAGTTGCTGAGCTGTCAAACAGTAAGTTCTCTCAGTCCTAATCCATTGTACAAATAGGCATTGCAAGGAATGAGAAGATGCAAGACACTAATTCAGTCATTTCAAACTTCAGTGTGCATCAGAATCACCTAGGGGGCTTGTTAAAACACAGATTGCTGTGCTCCATCACCCAGAATTTCTCATGCAGTAGGACTGAGATGTGGGCTTTGAGAATTTGCATCTCTAACAAGTTCTCAGGTTATGCTGATGTTGCTAGTCCAGGGAATGATTTTGAGAATGATTGCACTAATGGAAGAGACTTACTCTAAAATGGATCTCCGATGGTACTTCTGCAAGGAGGTTGGCGCGTCCCACTGACAGACTCAAGGAAATGCTATTGCTGGAAGCACAAGGTTTAACTTTCAGGTTTGGGCAGAGAATGTTAGATAGAGGTGGAACGCCAAGGAGTTAGGTCTCAAAACTAGGCTGCCAGGAGGAATTTGGATTTGTAAAGATCAGAAGGAAGCACAGGCAGAAAATGAGAGTGAAGGTTAGAAATGCTGAGCCCAGAAAGGCTGAAGTTCCGAATCACCGTTCTTGCTCTTCCATCCAGTTTGCTTTCTGCTTGGCTTTTGACAACAGGGGAAGAAAGGAGTTTGTCATCCAAAGTAAATGCTGGACCATGAAGAATAAAGGCACGATATTAAAATAACCTCGCTTTTTTTTTTTCCCTTCAACACATATACCTGAAGTTTCCTCGTAATGCATACTTTGATGAATGCTTGGATATAACCCCACTCCGTAAATGTCCTAGATTGGCCATGCTCTTCTTCCTCATCATTTTTAGTAGTCCCTTGGCATTCTTCTGTTTTCTATTCCAGATTTTGTTGGTTTAACTTATTTTTGGAAAGAAGATCTTTTCCATCTCTTTTGTTTAGATATAACACCTCTGTTCACTAATACTAGGTAGCAAATTGAATTTAATGCAAATATCTTGGCCTTCAGAATTTCACATTAATTGATTTTTAATTCCCAGCTCTGCCATGCACTGGCTTTTGAAATTTGATCAAATTATTAAACCATCTTGGGCTTGTTTTTGCATCTGTTTTACTCAGCTTGGACTGCCACAACAACATTACAGATCGGGTATTTTTAAGTGACAGAAATTTATTTTCTCACGGTTCGGAGGACTTGAAGTTTAAGAACAAGGTACTGGCGAATCCATTTCTGGTGAGACTGTTGCTGCCTTGCTTGGAGATGGCTGCCTCCTCACTGTGTCCTTACACCACCTTTCCTCTGCACGAGTGGAGGAGAGTGAGAGCGAGCTCTGCTGTCCTTCTCTTCTGTAAGGATACCGGTCCTATCAGATTAGCGCTCCACCCCTCTGACCTCATTTAACCTTAATTACATCCTCAAAGGCCCTGTCTCCAAATATAGTCACTTTGAGGGGAACACAGTTCAGCCCATAACATTACATAATGCAAATGGAAATAATATTTAGGTCAAAAGTGTATTGTTGGGGAGCACATGGGGGGTACATTCGGTTAAGCATCCAACTCGTGTTTTTGGCTCAGGTCGTGATCTCAGGGTTGTGTATTGTTAGGAGAATTGAGATGATATAGGTCTTTGCCAAAAGTGAGATCCTTTTTTCTCTTTTACTGTCTTTCTATTCCTGTAAAATGAAATTTTATTTATTTAATCATCCAACAAATTGAATACTTATAATATGCTGGTTCCATTTCTCAATGCTGGAAACATAGTTAACTAGCCACATAAGATTGCTCTTTGGGAAGACTAATTACAAAAAGTAAATACATCTGTTTCTATGGTTGTGATAAGTAATGGAGAAAAATCAAGCAGGAGGTGATTTTATATATGTTGATCATGGAAGGTGTCTCTGAAGAGGAAATATGCATCTGGTGTAAAAGGCTGAACAGTCAGTTTAAAGAACGTGATCCTGGAAGTGGTGTCTTTCCTTCTGGCAATGCTGACAGTCTTCCATAGGGATTCCCGCTTATGGCAGAAGGAAAAGAATATAAGTTCTTAGATTCTGTTACATCACAGGCAAAGAAGTTTGATGATTAAGAATGACTGAAGTTCACAGACTGTTGAATCACAGACCTGTACCTCTGAAACAAATAATACATTATATGTTAAAAAAAAGAAGATAGTAGGAAGGGAAAAATGAAGGGGTGGAAATTGGAGGGGGAGACGAACCATGAGAGACTGTGGACTCTGAGAAACAAACTGAGCGTTCTAGAGGGGAGGGGGGTGGGAGAATGGGTTAGCCTTGTGATGGGTATTAAAGAGGGCACGTATTGAATGGAGCACTGGATGTTATACGCAAACAGTGAATCATGGAACACTACATCAAAAACTAATGATGTAATGAGTAACGTAACATAATAAAATAAAAAATTAATGATGTAATGTATGGTGATTAACATAATAAAAGAAAAAATTCTAAAAAAAAATGAAGTTGAGTTCTTTCTTCACAAGCTGCAGGACTGAAAAATTATCTCTTAGGGCCTTAGTTTTCTTACCAGGAAAAAAAGGGTTAAAATACTGTCTTCCTCATATAGCTGCTACAAGGATTAAGAGAACTTTGCATGAAAAGCACTTAGTGGACACAGGATTCAATAAAATTCTGTTGCATCATCATTTTTACCTTGCTGCTGTAAGCTAGTAACTTTCCTAAGACAACTGCCAAATCCTGGTAATGTTTATGGTTTACGTGTGATTTCACTTTTGGAAAACTGGTGGTATTTGAATAATTACCTATGAGGATGGAGAAATGTCTTTCACTTTAGGGATTAGAAAACTTAATGAATGGACCCTGGGTGTGTATGTGTATTTACATCAGTTTAAAGTGTTTGGAATTAACTTGGAAAAGATAAACGACATTAGTAGAAAATATGGTGAAGTGCATATGGTGAATTTTATAATAGCATTGTGCCAGTGTTAATTTTTCAAGTTTTGTAAATGAACTATAGTTATGTAAGATTTAAACATTAGGAGAAGCTTGTTACAGGGTATACAGGAGCTCTCTGTAATGTTGCAGCTCTTCTCTAAATTTAAATTACCTCAGTTTTTATAAAGTATTAAGAAAGAGCTAGAATGGTAGTGTCTTAGTTTTTTTTTTTTTTTTTTTTAAGATTTTATTTGTCAGAGACAATGTACAAGTAAGAAGAGCGGCAGGCAGAGGGAGAAGCAGGCTCCCCACTGAGCAGGGAGCCTGATGAAGGACTCGATCCCAGGACCTTGGGATCGTGACCTGAGCTGAAGGCAGACTCTAACCAACTGAGCCACCCTGGTGCCCCGTGTCTTAGTTTTTAATAGCCTTGTATGGGACAAATATTTATTCTTTGAAGACATGTTTGTTTTTTCTGGGAATAGCTAAAATGCATCCAGAAACAAGCTGTGGCGGTGAAATGCTATGTGCTCACTAAAACCAATTTCCTCTTTCCCCTGGGCTTTACCTTAGACTACATTTCCTAGCCTCCCTTGCAGTTAGTTGGTCATGTGACTGCATGTGGTGAGAGGAATGTGATCGATCAGTATATGCGGTCTTTAGGCCTGGACCATGAAAACCTCCTACAATCCACTGTGCTCTCTCCTCTCCATCTGACAATCTAGGTGGAAGAAAGTGAGTAAGATGAAAGGAAACTGGGCCCTGAATGAGCATACAAACCTCCTGTCCAATCAGACATTCAGTTTGGGCTTTGAGGGGAAAAAGGAACTTTTGGGGGGATTGATCACTGAAATTGGTTACTTAACTAATGCAAAAAATTCTGAGCACCATGCTGTGGAATTTAATTGGATAGTATTTGGTTAAACATAATTAGGCTCTGAAAAAAATCTCAAAGGAGGTAAATATTCCCAATATAAAATTCCATGATGGATATTTTGAAACAAGATATATTAGTTGGACGTGTCCATTCTGGTATTTGTATTTTAATGGTTTTATAGTCACATGTAATTTAAAGACTGTAAGCATCGTGAAGGTAGGGATCATGACTATCTTGTTCTTGGTTGTATTCCCGGAGCTTAACAGTGCTGTGCATTCAGTAAAATTTAATTGAATCAAGAAAATATGGAAATAACTGAATGATTGCTTGGCTCATACAGATGAGGAGAGGGTTTTTCATTGTATATTTTGAAGTGAATATAGCAGTGAGGCTTCAGTAGTTAAAATACATTATTTTATATCTCAGCTGTCTTTGAATCAATAAGAGTGAACCTACATTGTGCTTTTTATCCCATACTGTGTTTTGTCTTGTAGTTTAAAATTTTTCACCTGGCACATGGTAGGTGCTATATAAGTACTTGTTGAATGAATTAATGAATTTTACAAATATTAGTCAAATTTTACGTTAGATTGGGGGGGATATGTGGAAATGAGGACTACATTTTTTTTTTTTTTAGGTCTTAATTCCAGTTAATAGTGTTAGTATCAGGTGTACAATATAGTGATTTAACAATTCAATACATCACCCAGTGCTCATCATGACATCCTTAATCCACATCACCTATTTTAACCCATCCCCTGACCCACCCACCCTTTGGTAACCATCAGTTTTTTCACTTGAGTGTTTTCTGCTTTGTCTTATTTTTTTCCTTTTCGTTTCTTAAATTCCAAACATAAGTAGAATCATATGGTATTTGTCATTCTGATTTATTTCACTTGGCATTATACTCTCTGGCTCCATCCATGTCATTGCAAGTAGCAAGATTTCATTTTTTTTTTTTTATGGCTGAATTGTATTCCATTGTGTATATATACCGCTTATTTATCCATTTATCAATCGATGGATACTTAGGCTGCTTCCATGTCTTGGCTATTGTAAATAAGGCTGCTATAAACATAGGGGTGCATGTATCCCTTTGAATTACTGTTTTTGTATTCTTTGGGTAAATACCCAGTAGTGTAATTGCTGGATCATAAGGTAGTTCTATTTTTAACTTTTTGAAGAACCTTCGTACTGTTTTCTGGAGTGGCTGCAGCAGTTTTCATTTCAACCAATGGTGTATGAGTGCTCCTTTTTCTCCACATCCTTGCCAACACTTGTGTCTTGTGTTATTGATTTTAGCCATTCTGACAGGTGTGAGGTGATCTCATTGTGGTTTTGATTTACTTTTCCCCAATAGTAAGTGATGTTGAACATCTTTTCATGTATCTGTTGGCCATCTGGATGTCATCTTTGGAGAGATGTCTGTTCATGCCTTCTGCCCATTTTTAATTATGTTTTTTGTCTGTTGAGTTGTAAAATTCTTTATTTTGGATGCTGACCCTTTATTGGAAATGTCATTTGCAAATATCTTCTCCTATTCTGTTGGTTATCTTTTACTTTTGTTGTTACCTTTGCTGTGCAGAAACTTTTTATTTTGATGTTGTCCTGAAAGTTAATTTTTCCTTTTTTTTTTTCCTCCTTGCCTCAGGAAACATATCTAGAAAATAGGTGCTACAGCTGATGTCAGAGAGGTTACTGCCTGGGTTATCTTCTAGGATTTTTATGGTTTCCCGTCTCACATTTAGGTCTTTAATCCATTTTGAATTTATTTTTGTGTATCATAAAAGAAAGTGGTCCAGCTTGTTTCCTTTGCATGTTCCTGTCCAGTTTCCCCAACATTTGTTGAAGAGACCGGCTTTTTCCCCACTGGATATTCTTTCCTGCTTTGTTGAAGATTAATTGACCATATGTTGTGGGTTTATTTCTGGGTTTTCTATTCTGTTCCATTAATCTGTGTGTCTGTTTTTGTGCCAGTACCATATTGTTTTGATTACTACAGCTTTGTAATAGAACTTGAAGTCTGAAATTGTGATGCCCCAGCTTTGCTTTGCTTTTTCAAGATTGCCTTGGCGACTTGGGGTTTTTTGTGATTCCATGTGAATTTTAGGATTTTTTTGTTCTAGCTCTGTGAAAAATGTTGTTGGTATTTTGATAGGGATTACATTAAATGTGTCGATTGCTTTGGGTAGTATAGACATTTAAACAGTGTTCTTCCAATCCATGAGCATGGAATGTATTGTTTTTAATTTCTTTCATCAGTGTTTTATAGTTTTCAGACTACAGCTCTTTCACCTCTTTGGTTAGGTTTATTCCCAAGTATCTTATTATTTTTGGTGCAGTTTTAAATGGGATTGTTTTCCTGATTTCTCTTTATGCTGCTTCATTATTGGTGTATAGAAATGCAGGTTTCTGTACATTTATTTTGTATCCTGTGACTACTAAATTCCTTTATCAGTTCTAGCAGTTTTTGGTGGAGTCCTTGGGGTTTTCTTTATATAGTATCATATCATCTGCAAATAGTGAAAGATTTTACTTCTTCCTTACTAATTTGGATGTCTTTTATTTCCTTTTATCATCTGATTGCTGAGGCTAGGACTTCCAGTCTATGTTGAATGAAGTAGCGAGAGTGGACATCCTTGTCTTATTCCTGATCTTAGGGGAAAAGCTCTCAGTTTTTCCTCGTTGAGGATGATGTTAGCTATGGGTTTTCCATATATGTCCTTTATTATGTTGAGGTATGTTTCTTTTAAACCTACTTTATTGAGGGTTTTTATCATGAATGGGTGTTGTACTTTGTCAAATGCTTTCTCTTGATCTATTGAAATGATCATATGGTTCTTATCCTTTCTCTTATTGATGTAATGTATTATGTTGATTGATTAGGAAATACTGATCCACCCTTGCAACCCAGGAATAAATCCCACTTTATCATGGTGAATTTTTTTTAATGTATTGTTGGATTTGATTTGCTGGTATTTTATTGAGGATTTTTGCATCTATGTTCATCGGGGGTATTGGCCTATAGTTCTCTTTTTTAGTGGTGCCTTTATCTGGTTTTGATATCGGGATAATGCTGGCCTTATAGGATTAATTTGGAAGTTTTCCTTCCTTTTCTTTTTTTTGGAATAGTTTAAGAAGAATAGATACTAACTCCTTAAATTTTTGGTAGAATTGGCCTTTGAAGCCATCTGTTCCAGACTTTTGTTTGTTGGGAGTTTGTTTACTGACTTGATTTCTTTGCTGGTTATTGGTATATTCAAATTTTCTATTTCTTGTTTCAGTTTTGGTAGTTTATATATTTCTAGAAATTTATCCATTTCTTCTAGGTTGTCCAATTTGTTGGCATATAGTTTTTCGTAATCTCTTATAATTGTATTTCTGTGGTGGTGGTGGTGGTTTCTCTCTCAGTTGTGATTCTGAGTGCTTTCTCTCTTTTTCCTTGATAAGTCTGTCTAGAGGTCTATCAATTCTTTTTTAAAACAATCAGTTAATGATTTCATTGATCTGTTATATTTTGTTCTTGTGTGTTTTTTTTGTTTATGTATCATTTTTTTCCCAAAGATTTTATATATTAATGTGCACGAGCATGAGTGGGGGAGAGGCAGAGGGAGAGGGAGAAGCAGACTCCCCGCTGAGCAGGGAGATGGATGTGGGGCTGGGTCCTGGGATCACAGCTTGAGCGGAAGGCAGACACTCAACTGACTGAGCCACCTAGGTGCCCATATATAATTTATTTCTGCTTGAATCTTTGTTTTTTTTTTTTTTTCCTTCTGCTGGTTTTGAGTTTTGTTCTTTTTATAGCTCCTTTAAATGTGGGGTTAGGTTGTTTGAGATTTTTCTTCTTGAGGTAGGCCTTTGTAGCTGTAAACTTCCCCCTTAGAACTGCTTTTGTTGCATCCCAAAGGTTTTGAACAGTTGTGTTTTCATTTTCATTTGTTTCCATGTACTTTTTTATTTCTTTGATTTCCTGGTTGACCCATTCATTGCTGAGTAGCATGCTATTTAACCTCCATGTATTTGTGGTCTTTCCAGATTTCTCCTTGTGGTTGACTTCTATTTTCCTAGTGCTGTGGTCACAAAAGATGCATGGTATGACTTTGATCTTCTTGAATTTGAGGCGGTTTTGTGGGCTAAAAGGTGATCTGTTTTGGAGAATGCTCCATGTGCACTTGAAAAGAATGTGTATTCTGCTGTTTTAGGGTGAGATGTTATGAATATATCTGCCGAATCCATCTGTTCCAGTGTGTCATTCAAAACCATGATTTCCTTGTTGATTTTATGTTTAGATGATCTGTCCATTGATGTAAATGGGGTGTTAAGGTCTGCTACTTAGTTCCTTTATGTTATTAACTGCTTTATGTATTTGGGTACTCCTATGTTTAGGGTGCATGAATATTTACAATTACTATATCTTGTTGGATTGTCCCCTTTATTATTCTAGTGTTCTTGTCTCTTTTTAACAGTCTTTGTTTTAAAGTCTATTTTGTCCAATATAAGTATTGCTACTCTGACTTTCTTTTGATATCCATTTGCATTATAGATGTTTCTCCATCCCCTTACTTTCAATCTGCAGGTGTCTTTAGGTCTACAATGAGTGTCTTGTAAGCAGCATACAGGTGGGTCTTGTTTTTTATCCATCCTATCACCACACGTCTTCTGACTGGAATGTTTAGTCCATTTACATTCAAAGTAATTATTGATATGTATTTATTATCATTTTATTAATTGTTTTTGAAGATTTTCTCTGGTCCTTTCTCTCTTGTTTTGCTGATTTTTTTTCTTTTGTGATATATTCGGATTTCCTTTTTTATTTGCATATTAGTGGTTTTTGATATATGGTTACTGTCAGGTTTGTATATACCCTCTTCTGTATATAACTGAAGGCTACATCTTATGTTGCTTTAGATCAGGATGATAACTGAAGTTAGTTACATACCTTAGAGACGTGTGTGTGTGTGTGTGTGTGTCTATGTATGTTATAGATCCTACATATAAAATTTAATTAGTGGTTGACATAGGGTAGCATTGGAGAAAGGTTTAACCTTTGTTTTGACTGAAGAAAATTTCCAGCACTTCATATATTAATTAAATGACTAAGAATGAAAAAAAATTAGCATGCAGTTTTAAGAATGAATTAAAGTTTCCCTCTACTATAAATCTAGTTATTGCAAGATTGAAATGTGCTCTCATTTTTTAGTGCTCTGTAGTTTATTCTAAAAGAAATTAAAAAGCTGTGAGGTATCCTCTTGTGAGATCTTGACATTCTAGTTTTTGCTGTGTGTGGGGTTTCTCAGAAGCTGCTAAAATTAATTTCTGGTCTACAGATTGAAACTGCTGAGAGGAAAAAAAAGGAAATAGATGATAGAAATGTATATTATAACTAACAAACAAAAAATGTATCTATGTTAATAAAGCTTTTTAATTAACAGTTCCACTGAATAAAATAATATGGAAGAAGTGGAAGCACATAAAGCAATTCATTCTGAAGCTGACATAAAATATAGTAAAATAAATAGGTTAGTGACAAGATAATTATAGATTTACTAATTTGTGCTTTGAATCCATTGATATGTAATAAGCAAACAGAATGAAGGTCAATAGCATTTTGCACTGTGTATTCCCACCCAACACACCCTCTTTCGGAGTAAGTAGACCTCTTTTCCCCATTTCTTTGCCTCAGCTGAAACTTTTGTTTTTGAGCAAAAAAATCCCTTGGAGAAAATATGTTTTGTTCTGTGTTTTAAAAGCTAAAACTTAATAAGATTATGCAATATCCCCCAAGAAGGTAGTCAGGTATTTCAGTTTGAGGAGACAAAAACTCAGCAGCAACATAGAGGTGATAGCTGTGTGGTCCCTCCAGGAGGTTGGATGGAGTGGATGGAATTCCACAGCTCATGAAGAATTTTGTCCTGAGATGTCTGGAAAATTGCAGAGCTCTCAGGCTTTAGGGACTAGTTTAGGTGGAAGATGAAGAATTTACTGGTTATTAATGTGTGCTGGAGATCAGCATATACTCCCCAAGTGTTTTGTTCTGCCTAAGATCCCCAGTACCATTCAAGGCAATGCCAAGTGAGGGTGGAGGAAATGAAGCAGGGTGAAGGGAGAGTTATGGGATAGCTCCTAATAATGAGTAAGATTTGGGCGTCTGGGTGGCTCAGTCGGTTGAGCGACTGCCTTCGGCTCAGGTCATGATCCTGGAGTCCCCGGATCGAGTCCCGCATCAGG
Source organism: Callorhinus ursinus (assembly GCF_003265705.2). Taxonomy (NCBI): domain Eukaryota; kingdom Metazoa; phylum Chordata; class Mammalia; order Carnivora; family Otariidae; genus Callorhinus; species Callorhinus ursinus. The sequence continues at coordinate 8,796,999 of NW_027397091.1, read as the reverse complement.
CTCCCTGCTTGGCGGGGAGTCTGCTTCTCCCTCTGACCCTCCCCTCTCCCATGTGCTCTCTCTCTCTCTCTCTCATTCTTTCTCTCAAATAAATAAATAAAGTCTTTAAAAAAAATTAAAAAAAATAATGAGTAAGATTTAATTTCCCTCCAGATTTGAAGTTAGATTTAATGTGATTGAAAGAACATAAAGAAATGTAACATTTCTTTGACTTTGAATTGTAGTGGTAGCAAATTCATACCTCCTACACATTTTCAAGATTATCTATACTATATGGCATATTAGACAGTAATGCATCTTACTTGAACTAAAGACTTTTTGATCTTGGAGGCAGTTCTTAAAACAGAAAATGCATGCTTTAACAGAAATTTTCTTTCAATAATTGATACCAAAGCTGTTTCCAGTTAATGGTGCCATTTACAAATTAAACAGCTATTTTTGGTGATTATAATTCAGCTGAACGGAAGAAAAAGGGGTAGAAATGTATTTTCTGTATTGCTCTCTGAAGTACATACTACCTAGGGATTTAATTATAATGCCATATTTCTTTTCAAGTAACCCATAGCCTTGAATGTATCTAAAATCATAGATTTATATATATTCAGTGATGATGAAGCAGCATATTGGAATTGAAATACTTGTCTTAGTTCTAGTGAACTCCAAAAACTTCTGCTTGCCATTCATTAATTTCCCAACCGCAGGTGTTATATTACTGCTCCCCATGATTGACCCCTTCCTGGAATCCTATTCTCTATGTATTTATAGCTTTTCCCACTGCAGTGAATAGTTTACTTCCCTTACCCTTGATGTTGAGCTTGGCTCTGTGAAGTACTTTGGCTAGTGGAATGTTCATGGATCTTCTGCATGAAGAAGTTTAATATGCCCTGTGGCTGAGCTTGACTTCTTGTGCTCCTGTCTTTTATCATGAGGAGAATCTGCCTCCAATAGCCACTGGGTCCCTAAAGGATGGGAGCCATGTAGATCAGATCTGGACCAAACTGCCTGGATTTGAGTATGGTTGAGCCCAGCCTAGTTCAGTCAAACCCCAGATCTCCTGAAAACATGTGAACAAGGGACAAATGTGTGTTGTAACCCACTGAATTTGGGATAGTTTGTTATACAACATTATATCATACATAGCAGACAGATGCATTTTTCCATTCTTTTCACTTCAGTAGATCTCCAAGCTGCTTGTGGTGTCTTGAATTTTTTAGGTTAACTAGCTTTTAAAATTTATTCCTTATTTAGGACCCAAGGAATTTATATACTATGGCTCCAATATAGCATGGAACAAGCTTTCATTTGTGACTGTGCTTCAGAATTTAAATCCAATTTATCTCGAAGGTTTTATGGCACTGTGGGATGGAGAAAGACTTGAGCATTAGACACTATTCCAAAGGTCACACAGATAGACAATTATGAAAAATGCAGAAAGGTAACATGCTCCTGGAGAGGTACAAATAATGTGATTGTCAAACTGGTTTTTACAAAAACACAAAAATTAAAAGATGGAAGAGTGAAAAGTGATCTTTTCACTGGGAAAAGCATTAATCCAGTTTTTATTCTCACTGAACACGTGTTTTAAAAGCACTTAAAAAAAAAAAAACACTTGATGAACCAACTGTTAGTGATACAGTGGTGAAGAACACAATCATAACATCCAGTTACTGGCCTGACAGGAGGAAGAAACAGCCTGGGGAGTGGAATAGGTGCCAAATCCTCTGGATGATACAGGGCCAGTTTAAGAATAGGAGCTAAGTAGTGGACAACATTGTGTCCACAGGCCTTTTCAGCTTTGGAGAGAATCAGGAAACCATTGCAGTTGTGTGATCTGACCCAGAACTGGTCCTAGACAGTTGTCCACCCCAAAGACAGGCGGGACATAAGCTGATATTAGGAGGACTCTTCATGTGGCTTTTTCCCCCTGGAAAAAGGCATGGGAAGTGCATTCATCCCAGCAGATCCACAGGACCTCTACATCCAAGTCACTGGGATGATTTTGGATTGCTGATTGATTAGACTTGTGTTGGAAGTACTGGGAGAGAAAGGAGTTAAAATGGACAAAGAGATTTTAATTTTGATTTTTGGTGAATAACATTGAACAAACTTTGCAGTCATTTCTCCCAGTTCCTTCATTTATACAATGATGTTGTAGAACAACCCTAAAACTTAGTAGCTTAAAATAATAACTATTAACTGCTTTTCAAGAGTCTGAAGATCAGCTTTTTGGTTCCACTGATGAGGGCCAGGCTGACTGATCTTGGCTGGGTTTCCTCACACCTTTGTTGATAGTTTCAGGTCCGTAAGGTTGATTTGCTGGCTTACTCTGAACTATGCATAAATCTGAAGACTTTGCCAGGGTAATGGCTGATTCAGCTTTGCTCCATGAAGTCTCTCTCATCCACCAGGCAAGTCTGAAGACTTATTCATATGGCAGCTTGGCAGGGATCTAGGAGACTGAGTAGAGGCTCATAGGGCTTCTTGAGGCCAAGACTCAGAACTGGTTTCCATCACATTTGCTATATACTTTGGCCACTTCAAGTCTCAGACCATCCAGATTTGGGAGTTGGAGGAATAGATACGGCCTCTTGATGGGAGGAACAGCAAAGTCACATTGTATAGAGGTGCTGTGGGCTGAATTGTTCCCCCACTCCAATTCACATGTTGAGGGTCCCTGATCTCAGACATAACAACCTCCAGAACTGTGAGAAAATTTTCTGTTGTTCAAGCCACCCAGTCTAAGGTATTTGGTTATGACAGCCCAAGCTGACGAATATGGGAAGGGGTGGAAAACTAGGGCTCCTTTTGCAATCATCTACTGCAGTGACCATTTTCAGTTCCCTGTTTCATGCCTGGCACTGTGTTAGGAACTTTACCAACTTGATCTCATTAATGATCACAGCAGTTCTACTAGATGAGGAAAATGAATCTTGGGGATGCTAAACTTGTGTATGATGACACAGATATTGGGTGGTAGAATGAGGATGGTAGTTCTGATTCTCTGAAGTATAAGCTCTTTCTGCTTCCTCCACACTTCTTTTCTGAATCGCTGGCTCCCAATTTTCCCCCAGAGAGTTTCCCAGTTGAAACAATCAATTCTACCACAGCACGAATCTGAAGAGTGAGATGAGAAGGCTGTGTGTTCTGAGATTGTCATAGTTGGCCTGGCCCATGCTGGCAATGCCTGACAGAAATGAAGGGTTATCTGAAACTGACTGAGAGAAATTAACATTTTGCAAGCAAGGAATTACCATTTGAGGGGCCAGAATTCCAAATCTTCTTATTCATGGAGGCCTAATGAATTCTGGTTCCCAGGGGTCAGTATTTGTAAGAGAGTGGGAGGTGAGAATGTGACTTCTAGGCAGGAACAGTCCTTGCCCTCTAGTGGGATGTCTGTATCATATCACAGTGCTATCTAGTTGATGGCAAGGATGCTGAAAATAGGATCTACCCCAGGGAAAGGGGTTGTAGGCATGAGGTTAGAGGTTTGTAGTTTCCCCCAAGTGACTGGGATTCTGAAATAGCAGAGAGAATTATAAGTTGATGCAAACATTTTATATTCTCTTCTTCACTCTGCTTCCAACACCTTGAGTGATGTCTGTGCTTGCAGGCATGAAGAAAATATTTATTGAGTTGTGAAGATGAGGATGTAATCTAATGCAAGGGGCACCCAGAGGACTAAATTACTACAAGTTTATGGGACACTAAATGGGAAAACTTCAGATATTTTCTAGACCCTAGTTGGTAATGGGGAAAGAAAGTTCCAACGGTACATCAAAGTTTCTCACTTACTGATTTAGAGATCAGTATTAATTTCTTAAAGTGTGGTCTGTAATCTACCAGACAAATAAGAATTTATGGTGTTGACATTCTGCAGCTTCCATTTCAAGCAAGCTCTTCCATGATTCTGTTAAAGATTTAGACCTTTGTCTTCAGCAAAACGGAACTTGCCAATAGATAGGAGGTTATTATCTCTATCAAATAGACCAGTGCTACTCAAGGTGAAGTTATAGATTAGCAGCATCAGCAGTACCTGGTTCCTTAGTAGAAATTCAAATTCTTTGGCCCTGCCCCAGACCTATTGAATCAGAATTTCTGAGGATGAGGCCCAGGATCTGATTTTTAATGAGCCTTCTAGATAACTCTTATGTGTGCTAATATTTCAGAAGCATTGAATCTAAAGAGGTTGGAGAGGTTTCAATGATATCGTTAATAGTATGTCAGATTCCTTTGTCCTCTGCTCTTGTGTCCTGTAACACATATGTGTCATGTAACCTGAAATTGATCATCTGTGGCATAAACATTGATTTTTGACTAAAGAGTAAAGAGAAATTGACACATATCTGAACAGATTGTGAATGTGTTCTTGGTCACCATTAGAAAACTCCCTCTCCTTGTATGAACTTTCTTCGAATCACTGTGAGGAAATTGAAGGACATTCATTGGGGTTGTATAAAATAATGGTTCACAGCATGGGTTGGGGGTTCTGGTGTTAATTTCCACTCCACTGTTTACAAACCAGGAGACCTTGGGCAAGTTCATCTTTTAGTATCAATTTATTTACCTATAAAGTAAACAACATTTACCTCATACGATTGTTGAAAGGATTTTAAAAAATGGAATGCAGGGGCTCCTGGATGGCTCAGTCCTTAAGCATCTGCCCTCGGCTCAGGTCATGATCCCAGGGTCCTGGGATGGAGCCTCGCCTTGGGCTCCCTGCCCAGCAGGAAGCCTGCTTCTTTCTCTCCCACTCCCCCTGCTTGTGTCCCCTCTAAGGATAGGCCAGAGTTGCCTGGGAACCAGGATTTCAGTTGTTAATTTTCAGTTTCCTTAGGAATTGTGATTGGTTGAAGAAGGCAGAATTGGGTTCATRGGGGGAAGGGGGATTCTTTATCCTCCCGATGATTTTAGATCATTTTTTATAACTTGCCATTTTGACAGGCGGGGATACTCACCACTATACTAACGAGGAAAACTTAGAACTTGCCATTTTGAGTAACTAGTTATTAGATATACTAGGAGAAAATTTACCAAGTCTTACAGGATCCTAGGGAAAACAGTATGTTCACATACCAAAGCAGAGCATTCAAAAAGAAAAAAGACACTGAGAAATGGAGATGAGAGAAAGAAATTTTTCACTGGCTCTGTGTTTTTATAGAAGTTAAGCAGCCTGTCTACATCCTCATTTCCTTTACTTGCTTCATGTGGCAGCCATGAAAATGAGTCTTTCAGATTTCTGACTGTGTTCAATGAGTCTTCTCCTGGGCTGCTCCCAGTCAATGAGTGAGAACAGCAGGGATATTAAGGAAGATGCAGGGATGCCCTTAAGGATGATTGAGCTTGAAGACTCTGTGGTAAACAGAATAATAGTTCCTCCTAAAGAGGTCCACATCTTAATATTCAGCGCCTGTGAATATGTTATAGATGGCAAAAGGAATTTTGCAAGTGTGATTAAGGATATCAAGATAGGAAGATTATCCTGGATTATCTTGGCTGCCAGTATAATGATAAGAGTCTTTTTAAGAGGGAGGTAAAAGGGTCAAAGTCTGAAAAAGGAGATGGGATGACAGAACAGAGGTCATACATAGTGCAGAGAGGGATGGGTTTAAAGATGCTACCCTGCTGGCCTTGAACATGGAGAGCTACAAGCCAGGAAATCCAGGTGGCTTCTAAAAGCTAGAGAAGGCAAGGATATGAATTTTCTCCTAAATCCTTCAGCGGGAATGCAGCTCTGCCAATAACTTTATTTCAGGATTTCTGACTTTCAGAGCTCTAAGATACTACATTTGTGTTGTTTTAAGCCATGAAATTTGTGGTGGTTTGTTATAGCAGCAGGAGAAATCCAGTATAGACTCCCCACTAGCCTTGAGACAGTGTCTTAGAATGGGCACTGCAAAGATCCATCCACTAAATCTTCATATCTTTCCTCTCTCCTTTACCTGGGGTCTGATGGCTTTCTCATCCTCCTCTGACTCCTAATTTTCCATCATAGGAATTTCCCCTAATAAATTGCTTGCACATCTAATCCTATTTTGGTGTCTGTTTCTTAGAGGACCTGGACTAATTCACCTCATAAATTTGATTTGATGATTAAGTCATGTAAGGTGCCTACCACATGGGTTGTGTGTTCAAAACTGTTATCTGTTGTTATGATTAGTTACAGTAGCACCAATAATGTAGGGGAAAATGCAATTAACCTGTTCCTTGGGCAAAATCTTAGCCTCATAGTTTACTTGCTTACATTCAAGCAATTAAATTTTCTCCAATTATTTTAGCCCCTTGCGTACCTTGTTTAGTAGTTAGCATGTCCAACCCAGCATGAGAGTAAACTCCAAACTTCATTAGGAGTTAATGCTGCGATTGTTCAGAACTGCTCTGGATAGGTTGGCGGGTCTAATTTTGGGGCTTGAAGTTAGGAAGCCCTTTGATGCTAAACATCTAAGTCGTGTCCTTTAATCCAGCTTTTATCCAGCAAAAAGCTGGTATTTTGAGATCCATCTACTTCAGTTCTTTATCTTATAGTCAGTTCCAAACTCAGGGAAGAGAATGTTTGGGCATTAGAGGAAAATAATAGTTCTCATCTGCTGTTGCCTCATGAGTTCTACTTAATCAATGTAATTGCTAAATATGAAGAAGTACTATCATAAGTCACTGAAATGATGAAGGCTATTGGAAAGATTGGTTATACATATCAAAAGACATGAAATTAGTTCACACCATACACAGAAATCGTTTCAGTTGGATTAGATACCTTAAATGTATAAAACAAAACTCTAAAAGAAAACATGGGTAAATATGTAATCAGAATGAGAGGATATCTTATTGAAAACATTAAAAATATAGAATTTGAATTAAAATATTTAGAAATACATTATAGTAAGTAGATTGCAAATTCTTCTTATCCTGGCATGACTCTTTGCAGTGTGATGTTAATGCTTTGCCCATCAAAAGGCTGTGGCTCTACTATCTTGAATCTGAGCTGGTTTTGCAACTTGCTTTGAGCAATAGAAAGCAATGGGACTGATATTGATGACTTCCAGGCTGAGGCCTCAAGAGATACAAAGCTTGTAACTCTACTCTCTTGGAGCCAGTGTGCCGTGTGTGGAAGTTTGAGCTAGATATGGCTAGACACCATGTAGAGGAGGACCAAATTTCCCCATCCAAAAGTCTCATCCAATTGCTAGACATATGAGTGAGGCCATTTGGGACTAACTGTTCCCCAACAGACCTGCCAGTAGCCACAAACACATGAGTGAAACCAGCTGAAACCACAGAGAGCAGAGATGAGCCCTGCCCAAATTGCCAATCCACAGAATTTTAGCAAACAAGTGATTTGTGGTTTCATGATACCGAATTTTGGGGGGATTTGTGTAGAAATGACACCATAAATAAAAATTTCTATGCTTTGTAAGATATTCTATGCAAAGTAAAAAAAGATAAGTCACAGACTGAGACACTATTTAAACATATCTAAATTGTCAAAAACTTGCTTTCAAAGATATATATAAATGTTGACAACTCTAAGAAAAAGATTAAAGGAATTAAGCATTAAGAAAGGTCATGAACAAAGAATTCATAGGCAAGGAAAAAGTAATGTCCAATAAATATATGAAAATGCCTAATCTTAGATATAATCTAGGAAGTTAAAATTAAAACAGATAAAAATAATTTTATACCAATCAGTAAAGTAAAATATGACCTTTTAAAAAGAAGGTGGAGTAATAGAGTGCCTCCTACGGTAATTGTGGTAGAATAAAGAGGTATCATCACTTTGGAAAACTTTGGCAATAAGGTAAAATTGGCAATACCTATTCTAGAAAGTGTATTGTCAATGAGCACAAGGAGATAGATATAAGAATTATTATTGGTGCATTATCTACCAGAACAAAAAATGGAAAACAACCTCAATGTGTTCATTAAGAGAATGAATTTTATGAATAACCACTATGTAGAAATGGAAATGAGTAAATGAGTATTAAGTCTAACAGTGTGAAAAAGTATAGAATCATGTTTAAGGAAAATAGCATATGTGAGGTCAACTACTGTTTAAAAGCATAAAGTAGAATTCTTTTTTTTAAAGTAGAATGCTGTGTGTTCTTTGCCATTACATAGGTAGGAACATGATTTAAAATGAGTAGGTGTGATAAACATCACTAGCTAGTAGTTCGTTTGGAGGAAGGAATGCATAAAGGAAATGGGATGAGGGATGGGATAGTTTAAGTTTGTTGGTGGACGTATAAAGGTCCATCAACTTATTCTGTATAAATTCTGTCTTCTGAATTATTTAGTAATTATAGAAAAACAAGCAACCTAAGTCAAAAACAAAGACTTGCCTTAGTTTGTGGGAAAGCTACTGATACCCAAGAAGGTATGGAGAGACAGTATAGAAACTCCTGCCAACAAGTCTACTCATCTCAGGTCCAACAGGCATTTTCCTTATTACCCATCTGTACCAAGACAGGAGAATCCTTTAAAATCTTTAATAGATTCAAGAGTCAAAAAAAAAAAAATTACTGGATTTTTTTTTTTTTTAATCAATATCTGAAAACCTTTAAAGCCAGGTAACTCACTTGATCTTGGTTCTGGAAACTACTTCCTAGGCTTTTATTTGTTATTGTATGAATGTAACTATGCAGGAAAATATTTTAAAGATGTTTATTTCTGTGACTGACGGGCATAACTAAGAGCTATGAAACCTGACAGTGTGGAAAACGTGTCTCTCTTCTATTTTCCACACCAATAAAAAAAAGCAATCAAAATTTTTCACCTGAAGATGAGCAAGAGATTGCATAAAGAAAATGGAGCATTTGATGTAAATACATGAGATTATCTTTTGTGCATTTTCAACCAGAGTCAAAGAAATAGATTTTCATAAATTAGAGCAGCTCTCTGATTTAAAGCAAGCATTCTTATTCAAGGTGACAGAGTTGGGGAGAGAGATAGGAATGCATTTGATGGGTGGTTGCTGGCTTAGCCGCTCATGTAACTTGGTTGTTATTTGTGGGATGGGAACTGGGGGGAATGTGGGATTTTAGAAGATGGAGGACAAGTACTATAAGGGAGTGAAGGAAGCAAGTGGAAGAAAAAGCTAAAAAAAGGGGGGGGGTAGTTTCAGCTAAGTCTAGCCTCACTATGATCCCAGAAGTTGCTGTTGAAAGTAAATGGTGCCACAGACTTTGATCTTGAGGCAAGGGGGCCTGGTTGTACCTCGAATCTGTAGGCTGTTGGCTGTAGGCTGCTGCTTGGAGTCATGGGTAGAGGAGTGTAATAATATCTCAGGAGAGGCATCTTCTGTCAGATGAAGAAGGGGGCACTTGTGAGTTTAGCAAACAAGACCCAGCAGCTTAGGATGGGGTACTGCTGGTGGAGGGGATATGAGCAGGGCACCAGCAGTAGTGTATGTGATCTGATAAATCAGTTGGATGCTACCCTCCACCCCCCGGAAATCTCACCATAGGCAGGAAAAAGCTCAGGGCCCTCTCATAGATTAATATCCAACTCTCTTTATTTCCTTTTCTCAGGTCTTAATCCTCCCACAACAATTCCCATTAAACCTAGCTCAGGAAATTACTTTTACATTCTTGTGCATTCCTTCCTATGCTACAGCTTATGGTATAAATGTTATGCTCTGCCTCCAGCCTCCTTGGCTCTTGATATTCAAATCCAGGCTTTGGACTCAAAAGGTCTGTTTTTCTCTCAAAAACATAGTTCTTGTCATCAGGTGTCTCCCACTTCCAGTACTTTAATCTCCACAATGCTTTGTAAGAAGTTCTAGTCAGAAACTCACTTCTTTCAAAAAATCAACTCTGTCTTTACTATTCTTTTCAGGCAATAAATACCATTCCTTTATGAGTGATGAGCCACCAATAGGTATCTGAGAGAATGGTACCAATCAGTGGTGATTGTTTCTAGGAAGTGATTTTCATGATGAAAAAATGAGTTTTAATTGTTACACTTTAGTTCTGTCTGAGTGAATTTATAAAGAGTACAATTGAAAAAGAAAAGGTTTGGGGAAGAGAGAAAGTATGGGATTTCCAGAAGACCTGCATTCATGAGAAATGTGGTACGAAGGATATCCTGGGTCATATGATGAATTCAGTGTCACAGTCATGATTGGATCTTGAGCTCCATGCTGTCTTGTCTGAGTTGATGGCTATTCGCCATCCCCCAAACCTGAGGATGGATGTGGAATGGAAAGGGAGAGACTGGAGAATGCAGAGTCCAGATTGGAGGCCAATGGCAGGATTAATGGTCAGTAGTAGTCATTCCTAGACTGTACCAGGCAGGAAAACAACAATTCAGAGTCTTGTGATGGGGTGTTTCCTAGGATAATCCACAGGATTATAATTGAATTATATCCAGAATCTTCCCCAATACTGAGAAACTTTTAGAAAAGAAGGTATTGAGACCATTATAGGGACTGTGGAAAAGACAGAAACTATGTAAACAAGGAAATAGATTACAGTGAAATGGCAAGTCTCTGCATTCTTGCCATCAGTAAAAGTTGGAATTAGAGAATATTTATAGGAAATGAAGAATGTGATACTTTTACATTGTTGAAATTTTAGGTTTCTTACAAGGAGAGACATCATAGATTGCCAGTTCCTTATGGACAGAGTTCATGACTTCCTTAGCTTTTACTGAGTCATTATGGGCATATAACATTACGTTTAAGATGTACTGTGTGATGGTTTGATGCATGTATATATTGCAAAATAATTACCACATTAAGGTCAATTAACATCTTCATCCCTTTATATAATTACCATTTTTTCTGTGTGTGGTAGGAACATTTAAGATCTACTCTTAACAATTTTCAGGTATATAATATAGTGTTGTTTATTATAATTACTATGCTGTACATTAGATTCCCAGAACTTATTAATCTTATGGATGTAAGGTTATAACTGACCAACAACTCACTGTTCCCTCCTTCCCACCATTTCCAGCAAACACTATTCTGTTTTCCAATTTTATGAGTTTGGCTTTTTTTTTTTTTTTTTTTTTTTAGATTCCACATGCAAGTGAGAACATATAATGTTTCTCTTTGTCTGATATTTCACTTAGAATAATGCCCTCAGGGGCACCTGAGTGGCTTAGTCAGTTAAGCGGCTGCCTTTGGCTCAGGTCATGATCCCAGGGTCCTGGGATTGAGCCCCGCATTGGGCTCCCTGCTTGGCAGAGGGCCTGCTTCTCCCTCTCCCTCTGTCTGCTGCTCTGCCTACTTGTGCTCTCTATCTCTGTTAAATAAATAAATAAAAATCTTTAATTAAAAAAAATAATGCCCTCAGTGTCCATCTATGTTCTTGAGAAACACAGGATTCCTTCTTTGCTATGGTTGAATAATATTCCACTGTATGTATGTATATATACACACAACGTTTCTTTATCCATTAACGATCAGTGAACACTTACATTGTTATCTTGACTATTGTGAATAATGCTGCAGTGAACAGAGGGGTGTGTAGATCTCTTCAAGATAGTGATTTCCTTTCCTTCAGATATATATCCAGGTATGGAGTTACTGGATATGGTTGTTACATTTTAAATTTTTTGAAGAACCTCCATACTGTTTTTCATTATGTCTGTACCAGTTTACATTCCCACCAGTACTGTACAAGGATTCCCTTTTCTCTGCTGCTTTGCCAACGCTTGTTGTGTCTTGTCTTTTTGATAATAACCATTCTAATATGTATGAGGTGATATCTTATTGTAGTTTTTCTTTGCATTTCCCTGATGATTAGTGATGTTGAATATCTTTTCCTGTACCTTTGCAATTTCGGTGTCTGGAAAAATGTCTATTCAAGTTCTCTGCCCACTTTTTTTTTTTTTATCCTTAATGCTTTTAATGATATTTTTTTAAAATTTTTTTATTGTTATGTTAATCACCATATATTACATCATTAGTTTTTGGTGCAGTGTTCCATGATTCATTGTTTGTTCATAACACCCAGTGCTCCATGCAGAACGTTCCCTCCTCAATACCCATCACCTCTCTGCCCACTTTTTAGATTGTTATATTGCTATTGAGTTTGGAGTTCCTTATATATTTTGGAGATCAACCCCTTATCAGATAGAAGGATTACGAATATTTTCTCCCATTCTGTAGGTTTGCAATATTTTCTCTCCTTCTGTATATTGCCTTTTCATTTTGTTGATTCTTTTCTTTTGCTATGCAGAAGCTTTTTAGTTTAATATAATCACACTTGATGATTTTAGCTTTTATTGCTTGTGGTTTTTGTGTCATACAAAAAAAAAAAATCCTTGCCAAGACTTATTTCAAGGAGGTTTTGTCCTCTGTTTTTTTCTAGTAGTTTTATAATTTCAGATCTTTCAAGTCTTGAAATCCATTTTTTTAAGATTTTATTTATTTGACAGAGCGTGAGCACACAAGCAGGGGGAGCGGCAAAGGGAGAGGGAGAAGCAGGCTCTCTGCTGATCAGGGAGCCTGATGTGGGCCTTGATCTCAGGACCCTGGGATCATGACCTGAGCCGAAGGCAGATGCTTAACCAACTGAGCCACCCAGGCCACCCCTTGAAATCCATTTCAAGTTAATTTTTGTTAGTGGTGTAAAATAGGGGTACAGTTTTATTTTTGTGTGAAGATCCAGTTTTCCCAACATCTATCGAAGAGACCTTTCCCCTTTGAGTATTCTTAGCTTCCTTGTCAAATATAGTTGACTGAGTATGTGTGGGTTCATTCCTGTTCCATTGGTCTGTGTGTCTGATTTTATGCCAGTACCATACTATTGTGATTACTATAGCTTTGTAATAAAGTTTGAAATCAGGAATTGTGATGTCTCCAGCTTTGTTCTTCTTTGGCTATTTGGGGTCTTTTGTTGTTCCATATAAATGTTAGGATTTCTTTTCTCTTTCTTTGAAAAATGCCATTGGAATTTTGATAGGGATTGTTTTGATTCAGTAGATGTCTTTGGGTAGTATGGACATTTTAACAGTATTCTTCCAACTCATGAACAGAATTCTTCCAATTCCAATTAACTTTCTGTTTGTGTTGTCTTCAGTTTCTTTCATCAATGTCTTGTTATTTTCAGCATACAGGTTTTCATCTCTCTGGTTAATTTTTTCTAAGCATTATTTTTATGGTTTATAAATGGATGGTATTTTTTTTAAAGATTTTTTATTTGAGAGAGGGAGCATGGGGGGGGATGTGCAGAGGGGGAGAGAGAGAAGCAGACTCCCCGCTGAGCAGGGAGCTCTATGTGAGGCTTGATCCCAGGACCTTGAGATCATGACCTGAACTGAAGGCAGATGCTTAAATGACTGAGCCACCTTGGTGCCCTGGGTAGTATTCTTTAATTTTCAAATAGTTTATTGTTGGTGTATAAAAACACCACTGATATTTGTATTTTGATTTTGTATCCTGAAACTTTACTGTATTATTTATTCTAACAGGTTTATTTTGGGGAGGGCATTGGTGGAGTCTTTAGAATTTTGTAGATATAAGATTATATCATCTGCCAGCACAGTTTAATTCTTCCTTCCAATTTGGATGTCTTTTATGTCTTTTTCTTTCTTAATTGCTCTGGTGAGGACTTCCAGTACTCTGTTGAAATGTGTGTACCTTTTGCATTTTTCTGGATTTTAGCAGGAAATATTTAAATTTCACTACTGAGTATGATGTTAGCTGTGGTTTGTCATATATGGCCTTTAATTATATTGAGGTACATTCCTTCCATACCCAATTTGTTGAGACTTTTTTTTTTAATCATGAAAGGATTTTGAGTTTGACCAAATGCTTTCTCTACATCTATTGAGATGATCATGATTTTTATCTTTCATTCTATTAATGTAGTATATTACATTTATTGATTTGCATATATTGAATTATCCTTGCATGTCAAGATGCAAGGGGAATAAATCCCACTTGATCATAGTGTATAGTTCTTTTAATGTGCTGTTGAATTTGGTTTACTAGTATTTTGTTGAGAAATTTTGCATCTATATGCATTAGAGATATTGGTCTGTAGATTTCTTTTAGTATCCTTATCTGGCTTTGATATCCGGGTAGCTCTGGCTTTATAAAATGAGTTTGGGAGTATTTTCTCCTCAGTTTTTAAAAAAAGAGTTTAAGAGGGCATAGTGTTAATTCTTTAAATGTTTGGTAGAATTTACCAGTAAAGCCATCTGGTCCTGGACTTTTCTTTGACCATCTCAGGGACTTCACTCTCTCCAGGACATACCCAGCCAACTTGGAGGGCAAAGGGCATCACAATGTCTGGGAGACTCTTGAATTAATCAGTGGTTTCATCTTTTGAATGGCTGTGTTATATTTTCCTGTTGTCATATTCAGAGTGACAGCTGTGAGTAGCTGTTGTCCATCAAAGATATCACCATCACTGATCCCTGGGGAAATTTTCACTACTGACTGTTGGTACTCATAGATGCTTGTCCTATCTTGGGGATCATCCCTATTTAGAGAGCTGATGTTGTGTGAGCTCCTCTATCCTATCACTGCTGAACTATTAACCGGTCATCTCCTTTTAGAAGAAGCTGAAACTGATGCCATTGAGTGATTAAAATCTTGTTACTTTCGTTTTTGGCTTGTTGCTTTAATCGGCTACTTTAATTTGGCTTAAGAGCAATAGGAGATAGGAAATATAGCCAGATGGACTTGTGTGCTATAAACCTTCTCTTTTGAGGGGCGCCTGGATGGCTCAGTTGGTAAGCATCTGCCTTCCGCTCAGGTCGTGATCCCAGGGTCCTGGGATCGAGCCCTGCATCGGGCTCCCTGCTCTCCCTCTCCCACTGCCCCCTGCTTCTGTTCCCTCTCTTGCCGTGTCTCTCCCTGTCAAATAAATAAATAAAATCTTAAAAAAAGAACAACAAACAACCTTCTCTTTTGAAAAACTCATGCACATACAGAGGTTTGTATGCAATCTCAAGGGCTTAGTCAGATATATCAAATAATCTTTTGCTACAATAATGTTCCCAAATTCAACAGGTTAAAAAGTTTATTACTACTCATGGTATTTATTACTACTTGGCTACAGGTAGGCTGTGTGATTTTGCTGATGCTGGCTCAGCCTGGCTGGACAGGTCTTTGGGTCTTGGTTAAGGCTTATTTACATATTGGACACTCAGTAGGCCTGATGTGGGATGGCCTTGGCTGGGATGATTGGCTCAACTGTACATATTTCATCCTAACATAGGCAGAGTCTTAGGGCATTGCAGAGGTCTATCAGAGGAAGAAAAAATGGTTAAGCACTTAATCATCTCTGCTCACATCAAGTTTGTCCATTTCCCATTGGCAATTCATATGACCAAGGTCAGTCAATTTGAGAGAACATTGCCAAATGGCAAGGTTGCCAAGAGGCAGCCTCGGAATACAACTAGACTCCTTGGGGGAGTTCTAGTTTAGTGGCTGGCTGTTTCATAGAACTTTCTTCTTTTTTTTTTTTTTTTTTTTAATTGCCATTTTTTTTAAATTTTTTTATTGTTATGTTAATCACCATATATTACATCATTAGTTTTTGATGCAGTGTTCCATGATTCATTGTTTGTTCATAACACCCAGTGCACCATGCAAAACGTGCCCTCCTCAATACCCATCACCAGGCTAACCCATCCCCCCACCCCCCTACCCTCTAGAACCCTCAGTTTGTTTTTCAGAGTCCATCATCTCTCATGGTTCGTCTCCCCCTCTGACATACTCCCCTTTTCTTCCTCTCCTGTTATCTTCTTCTTTTCCTTTTTTCTTAAAATATGTTGCGTTATTTGTTTCAGAAGTACAGATCTGTGATTCAACAGTCTTGCACAATTCACAGCGCTCACCGTAGCACATACCCTCCCCAATGTCTATCACCCAGCCATCCCATCCCTCCCACCCCCAACCACTCCAGTAACACTCAGTTTGTTTCCTGAGATTAAGAATTCCTCATATCAGTGAGGTCAT
>NW_027397091.1:8504567-8771086 GCF_003265705.2 Callorhinus ursinus | reverse complement strand
TGGTGAATAATCCTTTTAATGTACTGTTGGATCCTATTGGCTAGTATTTTGGTGAGAATTTTTGCATCCATGTTCATCAAGGATATTGGTCTGTAATTCTCCTTTTTGATGGGGTCTTTGTCTGGTTTTGGGATGAAGGTAATGGTGGCCTCATAAAATGAGTTTGGAAGTTTTCCTTCCATTTCTATTTTTGGAACAGTTTCAGAAGAATAGGTATTAATTCTTCTTGAAATGTGTGATAGAATTCCCCTGGGAAGCCATCTGGCCCTGGGCTTTTGTTTGTTGGGAGATTTTTGATGAGTGCTTCAATTTCCTTAGTGGTTATAGGTCTGTTCAGGTTTTCTATTTCTTCCTGGTTCAATTTTGGTAGTTGATACATCTCTAGGAATGAGTCCATTTCTTCCAGGTTATCTAATTTGCTGGCATAGAGTTGCTCATTATATGTTCTTATAATTGTTTGTATGTCTTTGGTGTTGGTTGTGATATCCTCTTTCATTCATGATTTTGTTGATTGGGGTCCTTACTCTTTTCTTTTTGATCAGTTTGGCCAGGGGTTTATCAATCTTTTTAATTCTTTCAAAGAACCAGCTCCTAGTTTCCTTGATCTGTTCTACTGTTCTTTTGGTTTCTATTTCCTTGATTTCTGCTCTGATCTATATTATTTCTCTTCTCCTGCTGGGTTTAGGCTTTATTTGCTGTTTTTTCTCTTGTTCCTTTAGGTGTGGGGTTAGGTTGTGTATTTGAGACCTTTCTTGTTTCTTGAGAAAGGCTTGTATTGCTATATACTTTCAGGACTGCCTTTGCTGTATCCCAAAGATTTTGAACAGTTGTGTTTTCATATTCATTGGTGTCCATGAATTTTTTAAATTCTTCTTTAATTTCCTGGTTGACTCATTCATTCCTTTAGTAGGATGCTCTTTAGCCTCCATGTATTTGAGTTCTTTCCGACTTTCCTCTTGTTTCAAAGCATTGTTGTCTGAAAATATGCAGGGAATAATCCCAGTCTTTTGGTACCGGTTGAGATCTGATTTGTGACCTAGGATGTGATCAGTTCTTGAGAATGTTCCATGGGCACTAGAGAAGAATGTGTATTCCGTTGCTTTGGGATGGAATGTTCTGAATATGTTTGTAAACTCCATTTGGTCCAGTGTGTCATTTAAAGTCTTTATTTCCTTGTTGATCTTTTGCTTAGATGATCTGTCCATTTCAGTCAGGGGGGTGTTAAAGTTCCCCACTATTATTGTATCGTTGTCAATGTGTTTCTTTGCTTTTGTTATTAATTGCCTTATAGAATTGGCTGCTCCCATGTTAGGGGCTTAGATATTTACAATTGTTAGATCTTCTTGTTGGATAGACCCTTTAAGTAGGATATAGTGTCCTTCTTCCTCTCTTCTTACAGTCTTTGTTTTAAAATCTAATGTGACTGATATAAGGATTGCCACCCCAGCTTTCTTTTGGTGTCCATTAGCATGGTATATTGTTTTCCACCCCTTCACTTTCAATGTGGGGGTGTCTTTGGGTCTAAAATGAGTCTCTTGCAGACAGCATATTGATGGGTCTTGTTTTTTCATCCCATCTGATAGCCTGTGTCTTTTGATTGGGGCATTGAGCCCATTTACATTCAGGGTAACTATTGAAAGGTATGAATTTAGTGCCATTGTATTGCCTGTAAGGTGACTGTGACTGTATATTGTCTGTGTTCCTTTCTGATCTCTGCTGCTTTTAGGCTCTCTCTTTGCTTAGAGGACCCCTTTCAATATTTCTTGGAGGGCTGGTTTCGTGTTTGCACATTCCTTTAGTTTTTGTTTGTCCTGGAAGCTTTTTATCTCTCCCTCTATTTTCAATGACAGCCTAGCTGGATATAGTATTCTTGGCTGCATATTTTTCTCATTTAGTGCTCTGAAGATATCGTGCCAGTCCTTTCTGGCCTGCCAGGTCTCTGTGGATCGGTCTGTTGCCAATCTAATATTTTTACCATTATAGGTTACAGACCTCTTGTCTCGAGCTGCTTTCAGGATATTCTCTTTGTCTCTGAGACTCGTAAGTTGTACTATTAGATGTTGGGGTGTTGACCTATTTATATTGATTTTGAGAGGTGTTCTCTGTGCCTCCTGGATTTTAATGCCTGTTTCCTTCCCCACATTAGGGAAGTTCTCTGGTATAATTTGCTCCAATATACCTTCTGCCCGTCTCTCTCTTTCTTCTTCTTCTGGGATCCCAATTATTCTAATGTTGTTTCATCTTATCATATCACTTATCTCTCGAATTCTGCCCTTGTGATCCTGTAGTTGTTTATCTCTCTTTTTCTCAGCCTCTTTATTTTCCATCATTTGGTCATCTATATTGCTGATTCTCTGTTCTGCCTCATTTATCCTAGCAGTAAGTGCCCCCATTTTTGATTGCACCTCATTAATAGCCTTTTTGATTTTGACTTGGTTAGATATTAGTTCTTTTTTTTCTCCAGAAAGGGTTTCTCTAATAACTTCCACACTTTTTTCAAGCCCAGCTAGTATCTTTAAAGTCATGATTCTGAATTTTAGGTCTGACATCGTAATAATGTCAGTATTGAGTAGGTCCTTGGCAGACGGTACTACCTCTTGTTCTTTTTGCTGAGGTGATTTTTTTCGTCTTGTCATTTTGTCCAGAGGAGAAGAGATGAATGAGAGAACAGAATGCTAACAAGTTAACAACGTCCCCAGCAAATATACTCTATACAAATCAGAAAAGACCTGAAAGCAGGGGACAAGAAAGGGAAAGAAAGAAGAGGGAAAAAAAAAGGAAAAAGAAAACGATAAAAACAAACAAAAACAGAACAAAACAAAAAAAACAGAATATGATCAAATATGATCAGGCTAGTGCATAGATCAGTGCCACACACTAGATTTTGAGCGTATTTTGGTCTGTTAGAAGAAAGTGCCTGCTAAAATTTTAAAGGAAGAAAGACTTATATATGTACAAAATAAGGGTTGATACAATGAAGGGATGGAAGATGACTGTAAAGATGAAAATTATAAAAGATTTTATAAAAGGAATTGATAAGTTGTTTTAAAAAAAGAATGTGATCAGGCAGGAGACTAGAGCAAAGCCATACACTAGTGATTTAGGGTATATTTTGATCTGTTAGAAGAAATTGTATTTCAAAATTTTAAAGAGAGAACAACTTATATATATCTGCCAAAAATAAGGGTAACTACTATGAAGGGATAAAAATATGACTCTAAAAATGAAAAATAAAAAATATTTTTTAAAAAGGGATTGATAAGATGTTTGAAAAAGTGAAAAAGAAAAATTCAAAAAAAATACAGTTAAATTAACTTTCAAAAATTAATGAATTATGGTAAAGCCATGAATTTTTTGTGCAGTATTCTCCTAGCGCTGGAATTCCCCCATTCTCCTTTATTGGTAAACTTGGTCTTGGCTTGCTGGCTGTTCGTGCTGATCTTCTGGGGGAGGGGCCTGTTGCCGTGGTTCCCAAATGTCTTTGCCGGAGTTGGAATTGCCCCGCCCTTGTGAGTCCGGGCTAAGCAAGCTGCTCAGGTTTGCTCTCAGGAGCTTTTGTTCCCTGCAAGCTCTCGGTACAGCTTTGGAGGACCAGGGCGAAAATCGTGGCCTCCCAATCTCTGCCCAGAGGAGCCGAGAACTCGGGGCCCTGCTCTTCAGTGCGCCCCCAGAGAAAAGCAGTCACAAGTCTCCCCGGTCTCCTGCCGCACTCCGTGCTCACCTGGCCTGTGACCGAGCGTTTGTGTCTCTGGCACCCAACCCCGTGTGGAGTCTCCAAACCCAGCAGATCCCTGCGGTGCGGTCCCGCGCTGCTCCTACCCGGGGAGGAAGGGGAGTCTCCCCGGCTCTGCTGCTTGTTGGGTCCCTGCTGGAGGAGCAGTGGCCCGACTGGGCCGCGGATCACAGTTTATGGCAACCCCGAGCTGAGAGCCCACGACTCTGCTCCGTCTCTGCAGCCGGCTTCCCCGCTCCAATACCTGGGAGCTCTGCCTCAGGCACCCCCGGTCTTTCTGTGACCCCGAGGGTTCTGAGACCACACTGTCCCCCAAGGGTTCCACCCCTGCTTAGCCACTGGAGCGACGTCCCTCAGCGGAGCCGACTTCTAAAAGTTCCGATTTTGTGCTCCGTGGCTCTATCACTCACCAGAAGTGGCCGACAGAGGCCCCCTTCCCCGCCGTCTATCCTCCCGAATATCACCTCGTATTCACTTCTCCGCACGTCCTGCCTTCCAGAAAGTAGTCGCTTTTCTGTTCAGATTGTTATTACTATTCTTATCTTCGATCTCCTCTTGAGTTCGTAGGTGTTCAGAGTGGTTAGATCCCTATTCAGCTAAATTCCTGAGACCAGACGAAATCCAGGTCTCCACTCCTCCGCCATCTTGCTCCGCACCCAGTGCGCTTTTACATAGGAGTGCGTGGTTGGAGACCCTGGGCTCTTGCTTCTGCTGCTGTTGGAGGCATACACATAAGTCAGAAGCCGGAAGACATTTACCTGTTTCTTCCTCTGGACTCTGAATATCTCACCAAGGTTTCCCATCAGCAGAAACTAGTCAGATACCACTGTCAAGGAAGTCCTCAAACACTAATGTGCCTACAATGCTGGGTAGAGCAGAGATGGGTGGAAAATGGGGATTGAGAATAGGCAGATGACCATCACAGTAGCTAAAGCATCAACAGTAGATTTACATAGGGATATGTGAATATTTAAGAAAACTCAAGGACATGAGTAATACCAAAATATATGTGTGTGTGTGTGTGTGTGTGTGTGTGTGTGTGTCTAAATTCCAACAACATGCACCCTTCTGGCCATTGATAGAACACTAACACTTAATGCCTGTTATGTGCCAGACACATACTTGAGTACATTACTAATATATTCACAACTGTTGCAGCCTAATGACTTCTTATTTATTTTACTGAAAATCCAAATACTAGTGTCTTTAGAATGAGACACAATTTGTTTGCACTCCCAAATCAGTTATTTACTTAAATTAGGGAAGTTACTTGACATCTGTCTCAATATCCTTACTTGGACAATGCTATCTATCTGTGGTATTTTTAATGACAGTTTTTTATTTAAGACCATTAAGGAGCACCTGGGTGGCACAGTAGGTTGAGCTTCCAACTCTTGGTTTCAACTCAGGCCATAATCTCAGGGTCCTTAGATGGAGCCCCACACTGGGCTCTGTGCTCAGCACAGAGTCTGCTTGAGTTTCTCTTTCCCTCTCCCTCTGCCTCTTCCCCTCACTTGCTTCCTCTCTCTCTCTCTCTCTCTCTCAAATAAATAAGTCTTTAAAAAAAGACCATTGAAACAAACTAGTAGAGCATCTGGTGCATGTTTGGTGTAATAATTGTTGCTTCTCCTTTAATATCAGGTAGGGAGTTTGATGAATTTGAAATAGTGATTGCAGTAATGGTTAGTCTTTCATTCTTCCCAATGTACCTGTCCTTTGTAATGTGACTTTGCAGCTTCTCCTGTAAAGAGGAAGAATCTATTTTCCTACACTTTGAATGTGGCAGAGTGACAGTGTGCCCATTCTGAGCCTTGACCTCAAACAGTCTTGCATTTTTACACTCAAATTTTTGGAACCTTTTTTAGCTACCATGAGAAGCATCCTAGGTAGGAGGTTGAGAGAGTACCATGGAGCTTAGTCAAACTGATTCAACCCAGCTAAGGCCACAGACATGTGGAGACCCCAGCCAAGATCAGAAATCCAACACTCTGCTGACTACAGTTATATGATCAAGGCTGTCCTAACACAGCCAGCCTCCAACCAACTTCTGTACTATTTCTCTAAATAAATGTTGTGTTTTGTCACTAAATTTTGATGTGATTTGTTATGTGGAAATAATAGCTCACTGATAATAATATATAATATATATTATATATATAATATATAATAGCTATTATTAATACCAAATAGCTATAATAGCTATATTGAGATAATAATAGCTCATATCATATACTGTTTCAAACATGGTAGATGATATACCTCTATAATTAACCAAAAGAACTAGCCACAGTACAACTTCTTAAATTTCTTCCTCTCGTCTGTGTCTTTCTCGGACCATGTGCCAAACTGAGGCAGTTCCCAGCAAAGTGGTAGTGTTTGCCTTGTAACTGGTGCTTGCTATATGTGGATGATAAGCAGGATTTTTAGAGTGATTCGGGAGCTTTCTATTGCCTGGCAATGGCTTGGCAGGACCTGGGCACTGCCTAGATTCCCAACAGTAGAGCTTGCTGAAATCCCAAGTTCTTGTTCCTCCTGTGGTATCCTCCAATACAGTGCTGCTAAAGCTTCTCATAAGCCCCTAAGATTTCCAGGAGCCAGGAGGCTGTTTTCCCTAGACTGCATATATTAATCTGATGCTTGTTATTAGTTATCTGAAGGCTTGATTGGGGCTGGATAATCCACTTCTGAAGTGGCTCACGCACAGGGCTGGCAGGTTGGGTCTGGTTGGCAGTAGGCCTCAGTTCCTCTCCACACGAACCTTCCCACAGACTCCCTAGATAGTCTCATAATATGGGAGCTGTCTCCCAGAATGAGTGAGAGAGGGAGCAAGGTGGAAGCTGCAGGGCTTTCTATGCCCTAACCTAATACTTCTTTTTTTTCCCCTTTTTTTTTTTTTTTTTTTTTTTTTTTTGCTAGGAGTGAGTCACTAAGTCCGAGAATCAAAGAGTTTCATTAGGCTTCACATTTTGAAGGAAATGACAATTAGTGGGCTTATTTTTTGAAAGAAGTGACAATTAATGGACTTATTTTAAAACTATTGCATCCTGTAAATTCAGATGACTTCATGTGTGAATCCCCAGTTTTTTCCTCCCCACATAATAAGTCCACTCGCATGCTTGTACTGTAAGAGGGTGGAGTAGCAGGAGTGCATAGTTTCCCTCCCTGTGAGCTACTGGGAGGACAGCGGATCATACACTTTTTCTTGTTGACCCTTAGCTTTTATGTATACCCAGTATAGCCTTGTCCTTTGTAATGAGTAGGATGTCATAGGTATGCCTTGTCCCATCTTCGTACTTATCAAAACTGCATCAGAAACACGACACTGGTTCTCTAGAAGTACTTCTTACTTGTTCTAGTGGGACTTTGCATGTGGCAACAGGTAGGGGCACCGATATTGTTTGGTGATGTCCCAGCCACGAGGAAGTGGCAGTGACAGGACATGTAGCATTTTCTCCTGTTTACCTCTCTCATCACCCACATCCTTCTTTCCCTGCCCCAACAGTCAGTGCTTGAGCACTGAACTCTGCCAGCTACTGGGAAGGCAGAGCGGTGGCTTAGTCCCTGCTTTTCAGGTATTAACTGTCTGAAGTTTTGTCCCTGAAAATTTCTAGGTTCTTTATCTAAAAGGAAGATTCATGGAAGCCATTCTAGACCTATTGAATTAAATCTCTTAGGTGGCTGTTGGAAACCACATTTAGTCGTTTTGAGAACCACTGGCTCTTGTTTGATAAAATTTGGTCATTGTTACCATGATGATGGCTTTTGACTTGTATTTTATGAATCAGTGGATCTCAAACTTTGACAGGCATCAGATTGCTGGCCCCCATCTCCAGAGTTTCTGATGAAGTAGGTCTCAGGTGGAGCTGAAACTTTGTAGCAACAAGTCTTCAGCTGATGATGATATTGCTGTTTCAAGGATCATATTTGAGAACCAATCATATAAATACTAATTAGTAATATTTTTCAAAGTAGATATATGTTTCTTCTAATCTGGCCTAACTAAAACTCCCAGAGACACCGTATTTTGGAGATCATGATGCTAGACTCCTTCTTTTGATTTTTGAATTAGAAGTTCAGTGACTTCATTTTGGTTGTTAAGCAAGTTAAAGCAGACGTAGAAAGATAGGGTTTTCTGACTCCTAGTCCAGTATGTTCTCCATTGATCATTCTACTTTGGAACATGTATTTTTGTGTTTTGGGGGCCAAGTTGTCAGTAGGTTATAAAGGATAATCATCTCAGCTTAAATCAAAGGTCAGAGAGGATGGTGAAATTAGAGGTTCTCATAAAAAGGAATACAAAGCAAGAGGTCATCTGCCTCACAGTTAAAGAGGATATTGTTTTGCCTTTTTAGGTGTCTTAGTTAAATCATCAGAGAAGCATTTTCTTTTTATGAAAGATGTTAAGAGAAGTACTGAAATGTGAAACTGTTGTAAACAAAGGCTATAGTTTTGGTTGCAGAACCTGCGTCCAACTGCCAAGAAAAATATTAACATAGAAACAGATATTCTGAGACTATATGAATAGTGACATTTCAGATAAATATTCAGCACATGACCACAAGAGACAAAAACGAAAGATAACTTTATAAAATGTGTGGCTGCACAGACCCAAGGGCAATATAGTGACTATGTCCAGCTTGATGTTGACTAAATAAAAAGTTTGATTCCTCACAGATGAGCAGTAATTGTCCTCATAACTAATTATTTATATCATAAGGCCATCTGTGATGTTTTCATGATTTCCAAAAGAAAATGCACTCAGCTTGAAAGGGAGGAGATCTTGCCAGTTTAGAAATGACATCTGGAAGGGTTTGGAATTGAAAGGCTTAGCAAGAAAAAGTAGAGCTGCTTACAGATGCCAGAGTTGAAGCAGGTCTCTGAGTAAATGCATCTGTTCTAGACCCCTGAGGTAGCTTGGGTTCCTCAGAAGTGAACCCAAGGCAGCGATGTGTACCTATTTTAAATAAGTAGTGCTCCCCTGGGAAGCCAGTAAAGGGGAAGGGGAAGCAGAACAGATAGAAGGCAGATGAGCAACAGAAAAGTTCCAAGGAGGGAAGATTCATCTAACCCCACAGGGGGGAACTGGCATCTCTAAGTTCTGCCTCAGAGTTGTCCTGAATCTGAAGAAGTTGGGCTTTCATTCCCTCTACCACCAGCCATTGACCAAAGGCTGCCTCAGGCACTTCTACCTCTGTAAGAACACGCAAATTGCTTCAGTAGTCTGGGGAATACTCTGGAGAGGAGCCACGGTTTCTGAGAGTTAGAAATCACACTAAAGCTGGGGGAGGGACACACAAAGCCTGTCACAAGTGCTCTGAAGGGAACTCATCATGTCCACTTCGAGACTCAAACTCTCCCTTGGTGTTAGGGCTGTTCAAAGGAATACATTTCTGGAGAATTATTAGCAAGTCTGTGAACTCACACATAAGTTAGATCTCAAATACAGCCTTCCTGGTAATAGAACTGATATTTTGATCTCCATCTGATTGATCCTTAAACGTTTTTCTCATTTTTGTTTGTTTTTGAATCTCCTTAAACTCTTCTAAATATGTATCAGGTTCTTTTATCTTTTGAGCTTTCTATAATGAAACATGTCTTCTTAACAAAATGTCCTCAATGGCTGACACTGGCGGGTACACAACACTTGGATATCTCCTGACAACTCCACCTACTTCTCTTATAGTCACACCTCACTTCACATTGAGGAATCAGGAGCAGATTGCTGAAGATCAGTGCAGCTGTACACCAGCCCCGACAATATGCCTCCCTCCCGGAATATTTAATGTTGAATTCTGGCATCCAGATGTAATGTCCTGATACCCCACGTAGGCAGGACAGGAAATAATGTCTACATTATAGGACATGGATTTTTCAGTCTGTAAAGAGACATTTGAATCATTTGTCAATGTGTTGTGTCATTGTAAACTTGAAATTATTTCTCCAACCACAGTGGAAATGGGAAACAGAGAAAGGTCTGAGAGCCATCTTCTGGAGAGATCTGTTAACAATCATACTGGATTGTGTACCTCTTTACTGTATTTGTCCTCCTGAACCTCTGCCAGAACTGGACCCACAATCCCTTTGACCGGGCCTGCACCTCCATACATGCCATGCTTCAGTGAAAGAACCATCCAGGCAGTTGCTCGGCCCCAAATTCTCGGAATCCTTCCCAGTTCCTGGGTCTCACTGATCCATCCATATATTCTGCTTATTATATCTTTGGCCACTTTTCTTCCCGTACCACCCTGTACCTGTTACATACTTTCTCACCAGTAACTATGTGAACTATTGGCCAAACCTCCTGTAAGGTCTCCCACATCTAGTATTAACAACATCTAACCTTATTAATAATGCTGTAGAGTTCTTACTTTCTCTAAGCATAAATTTGATCATGCTGATTCTGATTTAAATGATCACATGCATTCCACTTTGGAAGGCTGATAATGGCTCCCAAAATATGCCACATTCTAATCTCTGGAACCTGTGATATTACCTTATTTGGAAAAAGGGTCTATGCCACTGTAACTAAATGAAGGATCATGAGATGAGGATATTATTCCAGATTATCCATCACAAGTGTCTTTATGAGAGAAAGGCAGAAGGAAACACTCAGAGGGGATGCTATGAAGCAGAGCAGAGAGATGTGAGGCCACAGCTGTGTGTTGCCAACAGCTACCAGAAGCTGGAATAGAGGCAAGGGACAGGTTCTTCCCTAGAGCTTCCAGAGAAAGCATGGCTCTGCCCACACCTTGATTTCAGACTTCCAGCCTCTATAACTGTGAGACAATAAATTACTATTGTTTTAAGTTACCCAGCTTGTGGTAATTTCTTACCACAGCCCCAGGAAACTAATAGACCCATTGTCCTTAAGATAATGATCAAACTATTTTTATATTATTCAAAGCCTTTTGTGATCTGGACTCTGCCTTCATTTCCTAACCTAATCTCCCATCATTTCCCCAAATGAATTCTGTGCTCTAGCGATTGGGAATGACTGGAAGGTCTTGAATTGTGCCATTTCCTTCCTGCACTTCCTGTAATTACATATGCGCTTACATTTCTCTAGAACTCCCAAACTCTTCTTGATGTACAACAATCCATTTCAGTTCACTAAAAAAGCCTATGTGGTAGGTGAGTGAGATGGAAAGGGGATGTGGATATGCTAATCTGAACTTTTAAAAATGAAATTAATTATATGGGGCAATTTGTATAAAAATGTATTGACACATGTGTGACTTATTGTCACTCAAACATGAATGAAAAATTATCCTAAATTTATCTTACACTTACCAGATCTATAATTATAGTGCTAAGTCCTTCCAAGGATGATGGTTGAGGTTTCAGAAAGGGGACTTTTCACATTTTTAAGGATTAATCCCTGCACATCCATGGCCATTGTGATAGATTATGTTGTTTTCTAATCCACATCCTATCCCATTTACTGGACTATATAATGGGGCCCCAGCAGCTGAGAATATTTGATGTCTTTCTTTCCCTAACTTTGAGATAAAATGGACATACAACATTGTATAATTTTAAGGTCTGAACTTGTTGATTTAATATACTTCTGTATTGCAATATGATTACCACCACAGTCTTAGCTAATGCCTCCATCACAACACACAGTTACTACCTTTTTTATGGTGAGACTATTTGAGATCCACTCTTAGCAACTTTCAAGTATATGGTACAGTATTATCTATCATCACAGTGCTGTACATTAGATATCCAGAATTAGGTATCTTTTAACTGGAAGTTCATGCTCTTTGACCAACAGCTCTTCCATTTCTTTCAGCACCCCCAAGCCCCTGGTAACCACTATTCTACACTCTCTATTTCAGTGAGTTTGGCTTTTCAAGATTCCACATATAAATGAAATCATATAGTATTTGTATTCTCTGACTTATTTCACTTAGCATAATGTCCTCAGGGACCATCCATGTTATTACAGATGGCAGGATTTTGTTCCTTCTCATGGCTTAATATTCCCGTGTGTGTGTGTGTATACACACACATACATATATGTATATGTTTACATGTAAACACAAACATACACATACATACACATATATGCATACACCTACATATACACCACATCTTTATTGATTCTTCTGTTGGACTCTTAGGTTGTTTCTAGATCTTGGATATTGTGAATAATATTGCTATAAACATGCGAGTGTGGATACCCTGTTTTCCTTTCCTTTTCCCTTCCCTTCCCTTCCCTTCCCATTCCATTCCATTCCTTTCCCTTCCATTCCATTCCAAAATGGGCAAAGGACCTGAGTAGGCATTTTTCCAGAGAAAACATACAAATGGCCTTCAGGTACATGAAAAGGTGCTCTGTATCATTAGTCAGGGAAATGCAAATCAAAACCACAATGAGATATCGCTTCACACCTGTTAGAATGGCTGTTATTAAAAAGACCAGAGAGAACGAGTATTAATGAGGATGTGGAGAACAGAGAACTTTTGTGTACTGTTGGTGGAAATGTAACTTGGTGCAGTCAGTGTGGAAAATACTATGGTGATTCCTCAAAAAATTAAAAATAGAGTATTGGCTATTAAAGGCTCATAGCTGTCCTTTCTACCCCAGTAGCCTGCATCTATAGACTGCCTGACAAGGAGGTACAACAGATCAGTACCTGTGCCTCAGGTTAGACCAATCCTATGGTGCAGTACAGCTCAGGGCCACCTCTGGTATTAGCTGATGCTTTCCACCTAAGACAACACCCTTGCTCAGGTCCTTCCTCTGTCCCATCAGCTCCCCTCACTCCATTTCTCTTGAGAGTACTGCCTCAAGAAGTTACTTACACTCAAATTCACACCTCAGACTCTGCCTCTAGGAAATGTGACCCAAGACAGGCAGAATTCCAACATTTA
The DNA here is from genome assembly GCF_003265705.2 of Callorhinus ursinus. NCBI lineage: Eukaryota > Metazoa > Chordata > Mammalia > Carnivora > Otariidae > Callorhinus > Callorhinus ursinus. The sequence continues at coordinate 8,758,473 of NW_027397091.1, read as the reverse complement.
TTACTACCAGTCCTTACAGCCCAAGTCCAAGATCAGCCAAGGATTGAAGGAAAACCTCAGTTATCTAACACTGTCATAGGCACCATGGTAATAAATACAAAGGTTACAAAGAGGTTGAATCACTTAAGAAGTACAAAGTTCTTTCTGCACAGTTTTTATGGAATGCCATCAGTGAGTACATAAATGAATAAATGAATGTTCTAAAAATATAAATGGACTATAATAACCTGCAGTGGTGGTTTCCCAGAAGTATACACAAGTGCTAATCCTCCTTGGTGAAAATGCATCATGAAGCAGAGTTTGAAACTCAGCATCTCCCTCACCTAAGTGACCAACTGCAACATCAAGGCTGAACTCCACTTCCTCTTCCATGAAGCTGCTTCTAGAAATTGGCTAAACCCCTGGAAGGAAGCTTGCTTTCCACTAAATGCTATGTTGTTTGAATAATTTATTTGTGTTTTATCAAATACCTAAGAGATCAAAGTTACTGCTACTGAAATAAGAGTGTTTTGAATGTTGCAGACAAAGCAAAATGACTGATAATAACATGAAAACAATCCCATTGTTAAAGGCAAAACAGTCTTTAGGGGAATTGCTGCTTCAGAATTTGAATGGAGAAAGGGGAAGGTGGGGAGTTCTGAGTAAGTACTGGGCCTGCCATTTGTAGTTTGTGTAACCTTGAGTAGGTTAGTTGATGACATCACAGAGTCACTGGGAAGAATAAATGGCATAATGCTTGCGCATTGTGAAAGCATTACAAAGTGCTGAGAGCTTTACAGATGTTTGTTATTATTCTCTCTTTCATGGCCCAGAGGGTTATTCATCTTTCATTCATTATACTTACATGAAACAAATTTCAGGATAGCAAGCGAATATTGTGGATGTGTTAAAATTAATTTCTATTATAGGTCTTAGATTTAATATAAATTCATCCCACTATTCTACACTGAATAACCAATAAAATTTCCATGTTAATAACTTTGTTATTTAACTTGAAAATAAAATTATATTTTTCAACCTCTCTAGTACATTACATATAGAAAAATGATCTCCTATGTACCGAGCACTACCGTAGGCCATCCTAAGATGCTAAACATCATGCATCTTACTGTGGAGAAGGAAAAAGAGGCATTATATTGATATATACAGAAAGGATTATGCATTTACAAATTGTGCCAACTTCTAATTAAGAACAGGATGGATGCCATGAGAGAGAAAAGCAGGACCTTCTGATAAATGGTGGTCAGAGAAGGTCTCTCTGAGGAACCAATACTAGCTGAGATCTGCATGATTAGTAGGAATTGGCCAGATGAAGGTCTGGGAGAGGAATCACTAAAAAGAACAGCTTCTGGGATGGCCCTGATTTTGGAAAAGCTGTGTGCTAATGGAGAGGCACGTCAGAGTTGGAGTGTTTATTTTAGGGTCGGTAATTATGGTAACATTTGAGAAGAGTAATCAAATCATTTTGGACAAGATACTAAACCTCTCAATGTCCCAGTTTTCTTATCTGTAAAATTGAGCTAATAATGTTTACCATTAGGTTGACATAGTTAATATACAGAACTTAGATTTTGCCCTGTACATAGTGAATGATTGTACAAATTATCACTGTTTTTTAAAGATTTTATTTGAGAGAGAGCGAGCGAGGGAGCACAAGCAGGGGGAGGTGCAGAAGGAGAAGGAGAAACAGACTCCCAGCTGAGCAGGGAGCCCAATCTCGGGCTCAATCCCAGAACCCTGGGATATAACCTGAGCTAAAGGCAGATGCTTAACTGACTGAGCCACCCAGGTGCCCTTCTTATTTTTCTTATATTCATATAAATACACTTTGTTCTTTTTTTAAAAGATTTTATTTATTTATTTGACAAAGAGTTAGCACAAGTAGACAGAGAGGCAGGCAGAGGGAGAGGGAGAAACAGACTCTCCACTGAGCAGGGAGCCCGACGTGGGGCTTGATCCCAGGACCCTGGGATCATGACCCGAACCGAAGGCAGCTGCCTAACCGACTGAGTCACGCAGGCGCCCCACACTTTGTTATTTTCAAGTTGTTGACTAACCGTTAGTGACCACTGAACATTTAATTATTTTTAAGAGCATAATGCAAATGTTTTAAACCTTGGGGCACATACAGCACATACAAAAATAAGTAGAAAAGAAGGGGGAAGAAATGTAGGGAAAGTAGCGTAATTAATAACTCACTTCACAAAGTGAGAGTCAAAGGCTAAAATTGATAGAATAAGAAAATGAGAGTTAATGAAGCTACTTAAAGTTTCCAAAATAACCACAAGGAACATTAAAAGAGTGATAACTGTTGAAGGGGAGGAAAGGATGGCAGTGGGAAATAAGTGAGCTAGGTCTCATGTAGCTGAGAACACCTGCATCAGTATTACCCAGCTATTAGGACAAAGGACTGAGACAACCTGTGTCAACGTGATTTAGTTGTTTGTACCAGAAAAACTTCGCCTGAGAAAGATAAGATTATTCATAAATAACTATTGCCTTCAGGAAATTCCAGCTGATCAATATTTCTGAGATAACAGCTCATTTGGGAAAACATGTCACTTGTCAAACATTTTCTTATCCAGACTCACTATTTAACAATTAATGTCCGATCTCAGTTGCTTAAACCATTCAGGTGTAGACCTCGAGAGCCTATAAAGATACATTCTGACCTAACCCTCTGAGACACTGCTAAAGCTCTATCAAGATGGTGTTTTCTCTCATTGAACTAGTTTTTAGTAAATTTAGCTTTGCTTTGTTTACAAGTCATCTAATTCAAAAAAGCAAAAAGTCAAAAGGTAAGGTCTAGTTGATAGTTCACCAGACATTGGTAGAAACATAGTATTTTTACTATGAAACACCAGTAAAAGTACAACAGAAATGTATAGAAATAGTCACCTCAGAAAAGAAGCTTAGAAGTGGTCTCCTCAAGAATAGAATTAAGAGGAGTGCCTGGGTGGCTCAGTCGTTAAGTGGCTGCCTTTAGCTCAGGTCATGATCTCAGGGTCCTGGGATCTAGCCCTGCATCGGGCTCCCTGCTCCGTGGGAAGCCTGCTTCTCCCTCTCCTGCTCCCCCTGCTTGTGTTCCCTCTCTCGCTGTGTGTCTTTCTGTCAAATAAATAAAATATTAAAAAAAAGAATAGAATTAAGAGGATTGCTTTCATTTAAATTTTATGCAGTGTTTCAGTTTAACATAAGGATTCTGCTTTGACAAAAATTAAAGTTACACTACACGAGAAGATAGAAATGATTGGAAGCACAAAAATCACTAAAATATTCAGTTTTCCAGAAAGTGACACCCTATTGTCCTTTCAAGATTTTGCCTGATTTAACTTGATTCTGCTGAACCAACAGAAGATCTGAACCACAGTAGGTATTCAGATTCATTAAACATTGTGGAATTGAGCTTACACTTGAATCACACAGCAGTTAAAAAAATCTTAGATATTTGCAGTGGTTAAGATGCTATTTCTTGGGTGCCTTGGTGGCTCAGTTAGTTAAGCACCTGCCTTCGCTCAGGTCATGATCTCAGGGTTCTGGGATTGAGCCCTGCATGGGGCTCCCCGCTGGGCGGGGAGCCTGCTTCTCCTGCTCCCTCTGCGGTTTCCTCTGCTTTGCTCTCTGGCTTCTCTCTTTCTCTCTGTCAAATAAATAAAAATCTTAAAAAAAAAAAGATGCTATTTCTTGATTGGTCTGTTGATTTAAGTTTTAATGGAATCAGCTGTCAATTTGGGGGGTTTGCTTGGAGACTCTCCTTTGGGACCAGGAATAAAGTAGCTATGGAAGAGAAATGGAGGGAATTAAACTACTTACGTGTCTTTTTAAGTTCACTCTGAGTTCATTCTTGAGGATTCAATGTGGCAAGTTAAGCATGTATGTCAGTTAGATCTCCCTTCAAGAGAGAAGCTTCCATGAGCAGTGTATTAGATGACAGCCTACAGCTGCTTCACCTGTGGAATCCACGGCATCCTTCATGCAGAGATTTGCTCTCCCTGGGTATCCCTAGCTTGTTATAGAGTACAGTGAGGAAATGGAGCCAGGTCATCCCTGCTCAAAGCAGAACTCCTCCTAACAGGAAATCTTTGCTCCAGGGGTGCCCATTGGCCCAGCCAAGGCTCTCAGTGCTCACACCTTATACCTTATCTTTTTTCATAGTTACCAGACTTGCAGTGAGCCAAAGGTTTTCCCTCTCCTTTTTATTCGTTATCGGAAATTTCCCCCAAGAAACCTTTTGCACATCTGTTTCTCTGTAGGCATATGCTTCTCAGAAGACCCGAACTGATAAATGTATAAAACCAAGGAATTAGCTTATGGTGGTGAGGGGAAAGCAAACGTTTGCCTTCCCCTTTCTGAGGGATAGAAGTGTGTTCTCTGGCCCCTTCTCTTCTCACTTCTTAAAAGGAACATAGGCAACCTTTGGAAGCCCTTCTGAAATTTTCCTGAAGAAGTGGAGAGGTAGGGCTCTTAATGTGCCATGCTTCCTTTTCTGGTCGGTTCCTCAAAGGATCAAATTCACACAAAGATTATGACCACTGGACAGCTACTTTGTATTTTAGTAAAAAAAAAAAAATTGTATTGGTTGTAATGTTCCCTCTTTAACTTCTGATTTTAGTCATTTGGTCTATTTCTCTACATTTCTGTTGTACTTTTTTCTTCATCTAGCTGAAGGTTTGTCAATTTTTTGATCCTTTCAGAAAACCAACTCTTAGTTTTTTTTTTTTTCTGTTGTATTTTAGTAAATTTTCTAAAGAGAGGGAGCCTATGCATCAGTAGATTGGTGTGCCCCTGGTTCCATGCAGAAGCACAGCTTATATCACATGGATTATAGGGAAGAAACAGCCTTGTGTGTGAGTTATAGATAGGGTTCATGCCATCCTGATTGTTGGGGACCTGGGTGTCACATGTCCCTCATCACAAAGGGCTTGCTGCCCATTGCACAGTAGCCTCATGAAGCCATAGTAGATGGCTCCTTCAGGATCTGCCTCACCAAGTTCATGACTTCTGGTGTAGCCCCTCAGTCTGAGACTGAGTGAGGCAGGGGCATGAAGGCCTGGCTGTAGTCAACGCATTGGGCACAACTCTGATGGACAGTAGTTCAGAGATTCCTGTTGAGTTGATGCAGCTTCCTTGGGTCTTCTCACAGTTTAGTGTCCCCTCAGCCTTCCACAGGTGTTGATCGCAAATAAATGTCTTATGCCCCAGACTCTGTTTTGGCATCTCATTCCAGAGAATGCAACCTGCAACAGTCAGCATAAATGTGAAAGAAAGGAAAAACAAATAGAAAATGTAAATGAATTCAAAGAAAAGGAATTTGTAGCATGTGGGGAAATAAAAGCAAATATAGGTGAGTTGGTTTCTCCAAAAACGTTTTAGAACCTTGGGAAGCTACTTTGAATTACAAGTGTATGCAGTGCTATAGAACAGAAAGACAGTTGGCCGACAGAGTCCGATAACAAAGATGCACACAGACAAGTTTTTCTTGAGACCTGGACATTTTCCTATGTTATGAGAGGCACTAGTTTGTGGAGTCTTCATTTGCCATTTATGTAGAAGCATCAGAAGAAAAATAGTCACTTTCTGTCCCTGGAAAGTACACTTTGACAGTGGAGGGAAGTCAGATACATTTTTAGTGAACGTCAGAAGGAGACAAAGCAGTATACCGCTAGATGAAATTTTACAGGACAAGCATATTCTGAGTGGTCAGAAAGAACATGAATAAGAACTTTGGTATAATTGGTTAAAATCTCTCCTGTGTTGACTACAAAAACCATCAGGGAGTGCTGAACACTGAAGAGTGAAGTGTAGAGGGAGACAGGTACATTTGCATTTGTGGTCCCGTCAAAGTGGAGAAATACACAAGGCCTCAGGGAAGGCCACTTCCGATGAACCACTGCCTGTGTCCTGTCTTTTAACAGAACTTCTCCTTAATTGATGCAGTTATTTGTCCCAGTCTCTACTTCATCTTATTTGTGACAGTCACTCCATTGAATGAATCCCCTACCAAATTACTATGGGAGCTCGAATACCTATAGGTGCTTAAAAATATACTAAATTAGAATACTGGAAAATTTAGTGCCTGCCTGCTGTGTGCGTGTGTACACACATTTTCCTGATGATGGCACATGTGCCTGTTCTTTGGGGAAAAAAAATTCAGAAATGCAGCCAGCAGATGGCGACAGTTGATCACATTTGAACTTAGGTAAACTAGGTTTTCAGTAGTGGTTATCTGAGACCTCGTTCTCCTCTCAATTACTTTTTCTTACTTGTTTTCCCTTCCCTTTCAGGAAAGTCAGGCTTCTGTGTAGGGTAGGAAATAAAAGCAACTGTAAAGAAAAATACCAACTCAAACTAGGTCTTCAAAAATGTTTGCTTTCATGCTTTTTTTGGGAGGGCAAGATTTAAAAGCAGGGAGGACTAAATGGGCCTAGCCTTTTGGACAATTGCCCAAATGCAGGTAGCTCAGTTAAAATGGCTGTTCATTTCTGGAGTACTCACAGTCACTGCTTCCAACATGTGTTGTATTTTACTCTCACCTAGAATTATTGGTCAAAAACTGTGGGCTCAACCTCTAGAGGATACATTTTACAGATCATAAATGTTCTAAATGTTTAATTCCTTTGAAAATTAAACACAGAAAGTCACAAAGCTGCATGAATTCCAGGACTGAGTTTTGCTTCAGGTTATCTATCCATCTTCAACTGTGTGCCTGCACATGAGGTGCCGAGGGGTCACTGTGTGTCTGGACTTGGTAAGAAAAGCCATTGGAATGTTTCATTTCTCTCTGGACATAAAGCTTCTTTGTGCACAATGTATTGTAATGCTGGGACACAGAGTTATCCTTGGGGCAAAAAGAAGGGCTAAGAGGAACACAAAAAATAAGCCGAGCATATAGTTTTTTGTCAAGGTCAATGTCAAGATTGAGGAAGTTTACAGAATATGCCAATGACAGAAAATAAGAGTTGTTTACATGCTGACGAAATATTTCCTCACTTTAAAAAAATGACGTTAAAAGGGAAGATCCTTAGCTGTTCTCTAAGTGTTAATGTTTGAAGTATTCTGCTGCTTCAGAATCGTGACATCACAAGACCGAGAGGATGCCCATATGTCTAAGTAGGCAAGGTCAAGCTGGAAGGCCAGAGACAAGGAGCAGAGGAAGTGTGTGTGTGCGCGCATGTAAAAAATATTCCTGTCTTTATGTCACAGATTCTAGGCCTGGCTGTCTTTTAAGTTTTGGCTCGAGTATAAAGATTGCTGTTATTTCTATATCTAAATGTAAGATATTTGTGTCCCCACAGAAGATCCTTCTAGTTTTCTGGCTAGTTATGTTCATCTAGTAAGCAGTTACTGAAAAACAACAACATAGAAACAGTTTTTATTTTTTAATATTTACTTGAGAGAGGGTGAGAGAGAGTGCGTGCACAAGCAGGGGGTGGGGCAAAGGGAGAGAAGAAGCAGACTCCCAGCTGAGCAGGGTGCCCAACTGGGGCTCCATCCCAGGACCCCGGGATCTTGACCTGAGCTGAAGGCAGACGCCCAGCTGACTGAGCCACTCACATGCCCCTAGAAACAATTTTTAAAGAAAAAATTCAGTATTATACTTCATAATTTTATTCCATTTGCTGTCTTTATTGAATATTCTGAGCAGATTTTCAACAGTCAGCTATAGAACAGTACACTTTTAACATCTGTTTATTTGTGGAAATGTAAAGACTGTAGTTGTGGCTGCATAAGGGAGAAGAAGATACAAACAAGTGGATGAAAGAGTTTCAAAGGAACTCCGTTAAAAACAACATCCAAATATCTTTTTTTTAAAATACATCTTTTATTTATTTATTTGACATCCAAATATCTTTTATTTATTTATTTGACAGAGAGAGAAAGTGAGCACAAGCAGGGGGAGTGGCAGGCAGAGGCAGAGGGAGAAGCAGGCTCCCCACAGAGAAGGGGGAGCCCGATGTGGGACTCGATCCCAGGACCCTGGGATCATGACCTGAGCCGAAGGCAGTTGCTTAACCAACTGAGCCACCTAGGCGCCCATCCAAATATCTTTTAATAAAAACCTCAATCTAAAAATATTCTCTAGAGCATTGGTTGAGTTCAGCCAGTTTTTTTTTTAAAAAGCAAAAAATATACACATAGTCCCTCTTGTCCACGAGAGATACAGTCCAAGACCGCCATTGGTTGCCTGAAACCATGGATGGTACCTCACCCTCTGTGTGTTTTTTCCTATGTATACATGCTTGTGATAAAGTTTAATTTATAAATTAACAGAGTAAGATGTTAACAATAACTAATAAAATAGACCAATTACAACATACTGTAATAAAAGGTACGTGAATGCAGTCTTTGTCTCTTTCTCAAAATATTGAACTGAACTCACCCTTCCTGTCCTTGTGATGATGTGAGATGATAAAATGCCTACATGACGGGATGAAATGAGGTGAGTGACGGAGGCACTGGAATGTAGTGTTAGGCTCCTGTTACCTTCTGACAATACATCAGAAGGGGGAGCATCTGCTTCCAGACCACGACTGACCTCAGGGAACTGCAACCATGGGAAGTGAAACCATGGGTAATGGGGAATACTGTACAGACATTTGAACACAGTACTTGTTATGTTCGTGTGACACGGGAAACCATCTAAAAGTTAAAAGGGGAATTGTGTAGCAAATGAAGTCATGTTTATTCATGAAAACGTTTTGTCAGAATAAGTAGTTAACGTGAATGCTCATATTCTTAACATCATTTTAAAATATAAGAATACAGGGCGCCTGGGTGGCTCAGATGGTTAAGCATCTGCCTTCGGCTCAGGTCACGATTCCGGGGTCCTGGGATCGAGTCCCGCATCGGGCTCCCTGCTCCTTGGGAGCCTGCTTCTCCCTCTGCTTCTCTCTCCCTTTCTCTCTCTCTCTCCGTCTGTCCCTCATGAATAAATAAATAAGACCTTAAAAAAATATATTTAAAAATATTTTTATTTTTTTGGTAAATAAATTTTACCTAATTTTAATAATAATTAAAGAAACACCCTAAATTTAATAATAATTTCAAAGAAACTAAGACGGGAAGAAAATTCACCAGTATGCTTTTAGTAGAAATACTTGACTGATGTTATGGTTTTTTTCCCCCCTGAATTTCTCTATAGTTTTCTCCCAAATTTTAATGGTTCTGTGCTTTCTATTAGAAAGACACATACAGGGGTGCCAGGGTGGCTCAGTCGGTTAAACCTCTGCCTTTAGCTCAGGTCATGATCTCAGGGTGCAGGGATCGAGCCCTGCACCTGGCTCTCAGAGGCGCATCTGCTTCTCTCTCTCCCTCTGATCTTCCTTGCTTTCACTCTCTCTCAAATAAATAAACTCTTTAAAAAACAAAAACCACATACAACCATGCACATATGCAGTTTAAGTTTTGAGTATTTGTTTCCAGCCTCAGTTTACTCTTTGCAAAATGAAGGCATTCTGGTATCCCATGGGTCTGTATCCTAACAACCCTCTGAGTATTAAAAAAGAAAAAAATATTAAAAATGACTAGTAAGAGTTGTATGAATTTTGGAGTTGTCTTAGTAACGACAAGTTTATCAACTGATTTTTCCCTTATTGGAAGACTTTTGTGTCCCACAAGATACCACAATGTCTAACTTGGATCCTTAGTTATTCCTTTTCGTTAAGAAGACTTGCCTCTAGAATCTTCTTTGAAGGTGAAAGTCTAGCCTGGTAGAGTGCCAACTTTGTGAGTTTTTTGAATCCTAAAGAGCAGCGAGAATTCTCAGACCAAAGGTAGAAGTGGGCAGGAAGGTCTAGGTTTTGGGGAAGGGAGGCTCCCAAGTGTGTGGCGGGGGAGGTTTTCCCCCTATAGTTCTGCCCCAGGCAGTTTCCAGATAACACTGTTTGATCACCACCCACTCTGTCCTGCTCAAAAACTAAAACACAAATAAGCCTGGGTCCACACTGCTTGGGCCCCTGGGGGGGAGGGGCAGGACTTCCTAATGAGATGCAGGCACTCTGGCCCCGAGAAATGCTAAACTAATGTCTGTCCTTCCCATGCCCTCCTCCTCTGCGGTGCAGAGAAATCCCCCCAGGCCCTTGTTCCTGACAGAGCTTGGTCTGTGATTGCTGGGGGAGAGAACAGTTGAAGCGACAGTCAGCAGTTAAGGGCAGCTGGGCTCCATACTTGTGGCTGTCAGGAAGCCATAAGGAAGCTTTATCTGGGCCTTGGATCTGCTCTTTGCCTCTAGCAACCAAGAGTTGACTATAGTCTTCCAAATGGAGATTCACTGATTTTTTAGTTTATTTCCCAGAGTCCTCCCCTCTCCTTCTAAAACCTTCCGTGTGTACTTTTCCTGCCTGTATTAGCAGTCTGTGAGAAGGTAAGGGACAGGGCACTGCAAGCTCATTCAGAGGACTTTCTATGCAAACCCAAGAAAAAGAGACCTATTTCCAACTCTGTAGTGGGGACCCCCCCACATCTTGCCCAAGCCTGTCATTCTCTGTCCAGTTTCCTGGGCTTTTGTGGGAATCTCTACAACTATTTGTCTTTGTGTGTGTAGAGAGGAAAGGGGCAGGAGGATGGAGAGGAGAAGAAAGGAAAGCACAGTTGTGGCTTCTGGACAACATGTTTAGGACCCAGTCATCTTGTTTATGGGTTTGTGGAGTAACTGTACTTCCTACAAATTCCAGTCTGATTTCACATCTCCAGCCAATATGTTCATGGTATTATTTGTGCTGCAGAATAGCCACTGAATCAACAACTCTATCATACTGTATTACCATAATCATTTAGAGGAATGAAATTCAGCATTAATATATGGTGATGTATAATAAAGCAAATGCCCAATCTGTGAACCAAAAATCTTGTGAAATTACAGGCTTTTTCCTCTCTTTTTTTCTAACATACATTTGATTTTATAGGATCACAATGGATAATACAAATATAATTGCTGAAACTTAAGAGTGTTTGCTAGAGGGCAGAGTGAATTCCAAGGACATACACCAAAAACACATTTTTAACCTTGTTAATTTAAATCTCTTGCGATCCAGGTATTGGAGCCAAGAATTAAAATCTTTAGAAACCATCTTAAATTGGGATTACATGTGTACAAAGCACTTCTATGCACTATTGAAAACTTTTTGTCTTATATGCCTATCTTAAACGTATAAGGCAGTCTTAAAGATGTGTATTTGTAATATTTATAAACCTGTTTTAGGTATTTATGCTGCACAGAAGTCCCTGTAATTACTTATGACTTTCTGAGAGAGAGAGAGAGAGAGAGAGTGTGTGATTTTTCAATTAGTTTTGGTGGCTTATTAGGTCTGGTTTCCAATCTCTCTCTCTCTCCCTTTCTGTCTTCCATTCTCTCTTTACTAAAACAAGGCAGCTAGCTATGTTGCCCTTGAACCAGTTTCAGACTTGAAAGATTTAGTAAACAAAAATGCTTTATAACCTCTTCAGTGGGAGTTCTTAACAGATGTGTTCTTCCTCGTGAGGCTTTCCCTGCTGTTTGATCTTTTCCTCCAAAACAATTCGTTATAATGGGCAAAAACCCAGGCGGGATAATTATGCTGAAATGGGCCAGCCGCCAGGACCCTGCCTCTGTCCTTCAGGATGCTGGCTGTCATCCCTGCAAGGCTGCCCTAGCTGGGGCAGCTGTGGGCCACTAAGAGACCCAGGGAAGGGACAGGAGGGAATGTCTGTCTGAGCTAGCGGATGGGTCATAAGCTTGTAATGAGCTGAGTTTCTCTAAAGCTACTGGAATAAGAATCACCCGTTTCCTTTAGGGAACAAAGCATGGGGTAAGGCCGAGGGGGCAGGGACAATATCATAGAATCAGCATGCCTGGTCAAGCAGAAATTTTGTTTTTAGTTACTGCAAGGTACCAGCTGCTGCTCTTTCTAGAGGGAAGTCACCAAGTCAACAGAGGGACCACTCTGCTCTTCTAGGAAGAAGCTCCAATCTGCTCTTCCAAGCTATGCTACTGTAAGGCAGAAGTGTATTTGTTCCTCAGGGTGGTGTGTAAAGGGACTTTTTCAGGGGAGTTCCACATGATCATGGAGTCCTGCCACTCCCTATGATAGCCTGTGGCCCAGAGAGGTGGAAATACGTTTTGTTTCTAGTTTCTATGTACCATTGCCCCCCATCCCCCACTCCCAACTCCCTACTATGTGTCATTCACTGACAACTGCCACACTGAGAGCCGAGGCCTTCTTAGGCAACTCCAGTACTGGCCACTGAAGATACTGCGGTGTGCCTTGGTCAGGCAGGACTTCTGACCTTCAACCATGGACAGTGGATTGAAAGGGAGTGGAATAGAGGTGGGCTTCCCTTCAGGAACACCGGTCTTTGTTCTGTTCTATGGAATCTGACTATAGTAACTTTCTATCATTCTCTAAAAAATTACCACTAATTTAGTGGCTTAAGACAACATAGAAGTATTAGCTCGTTTCTGTGGGTGAGGAGTCCAGACCTGGGTTAACTGGGTCCTCTGCTAAGGTTCTCACCTGGGTGAAATCAAGGTGTGAGGGCTGCCATCTCATCTAAGGTCCTCTTGCAAGTTCACAGGTTGTTGGCTAAATTCAGCCCTTACACTTGTGGACCCAAGATCCTCAGCAACTAGAGGGCTCCCACTTTTCCCTCCCAGGTAACTCTCTCCACAACATTTGTGTCTTCAAAACCAACAGGACAGTGTTTCTTCTGGCTTCTTCCTTTTCTGATCTGTACATCCTCTTTTTTTTTTTTTTTTTTTTTTTTTTAGATTTATTTATTTTTTTTAGAGAGCGTGTGTGGGGGGGGGGGGAGAGAGAGAGAGAGAGAGAGAGAGACTCTCAAGCAGATTCCCGGTTGAGTGCAGAGCCCAGTGTGGGGCTTGATCTCACAACGTTGAGATCATGACCTGAGCGGAAATCAAGAGTTGGACGCTTAACCAACTGAACCACCTAGACACTCCTGTATTTCCTCTTTTCAGTGACTTACCTGGTTAGGTCAGGTTCACCAGAATAATTTTCCTTATGATTAACTTAGTCAAATAATTAGGGACCTTAATTAGATCTACAAAATCCCTTTACTTTTTCCATAGAACATAGTTAACTATAGAGTGGTATTCTGTCATATTCATATCTCCTGCTCATACTCAAGCGGGTGGGATTATACAGAGCATGTACCCCAGGGGTTGGGAATCTTGGAAGAAATCTGTCTGCCATGCCGACTAGAATGTCCCCTTATTTCCAAGGTAGAATTTTAGTGTTCAAACCAGCCGATTGCCACTTGGTTTGGATATCCTAACTAGGTATTGTAAACATTTCCTTATTTGTTCAGTAATGAAAGAGATTTAAACTAGAAACCCAACTGGCATAATGTCACATTCATTGAGAAAACTTCTAACTCTATACTTAGTTGAAAATTTTGTTACTGTCACATCACCTTTATGCAGTCTAACTTGAATATATCAGAGAAGCCTAAAGGCATGAATTAGGGATGAAAGCGACTTTAGAAATATTTAGTGGTTCCAGGGGCATCTGGGTGGCTCAGTTGGTTAAGTGTCTGCCTTTGGCTCAGGGAATGATCCCAGCGTTCTGGGATCGAGCCCGCATCGGGCTCCATGCTCAGCAGGGAGCCTGCTTCTCCCTCTCCCTCTGCCTGCCTGCCTGCCTGTCTACTTGTGATCTCTCTCTCTGTCAAATAAATAAAATCTTTAAAAAAAATATTTAGTGGTTCCAAATTTTGGGGGTATTAGAATATATATATATATGATCACTCCCCACAAAAATAAATCTATGAGCTTAAATACAAATCTAAAATGAATTCAATAACATTTTAATAACCTTGTATTAATCACAAAACATCCACGAACATCTGAAAAATTGTGTGTGTATATATATCTTATTTTAATATGTTATATATAATGCAGTTTATTTCTGCTGCTGAAAGTTCTTAGTCATATTTTTATACCTTAATAAATCTATACCTGCCTAGGGAAGAACTGATCTATATTAGTTTGCAGGTGAGGACTGCATCATTAAATAAAAGCCTAAGGAAAACTAGATAGGTGAGTTATGTCATGACCCCAGATTTCATGAGAAAACTGAAACTAGAATAAACATCTCCAAGCCCCATGAAACTTGGAGCATATCAGGTTGCTTAAACTTTGAACCACAAACATCTAAATCTCTCTGCTCAAAGTCTGCAAGTTAATAGATCCCCTTTGCTTGACGTGTTCGAGAAACCCACAGTGGTTGGGAGCTGAGAACAATTGAGCAGGCAAGACAGAGAAGGGTAAAGGAAAGGGGGTTAATTCCAAGTTTCTTTTGAATGAGGTTTTCCTCCCATGATAATTTTGTGGGAAGTGAATAAACTGAATCTGGGGAAATTTACATTCAATTATGATTCAGAAAACATGCTTTAAAGCAAAGTGCGATGACAAATCTCCTTAGGTAGTCTAGAGTTTGGGATTTTGCATATGGCTTTTCTCCTAAATCAAATGGAAAATAGAAATTTGATTATAACTCTTAATGCATTTTTAAACAATTTTATTGAGATATAATTTACTCCATAAGATTCATCTGTATTATGATTTTCAGTAAATTTAGTGAGTTGTGCAACAATCATTATAATCCACTCCTAAAGCATTTTTATCACACCAATAAGATCCCTCCTATCTATTTACAGTTAATCCCCATCCCACTCCTAAACCCCTTCCTTTGCCCTAACTCCAGGCAATTATTAATTTACTTTTTGTTTCTATAGATTTGCCTGTTCTCAACATTTCACATGAATAGAATTGTACAATATTTGGCCTTTTTGCATCTGTGTTCTTTCACATTGTATATGTTTTTGAAGTTTATCCATGGTGTAGAATTGGAACTACATCCCGTCTTATTGCTAAATAGTATTCCATTGTATGGCTCTGCATTTCTTTTAGTCTATTTACCAGTTGGCAGACAATAGGTTTGATTCCATCTTAAATGATAATCCTATTATGAACCCTGGAGCCCAAGTCTTTTGTGTGTGTGCATGGACATGTTTTTAATTCTCTTGAGGAGATAAGTAGGGGTGGAGTTGCTGGGCCATGTAGTAAATTAAAGCTTCATAAGAAGCTGCCAAACTGTTTTCCAGAGTGGCTCTTCTAATTTATTTTGTGTTCTCATCAGTAACCTATAAGGTTCCTGTTTCTCTATATCCTCAACATTTGTTATTTTCTAAACAATCTTAGCCATCCTACTGGATGTGAAATGACATTTTGTTATTTTTTTATTGTTATGTTAATCACAATATATTACATCATTAGTTTTTGATGTAGTGTTCCATGATTCATTGTTTGTGTATAACACCCAGTGCTCCATGCAGAACCTGCCCTCCTTAACACCCATCCCCCCACCCCCTCCCCTCTAGAACCCTCAGTCTGTATTTCAGAGTCCATCGTCTCTCATGGTTCGTCTCCCCCTCCGATTCCCCCCCTTCATTCTTCCCCTCCTGCTATCTTCTTCTTCTTCTTCTTCTTTTTTTTTAACATAAAATGTATTATTTGTTTCAGAGGTACAGGTCTGTGATTCAACAGCCTTACACAATTCACGATAGCACATACCTTCCCCGATGTATATCACCCAGCCACCCCATCCCTCCCACGCCCCACCATTCCAGCAACCCTCAGTTTGTTCCCTGAAATTAAGAATTCCTCATATTAGTGAGGTCATATGATACATGTCTTTCTCAGATTGACCTATTTCGCTCAGCATAATACCATCCAGTTCTATCCATGTCATTGCAAATGGCAAGATCTCGTTCCTTTTGATGGCTGCATAATAGCCCATTGTGTATGTGTGTGTGTATACACACACACACACACACACACACACTCCACATCTTTATCTGATCATCTGACAATGGACATCTTGGCTCTTTCCACAGTTTGGTTATTGTGGACATTGCTGCTATAAATATCGGGGTGCATGTACCCCTTCGGATCCGTACATTTGTATCTTTGGGGTAAATACCCAGTAGTGCAATTGCTGGGTCATATGGTAGCTCTATTTTCAACTGTTTGAGGAACCTCCATACTGTTTTCCGGAGTGGTTGCACCAGCTTGCATTCCCACCAACAGTGTAGGAGGGTTCCCCTTTCTCCGCATCCCCGCCAACATCTGTCGTTCCCTGACTTGTTAATTTTAGCCATTCTGAGTGGTGTGAGGTGGTATCTCAGAGGTTTTGATTTGGATTTCCCTGATGCTGAGCAATGCTGAGCACTTTTTCACGTGTCTCTTAGCCATTTGGATGTCTTCTTTGGAAAAATGTCTGTTCATGTCTTCTGCCCATTTCTTGATTGGATCATTTGTTCTTTGGGTGTTGAATTTAAAAAGTTCTTTATAGATTTTGGATACTAGCTCTTAATCTGATATGTCATTTGCAAATATCTTCTCCCATTCTGTCGGTTGTCTTTTGGTTTTGTTGACTGTTTCTTTTGCTGTGCAAAAGCTTTTTATCTTGCTGAAGTGCCAAAAGTTCATTTTTGCCCTTGCTTCCCTTGCCTTTGGTGATGTTTCTAGGAAGAAGTTGGTGTGCCTGAGGTCGAAGAGGTTGCTGCCTGTGTTCTCCTTTAGGATTTGGATGGACTCCTGTCTCTCATTGAGGTCTTTCAACCATCTTGAGTCTATTTTTGTGTGTGGTATAAGGAAATGGTCCAGGTTCCATCTTCTGCATGTGGCTGTCCAGTTTTCCCAACACCATTTGTTGAAGAGACTGTCTTTTTTCCATTGGACATTCTTTCCTGCTTTGTCAAAGATTAGTTGACCATGAAGTTGAGGGTCCATTTCTGGGCTCTCTATTCTGTTCCATTGATCTATGTGTCTGTTTTTGTGCCAGAACCATACCGTCTTGATGATGACAGCCTTGTAATAGAGCTGGAAGTCCGGAATTGGGATGCCGCCAGCTTTACTTTTCGTTTTCAACATTCCTCTGTCTATTCAGGGTCTTTTCTGGTTCCATACAAATTTTAGGATTATTTGTTCCATTTCTTTGAAAAAAGTGGATGGTATTTTGATAGGGATTGGATTGAATGTGTAGATTGCTCTAGGTAGCATTGACATCTTCACAGTATTTGTTCTTCCAGTCCATGAGCATGGAACGTTTTTCCATTTCTTTGTGTCTTCCTCAATTTCTTTCCTGAGTATTTTATAGTTTTCTGAGTACAGATCCTTTGATTCTTTGGTTAGATTTATTCCTAGGTATCTTATGGTTTTGGGTGCAATTGTAAATGGGATCGACTCCTTAATTGCTTTCTTCTGTCTTGTTGTTGGTGTATAGGAAGGCCACTGATTTCTGCGCATTGATTTTATATCCTGCCACTTCACTGAATTCCTGTATGAGTTCTAGCAGTTTTGGGGTGGAGTCTTTTGGGTTTTCCACATAAAGTATCATATCAGCTGCAAGCAGTGGGAGTTTGACTACTTCTTTGCCAATTTGGATGCCTTTGATTTCTTTTTGTTGTCTGATTGCTGTGGCTAGAACTTCTAATACTATGTTGAATAGCAGTGGTTATAGTGGGCATCCCTGCCGTGTTCCTGACCTTAGGGGGGAAAGCTCTCAGTTTTTCCCCATTGAGAATGATATTCACTGTGGGTTTTTCATAGATGGCTTTTATGAAATTGAGGTATATACCCTCTATCCCTATACTCTGAAGAGTTTTGATTAAGAAACGATGCTGTACTTTGTCAAATGCTTTTTCTGAATCTATTGAGAGGATCATATGGTTCTTGTTCTTTCTTTGATTATTGTATTACATTGATTGATTTGTGTATGTTGAACCACCTTGCAGCCCAGGGATAAATCCCACTTGGTCATGGTGAATAATCCTTTTAATGTACTGGTAGATCCTATTGGCTAGTATTTTGTGGAGAATTGTTGCATCCATGTTCATCAAGGATATTGGTCTGTAATTCTCCTTTTTGATGGGATCTTTGTCTGGTTTGGGGATCAAGGTAATGGTGGCCTCATAAAACAAGTTTGGAAATTTTCCTTCCATTTCTATTTTTTGGAACAGTTTCAGAAGAATAGGTATTAATTCCTCTTGAAATGTTTGGTAGAATTCCCCTGGGAAGCCCTGGGCTTTTGTTTGTTGGGAGATTTTTGATGAGTGCTTCAATTTCCTTACTGGTTATAGGTCTGTTCAGGTTTTTTCTTTCTTCCTGGTTCAGTTTTGGTAGTTGATACATCTCTAGAATGCATCCATTTCTTCCAGATTATCTGATTTGCTGGCATGTAGTTGCTCATAATATATTCTTATAATTGTATTTACTTGGTGTTGGTTGTGAACGCTCTTCTTTCTTTCATGGTTTTGTTGATTTGGGTCCTTTCTCTTTTGTTTTTGGTAAGTCTGGCCAAGGGTTTATCAATCTTAATTCTTTCAAAGAACCATCTCCTAGTTTTGTTGATCTGTTCTGTTGTTCTTTTGGTTTTTATTTCGTTGATTTCTGCTCTGATATTTATTATTTCTCTTCTCCTGTTGGGTTTAGGCTTTATTTGCCGTTCTTTTTCCAGCTCCTTTGGGTGTAGGGTTAGGTTGTGTATTTGAGACCTTTCTTGTTTCTTGAGAAAGGCTTCTATTGCTATATACTTTCCTCTTAGGACTGCCTTTGCTGCATCCCGATTTTGAACAGTTGTGTTTTCATTTTCATTCATTTCCATGAATTTTTTTAATTCTTCTTTAATTTCCTGGTTGACCCATTCATTCTTTAGTAGGATGCTCTTTAGCCTCCATGTATGAAGTTCTTTCCAACTTTCTTCTTGTGGTTGAGTTCTAGTTTCAAAGCATTGCAGTCTGAAAATATGCTGGGAATGATCACAGTCTTTTGGTACCGGTTGATGCCTGCTTTGTGACCTAGGATGTGATCTATTCTGGAGACTGTTCCATGGGCACTAGAGAAGAATGTGTATTCCGTTGCTTTGGGATGGAATGTTCTGAATATATCTGTGAAGTTAATTTGGTCCAATGTGTCATTTAAAGTCTTTATTTCCTTGTTGATCTTTTGCTTAGATGATCTGTCCCTTTCAGTCAGGGGGGTGTTAAAGTCTCCCACTATTATTGTACTGTTGTCGATGTGTTTCTTTGCTTTTGGTATTAATTGGCTTATATAAGTGGCTGCTCCCATGTTAGGGGCATAGATATTTACAGTTATTAGATCTTGTTGGATAGACCCTTTAAGTAGGATATCGTGTCCTTCCTCATCTCTTATTACAGTCTTTGTTTTAAAATCTAATTTTTCTGATACAAGGATTGCCACCCCAGCTTCCTTTTGGTGTCCGTTAGCATGGTAAATAGTTTTCTACCCCCTCACTTTCAATATGGGGGTGTCTTTGGGTCTAAAATGAGTCTCTTGCAGACAGCATATCAATGGGTCTTTTTTTTTTTTAATCCAATCTGATAGCCTGTGTCTTTTGATTGGGGCATTTAGCCCATTTACATTCAGGGTAACTATTGAAAGATATGAATTTAGTGCCATTGTATTTCCTGTAAGGTGACTATTACTGTATATTGTCTGTGTTTTATGGTTTATGTTACTTTTAGGCTCTGTCTTTGCTTAGAGGACCCCTTTCAATATTTCTTGTAGGCCTTGTTTCGTGTTTCACATTCCTTTAGTTTTTGTTTGTCCTGGAAGTGTTTTATCTCTCCTTCTATTTTCAATGACAGCCTAACTGGGTACAATATTCTTGGCTGCATATTTTTCTCATTTAGTACTCTGGATATATCATGCCAGTCTTTTCTGGCCTGCCAGGTCTCTGTGGATAGGTCTGTTGCCAATCTAATATTTCTACCATTGTAGGTTACATATCTCTTCTCCCAAGCTGCTTTCAGGATTTTTTCTTTGTCTCTGAGACTTGTAATTTGTACTATTAGATGCCGGGGTGTTGACCTATTTTTATTGATTTTGAGGGCGTTCTCTGTGCCTCCTGGATTTTGATGCCTGTTTCCTTCCCCACATTAGGGAAGTTCTCTGCTATAATTTGCTCCAGTATACCTTCTGCCCCCCCCCCTTCTTGTACTTCTGGGATCCCATTTATCCTAATGTTGTTTCATCTTATGGTATCACCTGTCTCTCGAATTCTGCCCTCGTGATCCAGTAATAGTTTCTCTCTCTTTTTCTCAGCTTCTTTATTTTATATCATTTGGTCTTCTGTAT
Organism: Callorhinus ursinus; assembly: GCF_003265705.2. NCBI lineage: Eukaryota > Metazoa > Chordata > Mammalia > Carnivora > Otariidae > Callorhinus > Callorhinus ursinus. The sequence continues at coordinate 8,738,315 of NW_027397091.1, read as the reverse complement.
CACTAATTCTCTCTTCTGCCTCATTTATCCTAGCAGATAGAGCCTCCATTTTTTATTACACCTCTTTAATAGCTTCTTTGATTTCGACTTGGTTAGATTTTAGTTTTTTTAGTTCTCCAGAAGGGGTGCCTCTAATATCTTCATGCTTTTTTCAAGCCCTTCTCATATCTTTATTTATTTTTTTTAAAGATTTTATTTATTTATTTGCGAGAGGGAGAATGAGAGATAGAGAGAATAAGAGGGAAGAGGGTCAGAGGGAGAAGCAGACTCCCCGCTGAGCAGGGAGCCTGATGCGGGACTCGATCCCGGGACTCCAGGATCATGACCTGAGCCGAAGGCAGTCGCTTAATCAACTGAGCCACCCAGGCGCCCACTGCTCATATCTTTAAAATTATCATTTTGAACTCTAGTTCCGACATCTTACTAATGTCTGTATTGATTAGGTCCCTGGCAGTCGGTACTGCCTCTTGTTCTTTTCGTTGAGGTGACTTTTTCCATCTTTTCATTTTGTCCAGAGGAGAACAGATGAATGAGAGAACAAAATGCTAACATGGTAACAACGTCCCCAGAAAATATACTCTAAACAAATCAGAAATGACCTGAAACCAGTGGAAAAGAAAGGGAAAGAAAGAAAAAAGAAAAAAAGAAAAAGATAAAAATAAAAGCAAAACAAAACAATATGATCAGTCTGGTGCATAGATCAGTGCCACACACTATATTTTGGGTTTATTTTGGTCTGTGAGAAGAAAGTGCCTCCCAAAATTTTAAAGAAAGAAAAACTTACATATGTACAGAAAAAGTGTTAATGCAGTGAAGGGATGGAATATGACTGTAAGGATGAAAATTATAAAAGATTTTATAAAAGGAATTGATAAGTAGCTGGTTGAAAAAAGAAAGAGGTTTAAAAAAAAAAAGGGAGAGAATGTGATCAGGCAGGAGACTAGAACCAAGCCATACACTAGAGATTTAGGGTATATTTTGGTGTCTTAGAAGAAACTGTATCTCAAAATTTTAAAGGGAGAACAACATATATATATGTGTATATATCCACATACACACACACACACACACCAAAAATAGGGTTAACTACTATGAAGGGATAGAATATGACTCTAAAATGAAAAATAAAAAAGATTTTTCAAAGAAGGGGTTGATAAGATGTTGGTTGAAAGAGGGAAAAAGAAAAATTCAAAAAGAAAATAAAGACAGTTGAGAAAAATTAACTTGGAAAGACTAAAGAATCATGGGAAAAAGCCATGAATTCTATGTGCAGTAATCCTCTAGCACTGGCGTTCTGCCATTCTCATTGATCAGTAAACTTGGTCTTGGCTGGCTGTTCTGGCTGATCTTCTTGGGGAGGGACCTCTTGCCGTGGTTCCCAAAAGTCTTTGCCGGAGGTGGAATCGCACCGCCCTTGCCCAGTCCAGGCTAAGTAATCCGCTGGGGTTCGCTCTTGGGAGCTTTTGTTCCCTGCAAGCTTTCTGTACAGCTTTGGAAGATGAGAGTGAAGATGGCGGCCTCCCAGTCTCCGCCCCAGAGGAGCCGAGAACTTGGCCCCCACTCCTCAGTGAGCCCTCAGAGAAAAACAGTCACTCCCGTCTCCCCGGTCTCGCCCCTACTGCATGCTCACCTGGCCTGTGACAGAGCATTTCTTTATTTTTTTAAGATTTTATTTATTTATTCATGAGAGACAGAGACAGAGAGAGAAGCAGAGGGAGAAGCAGGCTCCCAAGGAGCAGGGAGCCCAATGCGGGACTCGATCCCAGGACCCTGGGATCATGACCTGAGCCGAAGGCAGACACTTAACCATCTGAGCCACCCAGGTGCCCGACAGAGCATTTCTCTCTCTGGCACAGACCCCGTGTGGAGTCTCCAAACCCAGCAGATCCCTGCAGTGTGCTCCTGCGCCACTCCCCCTGGGGGAGGAAGGGGAGTCTCCCCAGATCTGCCGCTTTTTGAGTCCCTGCTGGAAGAGCAGTGGCCCGACTGTGCCGCAGATCATGGTTTATGGCAACCCTGAGCTGAGAGCCCGCACATCGGCTCTTTCTCTGCAGCCGTCTTCCCCGCCCCGATACCTGGGAGCTCTGCCGCACCCAGGCATCCCCGGTCTTTCTGTGACCCCCGAGGGTCCTGAGACCACACTGTTCCGTGAGGGTTCCACCCCACACTTAGCCACTGGAGCGACGTCCCTGAGTGGAGCCGACTTCTGCAAGTTCCAATTTTGTGCTCTGCTGCTCTATCACTCGCTGGTAGCGGCTGACGGAAGCCCCCTCTGTCGCCGTCTATTTTCTGAATATCGCCTCAGATTCACTTCTCCGCATGTCCTACCTTCCAGAAGGTGGTCGCTTTTCTGTTCAGAGTGTTGTTACTATTCTTATCTTCGATCTCCTGTTGAGTTCGTAGGTGTTCAGAATGCTTTGATCCCTATCCAGCTGAATTCCTGGGACCAGACGAAATCCAGGTCTCCTACTCCTCCGCCATCTTGCTCCTCCCCCCTGTTATGGTTTTAATTTCTATTTCTCCAATGACAAATGATGCTGAGCATCTTTTTATATGCTTCATATTCTATTAGCCACTTGTATATCTTCTTTGGTAAAATGTCTATTCAGACATTTTCCCCATTCTGATTAGGATGTTTTTCTTATATATGTTGATGTATAAGAGTTCTTTGTATATTTTGAATATAAGTTGTTTTTTTTTAATCAGGTGATTTGTAGATATTTTCTTCCAGTCTATACCTTGTCTTTTTTTTTTAATGGTATCTTTTGATGCACAAAAGTTTTGAATTTTAGTGAAGTCCGATTTATTTTTTTTTTGTTATATATCCTTGCTTTTAGTGTCCTAAGAAATCTAAGAAAACCTATGTTTTCCTCTAAAAGTTTCATAAGTTTAACTCCTATATTCAGGAGTCTGATCTATTTTGAGATAACTTTTGTATATGGTGTGAGTTAAGGGTCTCAGTTAATCTTTTGGTATATCACTATCCAGTTGTCCTATCACCATTTGTTAGAAGACTATCCTGTCCCCACTGATGTGCTTTGTTACTTTTGTTGAAAGTCAATTGACCATAAATAGAAGGGCTCAAACCCACCTTTCAGTGTGCCTTTGATCTTGCCTTTGAAAATGGGAGATGTTCTAGGATTTAAGCCCATCATTAGGACAGTGCTAGGAGGAACTGGAGGGTGGCAGTTTCTATCTGCTTGTTTTCCCCTCTTCCACATTTGGAGTTAGGATAGTCACAGACACCACTCAGACCTGTGCAGAAGACCAGCATGATGTCAAATATATTTTACTTTCTTCATCAGCTTCCAACATGTTAGCATATACCTTTCCAAGAAAAATCTTATGACAAAATGTTATTTCAAAGAATTTCCTTTCAGCTACAGATTAGTTAGAAGCTACATCAAATAAGGTAATGCATGTGAAAGTATCTCAAAAATCATAAAATGTCAAACAAGTGTTAGGAATTATCATTATTGCATGCAGGAAATGAGAGTAAACAGAAGCAACAGTAATGCTTTTTAGAGGGCTTAAGTAGACAAAAAGGACAGTGTCAACATTAGAAGGTAAAAACCAGATTTGCAGATAATCCACCTGTAGATTGTTGAAAGTTGACTTTATCTGCATTACCTAAAATATTAAGAAGTTGGGTCAAGATCAAAGAGGTGCCTCTTGCTTGGTTGGATATGGGAGATAAAGTTGTCTTGGTATATTCTTTTGAAGTAAGGTAGAAACTTTGCCCTTAGATATTGATTTCTTTTATTAATGGATGGCCCTCCTTCAAGGATGTAGGTAGAATTAGCAACTGCTTTAATAATGCCAATTTAAGTATGCTTGAAAGCCCCAAATTACCTAAAATCTCCCCTTTACACAGTGAGATGGTTACTTTGCTTGAAATGTTCAGGATTAGTCAACACTTGAGGGCAATTTGTGAGAATCTACATAGTTGTACTGAGTTGAGACATTGCTACTTAGACCTAATAAAACACTTTGCTAGGATTATAGCCCCTATTAATCCCCTTGCTATCTGCTGTTACTGGCAGACATATAAGTCCTGGAGGTTTGCACATAGGCCAGATCAAATTTGGAGAGAAGGAATCAGGGGAAAGTTAGGGAGGAATGCAAATTGTTGCTGGGGTGGGTAGTATAGAGATGGAAAGGTCCAGGCCTCTTTTTTTTCAGTAGGAATAAAAAGGGTATTGCTGTTCCAAAGGTTGGAAAAGAGATCCCAAATGGAGGGAAGGTGGAGGCTTATGGAGTATTGTGTTCCTAAGCAGAATTATGCCTCTGAGAAGCCCTGACTCTATATGAATGATGGACATTAGTATTTTTTTGGCAGACTGCTCTGAGTTCTCAATTCTTGGACTGTTCACTACATCATTTTATTTAGCATTCCTCAGGCACCCCATTCCTATATCCAAATCCTGCCTGTTTTGTATCAGTGTTTATGAGCTCTTATTGACCACAGCTCTTCAAGGATGGTTATTTTTGTGCTCCCCATTTTGTAGCACAGAGAGGTTTGGAGTCTTGCTCTAACACAGGGCATTAGAGGTAGACCCATGATTATAACTCCAGAAACTCTTAAGCTGCACAGCGTTACACAGTCCTGTCTAAAAAGCTTGAATATCCAAACGTTGTGAGGAAACTGAAGCCACTGGAATTTCACAGTGGCCCCAAATTCACTCCCTAAAATAACTTTCTGTGAATAGTTAGGCAGTTCATGTCTAGGGCCTGTGGGCTCAGGAAGATAGGAGGAATGTAGCAATCATTATTTTAGTTTTCTTAGTTCCAGGGCTCCCTGGAGATTTGTTAATAAATCAAAGCACATATGGGGAGTAGAGAGGCAGAGGAAATGGGGAGGGGCTTCAAATTCAGAGGTAAAAATTGCCAAGAAAGAGCCTGCCCTTAGAGAAGGGGAAACAAGGAGCCAGGAAGACAGAGGAGGAAATAATAAACAAGAGGAGTCTTCATGGTGTGACACACAACAGGAGCTGGAAAACACTCAACATTTGATATTAGAGAAGAGAAGGCAGGAAACACATTCTGAGAATACCCTTACCACCATTGCAAAAGCTTCCATGCTGTGCTCATAGGCAAATGCAAAACAGCCCTCAAGGGTCAGCGCCATACCCCCAATTGGTCTTCTTACCAACATCAATAGGTTAGTCAGTCTGGAGTAGGCTTTGCTCTGGTCCCTTCCGCACTGTCCAGATTTGTTTCCTAGCCATCTACGCCTGCTCCTATGCATATTTTTTTTTTTTTGTCATGCTGTTAAGATCACTGTATGCTTCTAATTCAATAGGGAGCCTTCATATTTCCCAAGCCTACATGTCTATTAAAATTAGAATTAAAAGGAGCTATTCTCTTTGATTTGGCCCTGGTATCCTGATTACCTTCTGTTGGGCCCATCCTGATTTTGTCTTGGCCCTAAGCATTTGGGCAGGTACATTTTTTATGGCTGACTTGGATTCTCTTGTACTATCTCCAGCATTTTTCTCGTGATAGTTTCCTTTGGCAGCAATTCTTTCATCCAACTTGCTTTTATAGTGACACTGGATTCTTTGGCTGGTCTGGCCAGGTAACCACATTCAGCAGAGTAAAAAGACAGGAAGATTTAGAAATGTTTAAAAAGCTATTGGTGCCTTTTATTACCTATAGATCCTTATGCTTTTACCTTCAGGCATCCGTCCTCCTCTGTGCCCCACCCCATGTAACTAAATGACCCCGTGGTTCCTCAAGTTTTGATATCTGGTTTACTGTCTTCCTTTGTCGCCCTCAGTGATCAACCATCATCCTGATCTCTTCCTGATCCATGTGGAGAAATTCTTCTTATACTCCAACAATCTCCATCCCACTGCTTGAAACATCCTCTGCTAGGATTCCTTTCAGGACCTGGGCATGGGTTGGGAAACCTTAAACTCCAGTATTCCAGTTTCTGACTATAATTGTTCATATGTTTTGTTTTTTTTTTTTGTATTTCCTATAATAAAGATTTTCTAAATGCCCTGAGACTTCTAATTGTTTAACTCCTTTTATTTCTTTTAAGTCCACTATTTCCTTCCTTCTGTGGCCCACCTCTCCAGTGAAACACTTGTGGTCCCCTCACATTCTCTTGGTTTTGCCAGTCAGAATCAATTCTGTTTACCCTTCCTAGAAAGTAGCAGATAAATAACCATCTAAAGTCATTCAGCTGTGTAGACCTCTGTTACTACAAATTATGATCTCCAATGAGCCTACATTTTGGCTGTGAAATTCTTTTACAAAACTCTAGCTTCTTCAGCTACAAGGATGTTCTGAGCTGTTGGCACTGTTCTCATTCTCACCTACCTGTTTGCCCTTCACTGATGTCACTTGCTGCAAGGTGACCTTGATTTTCGACCTTGTTTTTCCTTTACTGAGAAAATGGAAGTCATCAGTTATAAACTCTTTCACTGTTCTACTCTTTCAGTTCAGAGGGGAGAATAGCTTGTCTCAAAGTTCAGCCTTCAGCCTGCATTGTGGATCCTGTTACCTCCCCACATTATCTCCCATCTCCTTGCTCTGTTATCTGTTTTGATGGTCTTTCTTCTTTTCATTCTTCCTCCAAACCTGTAAGTACACTCACATTTATCTTACTTAAAATAATAAAATAGAAAACCTTCCATGGTCCTGCACCTTTCTTACTACTGTAGTACTATCTTTTTTGTACTTTTAAGCAAAAATCCTTGAAAAGACTATTTATAGTCTTTGTCCACACATCCTGTGTCTAAATAACTTACTTTTAATATTTCCTATTCTTGTTAAATTAAAATATAGGTAAAAATTTAAGTCAAATAGTCTACGTTGACAATAATGAAAAACAACATTCTCTTAATTCACAGCCCCGCCCCCCTTGAGTTCCCATTCTCAGACACGTTCGTTCTTCACGTAGTCCTCTCCAAAAGTATGTTCCCATTGAGCCTCTTTTCCTATCCCTGTTCCTGCTTCTTGGACATAATATATTTCCTCTTTGTTTTGTGTTGGCCTCTCTCTGCTGTATTGGTGGCTTTCCTCAAGTGACTAGTGGTTTTTTTTTTTTCTTGTTCATTTGCATTTACGAATGAGTTACCCATTAGGTTTTTGGAAACTCTGTGGTATGGATAGACTTTGTCAGCTGGTCATTGTTTGGGCAGGGACCTGTCCATCTGGGTGGAGGAGGTTCAAATGGCAGTATCTGGTATTTTTTTGGAAACAAAATAAAATTCCAACTTGTGTATATATATCTAGGCCCCAGCATTCTAGCACCCATATATAATCAAGGGAGCTTGGAGATTTCATCACTTAGTATGACGACTTTTACTTGATCTAGCTGTTTCACATATACACGTTTTTTTGCCCATATTATGACCAATTTCTGAGCCTTTTCTTGGTTCCATATTTGTCTTAGTCCATTGAAGCTGCCATAACAAAATACCACAGACTGGGTGGTTTATAAACAACAGGAAGTCATTTCTCACAGTTCTGGGAAGTCCAAGACCAGGGTGCTAGCATGGTCAAATGAGGACCCTCTTCTTCCCAGACTCCTTGTTGTATACTCACGTGGTGCGAGGAGCTAGAGAGCTGTTTGGTGTCTCTTGTATAAGAGCACTAATCCCATTCCTGAGGGCTCTGCCCTGGTGACCTTGGCACCTCCCAAAGGCCTTACCGCCTAATCCCTTCACATTGGACATTAGGATTTTAACATATTAATATTTGGGGGCCACAAACCATATTGAAGTGACTTTTTTCTTTTTTGCACATATAAGCAACTGCTGTTTACTTTTCATATTCTGTTGACTTTTCCATGTGCTTCTCATCTTCCAAAAATTTGTTGACAGTTGTCATGTTGTATCCTATCCTGTGTTGTATTCCTACAGTACCAGTTTTTAGCTTCTTTACTCTCATTATAGGAAACATAATGTGGAAAGTAAGTTCTTTTCTCTCACATAATAAGTAACAAATGGATCATGTTCAACCCACCACGTTTAATGGAAAATCTCCGAGTTCACCTTTTAAACCTATTATAGTTAGATTTCTGGCCCCATTCTCCATGAAAAAAAGTCAGTGATATCCTAGTTCCTAAAACCTGTTGACTACTTTCAATTTTATTTCTTGTCCTGTGCAGTTAGTATGTACTCCTTTTGTAAAACTTTCCTCTTTCTTGGTTTCTATTGGACTACTCTCTTGGTTTTTCCTTTTTTCTTTTCCTTTGGTCATTCTCAGTCTAACTTGCTGGTTTCTCTTCTATTGCCTCCCTCTTAAAATATGGTTTTATCAACCTTCAGTTTTATGGGAGCATATATTCTTGATTTTCCTCATATCTCCATGGCCTATTCTTCATTGTCTCCTTGGTAATATTCTCCTCCTTTACATATTTATTAAATGTTGAGGTTTATATTACTTCATCCTGGCTGCTCTTGACTTCTCATTTACTGTCTTCTCCCTAAACAGTCATTCTCCTATGGCCACATCTATTTATGCATTTAAGGTCTTTACTTAAAAACAAAACAAAACAAAACAAAAAAAATCCCGGCCTAGCAGGGTATTGGGCTGGCTCAGTTTGTAGAGTATGCAACTCTGGATCTTAGGGTCATGAGTTCAAGCCCCACATTGGGCATGGAGCCTACTTGGAAAAAAAAAAGAGTATGAGATTAGTAAGGTTACTTGTTGCAATAAGCATTTTAATTGCATTCATTACAAATCTCAGCCTAAGTTAAAGGAAGAAACCACCATTTATTAACTGAAACACAAAGCTGAATTTATTACTCAAATAAGGAAGAGTTACGATTTTTTAAATGCAGTCTCTCCAAACAAAGCAGAATACTGATTTTGCATTGGATTTTTAGGAAGTAGGCAGTTAAGAGAATAGGTTGACATCAGCTATGGAAGCAAGGTTGCTTGGGTAAGACTACTGTGAATTAGTTGACTTTCCAGTATGTTCCCTGGAGTGAAGCTCTTGCCAACTGACTGTCTTTCAAAAGAGGGACACTGTTGCTTATTGGCTGGCTTTCAAAAACCTGTTCTCTGCTGAGCATGTTATCATTGATTGATTAAGCTGATTTAAAATGGGTTAAAATGGTAACTTGTTACCATAGCTACAAGTCTCTTCCAAGGAGTATGGGAAATTATTAAATTCCTCATTTGAGCCATTTAAAAAAAAAAAAACAAAAACCTGAACTTCAGATACCCAAACATGTATTTGCTGTTCCAAAACTTGAATATCTCAAAAGCACTTAAATTCAATATGTCAAAAACCAAAAATATGTTCTTTTTTTCAAATTTGATCCTTCTATTGAAAGACACATCTATCCACTTGGACCAGGAATTGGCAAACATTTTCTGTAAAGGGTCAGATAATAAATATTTTAGGCTTTAGAGGCCATACAATTTCTGTTATGAGTACTCAACTCTGCCATTATAGTATCAAGGAGCCAGAGGCAATATGTAAACCAATGTGCACGGCTTTGTTTTTAACAAGACTTTATTTACAAAAATAGGCAGGCAGGATTTAGCTTATGAGCCATTGTTTGGTCATCACTATCTAGATGGTCAAGCCATTGATATAGGGATTATTTTGAACAGCCCTTTCTCTATCATGTGCCATATCCTACATATGCCAACATGCTATTGATAAACTTTGCTTTTTTGTGCTGAACACTTATTCTGTTTCCTCAGAACAAATGCCATATTTGCTGAGAAATATGCCTGGAAATTAGCAGGACCTTGCAATATTAGGACCTTACCCCTAACCACAATTGTTTTTCTAGGGATAAACAGGTGATTGAAGTTTAACTAATTAGATATTTTTAATGGAGTTGAATTAAAAATAAAATTTCTTCTCAGGCTATAAAGATGGGTATCTTGGACTGTTGGCAGGATAGCCCCCACCTCTGCCTCCATCCTCACCCTGGGTTTGTCTGCTCCATTTACAGGCAAGCAACCCACTGTACTTGCGAGATGAGTGAGAAGGCCCCTGGGCACTTGTGTCCCTGGCTTCAGTCAGTGCCATCCCTAGTTTCCTGAATCTGGGGCAGTTTCTTCAAGTACTCAGTACTCTTCAAGTACTCATCTATCAAACTATGTTTTCTTTTGCACCTGTATAAGAGTGCAGCTTACACAGAAGCAAGAATCCTGACTAACAGACTACTAAGCATCTTTTAAATCCATCCATTTTCTTCCATTTGACTGTCTCGCTGAAGTCTGAAGATCCTTTCATCTTATTCTGGGACCACAGAACTATATTTCTAAGACTCTAGCTCTCTAGGCACTTGCAATACTTTGTTTAAACTGCAGTCAAAATAATCATATAAAAATTAAAATCTGAACATGGCAGTTTCTGCTGAAAACTTCTCAGTGTCTTGGCATCATCCTTAGGAGAAAAGCAAACACTTTTCCCACATCCTTCCATCTGCCCAGTCTCCCTTTCCTCCACCACCTCTCTTATTTCCTTTGCTTCAGCCACTCCTGCTTTCAGTTCCTTATGCCACGTTCACTTCCAGCCATTTGTATGTGTTGTCCCTTCCTTCTGAAATGCTTTTCCCTTAGCCCTTTCCATCTGTTTAGCAGCCCAGCAGCATTCAGATCTCAACACAGTTTCTTATTGTTGGTGAAATATTGCTTCTCTCTACAGATCAGATCAGCTGGCGTTTTTCTTCACCAAATCTTTTATACTTCGGTGTTCCAGCAGAGATTTCAATTATATTTTATAATTATATAATTCTTTGGTTAGTCTTGATTTAGATCTGAACATCCTCCTGGCCTACTCTGTAAACTCCACAAAGGCAGTGATTGTGTCTGTTTTGCTAAATGCAGAATCTGTCATTACCTGTTATAGGCAGAATGACCTTCAAAGATGTACACACTTTGAGTCTTGGATTCTGTGAAAATAGCAAAGAAGACTTTGCAGATCTAATTAAGGTTATGGCCCAGTCTACTCACATGACTCCTTAAAAGCAGAGAAAATTCTCTGAGAGACACCTTAGAAGATGACCACAGAGAGGTATGGCAGAAAGGAAGAGGGATTTGGAGCCTGAGAGGGACTCCACCCAGTTGCTGAAGGATGCCTATGGAAAGCTAAAGAATGCAGGCAGCCTCTAGGTGGAGACCAAAGCTTGGCTGACAGCCAGCAAGGAAATGGGGCCTTCAGTCCTACAACCACAAGGAACGAATTCTGCCAATAACCTGATTGTGCCTGGAAGCAGATTCATCCCCAGAGGCTCCAGAAAGGAACACGGCCCTGCCTACACCTTGATTTCAGCCTTGTAAAATTTGGATCAGAGAAATCAGCCCAACCCATTCAGCTTTTTGACTAAGAGAAGTGTGAGATAATAAGTGTGTGTTGTTTTAGGCTACTAAATTTGTGATAATTGTTCCCACAGAAAACTGATAGACTTTTCCTATGTGCCTGACATGTGCTAAGGTGTTCAGTAAACATTTCATGAATAGATAAACAAAAAAGTAGTCGTATTCACTTCTAAGATTCAACTGCTGATAAGTCGGAGTTGAGTATTAGCCCAAATTTGTTTCCTGGACTCCAGGCCCTATATGTCCAAATGCCTAAGAGATCTACCTCTGTGCCCCATAGGCACCTCAAATTTGACAAGTCCAGAAATGAACTTTTGTTCCCCCATCCATGCTGATCTTCCATCCTTGATTGCTTCTCTTCCTTCATTCCCTTTGTTCAGTCATTCTTAATTCCTGTGATTCTATCTCATTAGCACTGCATTCTTTGTTCTCTAGCCCATCGTTGTTTTTTTTTTTTTTCTTTTTTAGGGCTCCTATTCTAAACAAGCCTTGACTACCTAAGACTGTTCAGGTCTTATGTCCAGTCTCCATCCTCTCTCTCTTTCTCAGGCTATATATTCCTATAGATCCCCATGCATTCTCTCTTGTAGCCTCAGGCCACTAATCATGGTGCTACCCTGCTGGTGATTCTGGACTCCCCTTTCAAGATGCAGCCCAAATACTGTCTTTTCTTCAGACTTTCAGGCCGGGTCCTGGCCCCACCTACACATCCAGATAGACTTGAGCCTTCTTTGCACCCCATTCTCTACATATTTCTATTTATACCACCCATAACATATTATTAAACTTATGTGCCTATCTTACTGCTCTGGGCTTTATTCAGGTGTGCATTGCAGAACCCGGCAGAAGGCCTGAGCATGGCTGTATGTGACTGATACTAGAGGAATGAATCCCTGAACCAGTGAGTTCTCTTACTGTCTGGTTTTGTGTCTGTGAACAATTCTAGACAAGTGTTACTCAAGTGGACTCAGAACAGCAACAGAAGCTGTACCTGAGGACTTGTTAGAAATGCAGATTCTCTTGTCTCTTCCAGTTCCCCACCCGTTCGTTACCAACCAGAATCTCTGAGAGCGGGGCCCAAGAAAAGGGGGGCAACAGGAAACATGCCAGTCATGGACAAGAGTGCTCCAGTACCTGGCCAAAACCAGGAATCAAATAGGCCAAAGTTCATATACAGCCCAGGTCTGAAGGTAAACCAAGAACCACTTTTATGTTCTGGAATTCAAATTGAGGTAGTACATTTTTGTGGCTTTGCTTTTATGTTTAAATGACACCACTGGAACTTTGCCTTGCCACAAAGCATATTAGAATAAAGGAGAGAAGGGTGGAGATCTGTTTTAAGAACTCCACAGAGAGTAGGGTGAAGTATCTACACAATTTTTCCTCTAATGGTAGAATCTGGCCACAGAGGAAAGTAGAGAACTACAGAATGGATTTCTCTCTCTTTCTTCCCTCCTCCCCAAATCTGGTTTTTCCCCTACCAACAATTGGCTTCTGGACCCTGAACCTGACTTGTGTGGTCCTGGTATTCTTACAAGAGTAGTTTTTCATGAGTCAGTAAGACTATCCTGGGGCACACTGGAAGGTGGCCTTACTGTGAGGAGAAAAAGGAACTGCCATTTCTTCTTTCCAAAAGTCTGCATGTGACAAAACATTTCCTATCTTCTCACACAGGACCAAATCCAACCAAGAGAATAACCATGTGCATCTCTGTTTTCTTACAAATATTGGTGGTGTGCATGTGTGTGTATGTACATGCAAGTATTTATCTGGGGCCATTATATTTTTTTGGTTTGGCTTTTGCTGTAGACAGTAGCAACAGAAGCACATACTTTTTTTTTTTTTAACCTATGATTCCATGACCAAGTAATCACAAATGGTGAAAGTAAAATCTCTGAAAGTTTTCCCAATTTACTGATTTATCCTTTCAGCTTCCTTCTTCCTTCTAAGTAGTATTTATATAACACTCTCTGAAAAGCAGTGCTTGTAATTGTACCCAAGTGAATCATCGTAGCTTTCAGCAATTCTAGGAGGCAATGGAGAAGTATCAAGCCTTTGAAAAAAAGACTGGCTCCATAGAAGTAATACTACTCGGTTGGCCCAAGTGAGGCTGCCATGGAAAGAACACTAGCATTCCTCAGACCAAGGCATGCTATTTTCCATTCTTTGGGATTTAAACATGTTCTTCTAGTAAAAATATTAAAATTTGAGAAGTATCTGTTGGGTTCTTTTAAATGAGATTTTAAAGCATTTATTTTCTTTATTGATTTGTATACAAGTGTTTGGGTGTAAAATATGGAAAAAACTTTATGTGGTTCTAGAACAGTAATAATTTTTCACCTAAAATAATTTGATAAAATTGCCACTTGCATTTGAAATTTCACTAATTATCCTCACGGCATTAGTTAATTATGTTGGCCATTGCCTTCAGTTTGACCTTACAGGTTAAACAACAATAATGATTAGATGATGTTCCTTTTTACTAACATCTGGATGGTTAATGAATTAGCTTCAGATTCAGGATTACTTTTTGAGGAGACAACTGCCTTTTGCTTTCTCTGTAAAAGTCAAGGAAATCAGAGGAACCCGTATTGCCTTGCAATGCTCTCTGTATTGCAAGAAATAAATGAAAAAAAAAATACTCCTTTTGGAATTTTGCAGAGTAATCAGGCTTAGTGCTGTTGGGCTTTGACATCTGGGGCTCCAAGTTAGATTGGTCCATGTGCCATTATACCAAGGAGAGATGGTTCCTGTTCTATACCCCAGCTGGTTGTGACACCTATAAGAAGACAGGTGGCAGAAGTAATTCTATCCAGCAGAAAATTCAGTGTCCAAGGAAATTTCCCCATTTTGTTTTTTCTTTCCAGCATGTACTAGAAGTGCTGGATTTTTTTAGTTACTGTTCAGCCAAGGATTGTTTTTACATGTTTGGTAAGTTGTGACTCTTAGACCACAATAGAAATAATTCCTTGTACCATTAATTTCTCAAGGCAGAATTCTCATGAAACATGAAATAGCTGTTTTCCAATTAGAAAAAATTCAGGGCTTATTCTCAGTTCTCAAGATGGCTTTCCATTCATTTGAACTTTGACATTTTAGTTTTCTGCCATCACTGATATTTTCCTTTTATTAATTTCTACACTCTTGTGCTCTTTGAACAATTCATAGAAACTGTCTTCCTCCTTTTTTGTTACCATTCCTGCTGCTGACCCTAACCTTCCCTCCCATCCTCCTGCATTGATCCACGATCATTAAATTTTCTCTGGGTGAAACGCTGTCCTCTAGACCTTGCTGCTCATCTCTTTGGTCTCGCTTCTTGGACTGAACAGCATCAAGCAGAATCCATGGACAAGTGCTTCACTGGAGAGCTTCTGCCCGGGGAACACTATGAATCCATCAAGTGCTATAGGGAAGAGACTGCTGTGAATACTGGTCCAAAATGTATAAGAACAGCTTGTTGATAATGCTTTAAAGTAACATTTGACTCCTTAAGGAGAGTTCTTAGAAAGACTGGAACATAGGTCAGGTATCCGGCACCTGTTTGTTTTTTTCCTTTAAAGAAAAAGTAATCTTAATTAAACTCTCTAGTTTGGAAACATGTTAGCATTTTAAGGGAGAACCTTCCCGGGACAGTGTGTTGATAGAAAGGAACTTCCTGGGGAGGAACTTCAGGCTCTGTGGGAGGCCATTGAAGAAGGTACTTTGGGCAAGGAGGGTCCTTAGATTAGCCTGTAGGGCTTCTCATTTGCCCAGTTCCCCATGTAGCAGAACCTCCTGAGAAGATGAGGTATTTCATGTCTGGTTGCACTTCAGAGATGTGAGCCTATTCCAACAACATCACCTTAGGCTTTTCCGAGTGCTTCATATCGCTTCCCATTTCTCGTGCTGTAGGCTTCACCATGCAGAGAGAAGGCTCTTTTTCTTTCTTCAGTGTGCTCATGTGATCTTCCTATTTCCTAAAGCAACGTCTCCAAGTCTTCACTGGAACAAATAACATGAGGGTGATATTTTTGCGCTTAAGACACTTGAACTTAATACAACACATCATATCATACACTCGTAATGTTTGGATATGCCAAGACTCCCTTTTTGTATTTCTTTTTGCGATATGAACAATGAAGAGGTTTATTTAGCATCTCAGTTTGTGAGCAAGCCAAATATATGTGATATACTTGCTGTATTCTGTAGGGGAAAGATTTTTGTGCCCAGTGGCCTTCCTTACTTGGTCACTGTCTAGCTGTGGAAGAATACTCATAACGGTGCATTGGGCTGGTGTTGGCAAATGATGTTATGGCCAGAAACTGCACGTTTCTCCAGCGCTTGCAACTCCAGGCATCTTCTTGAACTAATGAGTTGGATTGTTATCCTGGAATTGCACTTATCCTCCCCTTCATGTTGGAAAGTTGGAACCTTCCTTGCTGGCCCCAGGCTTCATAAAGAAAGAGATACAGCCCTCTCTGACCAAGAATAAACAAATGACTCCTTAGAAACCTCAAGTGGATAATCTTTTTTTGTTCCTTCCCTAATGAACTGCTTGTGTCTGAGTTTCTGAACAAACGCTGAAAACAAGTAGTATTGTTGGTTCATTGACTTAAAATATTTGTAGAAAATGGCTGAAAAAATAGCAGTATATTTTTATATGCTAAACTTACTTGTAGTCAATCAATATAAAATATCTGTACTTCTAATAATGTGTACCCTTTTAACCCCTGGGGGAGTTTGAGGAAAAATTTTATTCTAAGATTATCTTGAATTGTTGATATTTGAGGTTTCTGTGTAATTACACATGAAAATTTTTTACATATGCTTATATTCAACAAACGTCCTAGGAATGTTAAGTAAATTGGACCTGGAATCTTGGGGGGGGGGTTTGCATAGCTCCTGTGATATTGTGATGTTGTGATTTATAATAAATATATATTTGGACTTAGTTCCCTTTCCTGGCAAAGAGCTACTACTAAAAACCCTGCAATTTCCTCTGATGAGCGCAATCAGGGGGTCTTTTGTTATGTTAATGAAGTGACTTTTGGCAAACCCCTAAGGATGGGGTGCTTGCCATGGGAGCCAATCAGTTGATTTGAGGGTTGGAATTTTCAGGCCCACCCCCAGAACTCCAGGGAAGGGAGAGTGGCTAGAGATGGAGTGCAGTCACCAGTGGCTGATGATTTAACCTGTCATGCCTTTTTAATGAACCCTGTGTAAAAATTCAGTGGATAGGCTAAAGAGAGCTTCCAGCTTGGGAACAAATGGAAATTCAGGAAGAGTGGTGCACTCAGAGCTTGGGAGCGCCACACTCCTTCCCTCCTATCTTGTCTTCTACATCTTCTCCATCTGGCTCTTTCTGAGTTTCTTTTAAGATAAACCAGTAAACTTTTATTTACCCCAAAGATACAAATGCAGGGATCCGAAGGGGTACATGCACCCCCGATGTTTATAGCAGCAATGTCCACAATAGCCAAACTGTGGAAAGAGCCAAGATGTCCACTGTCAGATGATCAGATAAAGATGTGGTATATATACACAATGGAATATTATGCAGCCATCAAAAGGAATGAGATCTTGCCATTTGCAACGACGTGGATGGAACTGGAGGGTATTATGCTGAGTGAAATAAGTCAGTCCGAGAAAGACATGTATCATATGACCTCACTGATATGAGGAATTCTTAATCTCAGGAAACAAACTGAGGGTTGCTGGAGTGGGGGGCAGTGGGAGGGATGGGGTGGCTGGGTGATAGACGTTGGGGAGGGTATGTGCTATGGTGAGCGCTGTGAATTGTGCAAGACTGTTGAATCACAGATCTGTACCTCTGAAACAAATAATGCAATATATGTTAAGAAAAAAAAAGATAGCAGGAGGGGAAGAATGAAGGGGGGGAAATTGGAGGGGGAGACAAACCATGAGAGATGATGGACTCTGAAAAACAAACTGAGGGTTCCGGGGGGGTGGGGTGGGAGGATGGGTTAGCCTGGTGGCTGGTATTAAAGAGGGCATGTTCTGCGTGGAGCACTGGGTGTTACGCACAAACAATGAATTATGGAACACTACATCAAAAACTAATGATGTATGGTGATTAACATAACAATGAAAAATAAAAAAAAAGGTAAGCGAGTAATACGGTAAGATGTTTGTATGAGTTCTATGAGTCACTCTGTCAAATTAAACAAACCCAAGGAGGGGGTCATCAAAACAAAACCTCCTATCTATAGCCGGTCATTCAGAAACACAGGTGACAACATGGACTTGAGACTTGCATCTAAAGTTGGCAGTCTTGTGAGACTGAGCCCTTAACCACTGGCTCTGGAGCCATCTCCAGGTAGATAGTGTCAGAGTTGAGTTGAGTTATAGGACATCCAGCTGGTGAGCGTGTTGGGGGATGGGTGGATAGGAAGGCCACCCATTAGATGCAGAATTGTGGTTCCTGTGGGCATTTGCTTGCTCAGTAAGAACTTCCTACTGCTTTACCTGTGTGTTCCATCTATTTCTCTGTGGCAGTCTCTGTGTCCTCCATCTGTTCACAGCCTTTCAGCTCTACCACATTTAACCGCTGTTCTCTAAGTGCTGCATTGAGGTTTGTGGCTCTCTTGTATTTTCCAGCTCCTCTTCCTTGGCCAATTGATTGGGCCATTGATGGTGGGTCAGGAGCAGGGGGAGTGGTACCTCTGGTCTTTTCACATCCCAAGGGGCTTTCTGTGCTGGGCCCATTGCTCTAAACCCAAAGCTCCACACACTCTTCTTGCTCACACCCTTTTCCTGAGAAGTACCCTCAGCTGGGGGAGCTCCTTCCTCTCACCCTACCTTCTTCGACTTGCAACTTCTCTAATGAACCATATCTCTTCTTGGAAATCATGTTCCCAAGAAGGCCTTCTATAACCCCATGAAACCAAGTTGACAGCCTTTTTGGGCTAACGTGTTTTAGCCTGGTAGTAACACTTAACTCCATATTTTAGTTTCTGATCAACCTATCTCCTACCCCTGTTAGGTGAATAAGCTGTTTGAAAGCCTAGGACTATCAGAATAAGCACAATGCCTTAATAAACACTGAGTGCCTAAATAAAGGAAAGAAGGAGAGAATTATAGTGTTAGAAAGAAAAGTGGAGGGCAATTCTAAACCTTAGTGTGATACCTCTTAAACTTTGAGAATAACCATACTACAGTTCAGTGACAATGAATAAACCAGTATAGGCCTTTCCAATTCAGTCAGATCCAAATACTAGGAGAATTTTAGGAACATGTGGATGAGAAGGTTTCTATCAGAGAGGTTGGGAGTAGGATCTAGCCATAGGTGAGATCTGCTTGCAATACTGAGATTGAGGATTCCTTCCCTTCTGTTCCCTTCCTTTTTTTTCCTTTTTTCTTCTCTTCCCTTCTGCTTTCCTTCCCTCAGGCATAGCAGTCTGGAAAATGCAGTTTTCAGGCTTCTGACTCCCATGATACAGGGGAGAGAATTAGGGACCTAACAAAGTCCTTAGTTGACAGTCCCTTAAGGCGGTGTCTCTGGGCATCCCATAGCAGCATCCATGCCCCAGCAAACATTTCCATCTTTCCCACTGGAGTCTTAAGGACAAGCAGCTCCTGCATGTTACAAGAACTTGAGGGATCAGAGGACTTACCTTAGGTCCTTTGTCTGCTTAACAGTGGCACACAGTTTCAGGTTTCCTAATCTAAGGAAGGCCTCATAGAATTTCAAACAACACAGTGTTTGAATTTTCCTACCTCTGAATCACTTAGCCTAAGAGAAGTTTTTATGAATTTGTGTTTTTATACTGGGTGGCAGGAAACTGTACCACATTATATCCTGCATCTTCTTTTTCCTCAGGCTAAAAAGTAAAATCTAGCTTTGGGAATACTAAGAAAACATTCTTCTAGCCCAAATGCTTTTGCACCTCTCTTTGCTAACTTTGTGTGCAATGATATCACATTGGTGGATTGACATTAGGCATGGTAGGAGTATTTTCACCACAGAAATCATTAGGGGCTACAAATAAGGACTTTTATTAAACATTTAGCAGCATACTACAGTGCCTTCTATTTTAACACAAACCTGAGCATGGAGGCAGTGCCCTCTTTGTTCTTGCTGGGCATCTGCCTTGTACAATTGGGGCTTTAGTTTTCATGGTCAGGACTGTAAATGTTACTGAGAAGGAACAATATATAGGATATTATTTCAGAATTTTATTCTACAACAACTACTTTGCATTTGTTACTATATTGAAATATACCATTACATATCTATTGACCCATTTTTTTTAATGAAGACATAGATGACAGATAAGCAAATTGCTGAAAGTTCATTTGAGTAATGATTGCCCTTGCCAAGAATCCAACCAGGCTGATCTCACATCAAAGCCTGGGATTATACCACTCCTTCAGCTTCCCTGTACATACACTGGTCAAGAGGATACTTTATTTCTGTAAGGCTAGGATTTCCAGTGTCTTCACCAACTCTTCTGCATTAAGCACATATTTTCCCCTCCTGAAAGCCCAGTTTTGAGGATCATTGAGTTTTGGTATAGTGTTAAAACACTTGAATAGTAATTTGAATCTGAAATAAACCCATTGGAAAAGAATTCATTTAAAAGTTTTCAACAGGTGTGCCCGGGTAGCTCAGTCGGTTAAGCATCTGCCTTCAGTTTAGGTCATGATCTCAGGGTCCTGGGATTGAGCCCCACATCGGGCTCCCTGCTCTGCGGGGAGTCTGCTTCTCCCTCTCCCCCTCCCCCTGCTTGTGCGCGCGCTCTCTCTCTCTCTCTCTCTGACAAATAAATAAATAAATACTTAAAAAAAAGTTTTCAACATTTGAGGTTGTTGTGTTTAGACAGTGGAGAGATTTAAGCAACCCAAGAAGGAGGAACACTGGCATCATATAAGTTTTTATTAAAGAAAATGCAAAAGGGAGATGCGTGGGTGGCTTAGTGAAGCCTCTGCCTTTGGCTCAGGTCATGATCCTAGAGTCCTGGGATCAAGTCCCACATCAGGCTCCCTGCTCTGTGGGGAGCTTGCTTCTCCCTCTGCCACTCCCCCAACTTGTGCACTCGCTCTCTTTCCCTCTGACAAATAAAATCCTAAAAAAATTAGAAAATGCAAAAGAATAAAGCTATTGATATTTTCTTAAGAATAGTGACAAAGTAGAATTTGATGATGGTTTTTATTACCCAATGTGGTACTTCCAGTAATATAGAGTTGCCAGATTTAGCAAATAAAGATGCTGGACACCAAGTTAAATTTGAATTTTAGATACACACTGAATATATTTTTTGTATAAGTCTGTCCCAAATATTGTATAAATCATACCTGTCGATAACAAAGTAGGAGGATAGAGTAATAAAAGAGTTAATGTCCTACAGTAATAGGATATTTACTTTCTGCTTTCTGTAAACAACTGGGTGATATTTTTGGATGGGTGAAATTTTCCATTACCTGTGATATGTAGATATCCTAAAAGTTATTTGGTTTATGTGTTTTAGTTGAAATGTAAGGCCAAAGAACCAATTGCTCTTTGTCATACTTCTATCCCCTCTTTATTTTTATCTTCATTAAAAATTTGGAATTAGGGGAAAAAACAATTATTATTAAAAAGTTAAAAAAATCACATGCCTATACTCCCACCTACTTCCCCTCTGGCAAGTACTAGTTTGTTCTCTGTATTTAAGAGTCTGTTTTGGTGTTCTTTGTTTTGTTTTTCAGATTCCATATACAAGTGAAATTATATGGTAAATGTCTTTCTCTGTTGGACTTATTTCATTTAGCATAATACTCTCTAGGTTCACCCATGTTGTTGCAAGTGGCAAGATTTCATTTTTTATGGCTGAGTAATATTCCAGAGAAAGAAAAAGAGAGAGAGAGAGAGAGAGTGTCTATCACATCTCTGTCCATCTATCAAGGGACACTTGGGTTGCTTCCATATCTAGGACATTGTAAATAATGCTGCAATAAACATAGGGGTTTATTTTCAAATTAGTATTTTCATTTTCTTTGGGTAAATACCCGGTAGTGGAATTACTGGAAAGTACGGTATTTCTATTTTTAATTTTTGGAGGAAGCTCCATACTGTTTTCCATAGGGCTTACACCAATTTACATTTCCACGAACAGAGCATTAGGGTTCCCTTTCTCTGCATCCCCACCAACAGTTATTTTTTGTCTTTTTAATATGTCATTCTCACTAGTGTGGGTGGTGTTTCATTGTGGTTTTCATTTGTATTTCCCTGATGATTAGTGATACAGAACATCTTTTCATGTTTCTGTTGCCATCTGTATGTATTCTTTGAAAAACAAGTCTGTTCAGGTCCTCTGCTCATTAATCAGATTTTTTTTGGGTGTTGTATAAGTTAATTGTTTTGCTAATATTTTGAGGATTTTGAGGATTTTTGCATGTGTTCATGAGGGATATTAGTCTTCATCTGTGGATCTGTTTCTCTTATATGTCATATCTGCTTGCTTAATGAGTCTTGTTTCCTTCTTTTCTAGTAGTTTATTTTTGAATGGTGGATGGTACTTTAAAGTATTATTTGTAGGAATGTTTTGAGTCCTAGAATGATGATGACTTCTTCATAGGGAAGCAGAGAGGGAGAACTCTCAAGGTCCATCACCCCTAGAAGACCTTAATTCACTAAGGCCTGAGGTACCCTGAATCACCAGATGAAAGGAAGTACTCAGGGAGGACAGTTATTACTATGTTATGCCCTGTTAGTATTATAGTAAATACCTTACAGTTTGAAAGACTAGAGCTCATGGATCTTTGCTCAAGGAGGGGTGATTTTTCAGGCTTCCCACCCTTGGTAGAGTCTATGCTTTGATTTCTTCCCTATTCCTATGGGGCTGTGAAAAGTTCGGCTTAGGTTGAATTGGCTGTTTTCTTAGAATTAAAAAGATTGTGCTCAAGACAATGTGAGGTACATTTTGGATGACTTCTGTATGGTTCCACTGGCTCCCATCTTCCATATTTTATTCTCTCCAATCCTCTACTTCTGTAAAGGGGTTTCATCAAATTCTGTGTAGTTTTTTTTTTTTTTTAGACCCCAAAAGTCATTCTTGGAGAAATAGTCCTTAGGGAGGAAAAATCTCCAATACACATCTACTATTGTGTCTGAAATTCCCATCCTTGAAATGACTGCTATTGTTTTATCAGGTGTTAAGTTGAAACCTGAAAAACCAAAATTGAAAAATATTCTAGAGAAAAAGGAAGTCAAGCCTTGAGTGGGATGCTACAACATAGATTCTTAAGCAACTCTAGGGTATTTTGCACCAGATAAAGTACAGACAATTCCATGCTAGTCTTATCCGCTAACGTCTTGATATATATACTCTTTCATTCTTCTCCCCATCTGTGTCCTAACTAATCCCAGGAATTCTGTTTCTCTGATCTTTTTGCCATTAGCTTGTAAGCCAGCTGAACAAAACTGTTATCTTAACTACTGACATAAGAATTCCTGTTAGAGAAGAACTCTTCTTTTTTTTTTATGAAAATGTTTAAATAAATTGCGTGATGGAGAAGGTGGCTTCACAGAGGCAACAGATTCACAGTCAAGGACATAGCATACAGAGGAGAACTCTAAGGATGAAAATGAGCTGCTTTTGGGGTGAGGGAACAGAAGAGAAGGGAAAAATTGGAGGATTGTCCAACAACAGGGCAAAATTGAGAGGATTTGTTCAGAGCAGGTATCTTCAAAATTTAACTTAAGGTTGTTTGTGTTTCATGGCACTTTGTGGGTGACTGTAAAATTATGCAAAACTTGGATCCTTGTAGCTTAAAATGGGGCTATGTCAGGATGATGGAAGACCAAGGGTAGAAGCCAGAGTTTAGAGTGAGGGGCAAACATGAGTATATGTCCTTCTCTCCTTAGGAGCTAGGAGAAATGATGATAGGACCTCTTCTAAACCATGAAGGGGAGTTGGATCCACTCTTACCTAGATCTAAGAAGTGGATGCCTTGAGTTGGCACCAGTGGTCTCATACACCTTTGGTAATCTCAACACACAGCTTGGTGTTAGAAATGCAGCAGGTCATATCACATCTAATGGTCAACATCATGAAATTCATTCATCAAATATTTATTGAGAGCATATTATGTGCCATACCCTTGTTCTTGGTACTAAGTGTACAACTGTGAACAAAGCAGATAAAAGTCCTCACCCTTAGAGAACTTACAATTTGGTGGGAAAGACAGAAATAAGATGCATAAGTGAAATCTATGGTATGATGATATCAATGGTAAGAAGGAGAAACAGCTGGATGGGGGATAAGAAAGCAACATACTATTGTTAAAATAGATACATTATCAGTGAGACAAGGAACAGAATAATGTATTTTATGGGATGCCGGGGTGACTCAGTCGTTAAGCGTCTGCCTCCCGCTCAGGTTATGATCCCAGGGTCCTGGGATCAAGCCCCGCATCAGGCTCCTTGCTCAGTGGTCAGCCTGCTTCTTCCTCTCCCACTCCCCCTGCTTGTGTTCCCTCTCTCACTGTCTCTGTCTCTCTGTCAAATAAATAAAATCTTAAAAAAATATATAATGTATTTTATATTTTTAATTCCAAAAGAATTGATTATGTTAGGCAAAAGGATCAAGAGCATTAGTACATCAATTCCTCTTATTTTTGTCCTTCACCTGAAAGTCATAGAGGATTTTTTAGAAGATTTTTTTTTTTCAAGGAGACCCTTGGAAGACCTGGAAGAAAAGTGAGCCCTTGTTTCTTGGAATGGCGTCTTTTTTAGGAGTTTGACCTGGGGGATTTTTTTCCAGCCCCAGGGTTTGGAAGCAGAATGAGAAGCCTTCCCTCCATTTCCAGAGAAGGAGACATATGGCGAATGAAATCTCAAAAGACACCAGAGGTATCATTAGGACTTGCAGGTCAGGAGAGGCCAAGAAAAAATAGAAAAACTTTGAATTGCTAGGCAGGCCCTTACAAGTGTTCATTGCAAAATTTAATTGCAGCAGGAAAGAAAGATAGTTTGAACACTTCCCAAACCCAGAAGGCATTAGGAGGGAATAATTGACACATTGACCCATTCAAAAAAAGGACAGGCAGAGTTAGAACTGAATTTTAACCATGCAAATATCATGAGTAGTATAAAAACCTTTCCCATTAATGGAAGATGTTCCTGGTCAAATTAACAAAAGGATATGTAGTTCAAACCTGCACCATCTTTTCACTGGGAGAGTTCCAGCCTCATTGAACTATAATTGCAATGGTCTAGGCTAAGGGACTGAAATGTAGAGAAGTCTTCATGTTCTTTTTAGTTCCATTTGGAAAACCATTGGTCTCTTTTCCTTTTACATGAAACCCAAAGCAAGGCTGTTCCTGCTATTCAAATATAATGAAAGCATTCTCTGCTTGAGCCCAGCAATTTGGCCTGCTAATGGATGATTACCAGCAATGCCTAAGAAATTTTGGTCTCCTATTGCTTCTAGCAACTTTCACATTGTCTCCTTATATGTTTGGTTGCATACCTTTCCAACACACCAAGCAGCAGATTTCACCCTAAGTTACTGCAATATAATATGAGAAGTTCAATTGGAAACTTGTTTCAGAAGCAGCCCTGTTGGAGAGGATGACTCAAGGGGGGGAGAAGGAACTCCCTCCCTTCCCCCAACATTAGGATGCCCTGAAATAAACATGAGCTTATACCCTGTCTCTGAAGATAAGCAGAAAAAGAGATTTTTGATCAGCATTTTTTCATGCTATGGGTGAAATTGCAGCACTCCCATTTTTATTACTTTTCATTTTAATTGTGAAATACCATTGGGAAATCTCCTCGTTGATGGGGGGTTATTTGAATTTCCTTTGGCTTTTAGAAATTGTAAGAGGTGTCCTTGGTAAGCATTGGGTGACTTTGGCTCTTTCTACTTCTTTGATTTCAAGATGAAATGAGATGGGAACCTTCCATCCTTCCCATAAGTATGCTTAAGGAATTATTTTGTCTATATGGGGTCAACTATTGAAGATTGGGCTGATATTGGTAGGAAGAGGTGTCACCCCCATCTCCGGGTCTTGAATAATAGCTCTTCAAGTCCCACGGGTCTGAAGGTGCAATGTGCTGTGTTTTCAAAATAGAAGCAGTGAACCCTCAAAGTTGGTAGTAAACAATTATTCAACACTTAAATGGGAAGCTCCAAAAATGGACACTTGAGATAATTGATCAAGATTGGCCTTCAGGGAAGACCAAGGCAGGAATCTTCTTTATGATTTGATTTATATGATTTAAGATTCTGCATCTGGCACAGCCTGCCATGCTACTGTTAAAGATTCACCTGGCTTAAAAGCTTTCTCTTCTTAAATGCGGGTCTGGGTAGAGGTAATTAAGTCTTTAAACCAGCTTCAATGCCTTCTTATAATGACTCAGGTTTTTGTTCTCCTGACCTAATCGTAGCTTAACATCAGCTCTTTATAAGCCCTGGAATGTTTTATCAGAGGTAAACGTGGAATCCTAAGCTAGAAGGAGAATGTTGGAAACCCAAAGAGAACATCAGTCATTTCATGTTTTGTTCATGGCATTCTCCATTCTCCATACAACTTATCAGAGTCTCCTATAGGAAGACCTTGATTACATTAGGAAACAGTACTCCATCCAAAGAATCTTGGCCCTGGGATGCTGGTAAAAATGTATGTGTCCTTTTTAGGCTGTTAGGAAAAACTTAACAAGCTTTATAGTGGGTGTTCTCTTCAGACAATAGAGAATGCCCATTTCAGTCTAACTTTACACAAAGACATACAACAGCAGTCATGTGTTAGGATTCTCCCTGGCCAAGATGTGTTCTCTGTCCCAATATTCCCAAGTGGCTCCCGGCTCCCCACATGCACTTCAAACTATATAATGGGTACTAACAGATGGCAGTGTGAAAATATGCCTTTCTAATCCTAGTGTTAAAGTAGCAGAACCCAACCCAAGAAGATGGCAGAGCTTTCTCTGGATTGTGCTGGGGGACAAAGTCTCCAAGACTAATGGTATCAGAGCATGTTGGATAGGCAAGCTCCAGGTAGAGGTGCTCATATTCTCTGCTACAAAGTTGGCCAGCTGAAGCAGTGACTCTGGGCAAAATGATGAAGAGAGGAGGTCTTGTTTCCTCACCTGCTTTCAGGTGGAGCCAAAGAGAATCAAGAGGAATTTTGTTTATCAGAAATGAATGGGAAGCGATGTAACTTTGAATGACCCTGGTGTCCAGAAAAGGTACAGGTTTTGGCTGCAACAAAGAATTTATGAAGTGTTTCACCCCTTTTTTGCCCAGCTGGCAGAGTCTTCCCTTCAGATTATCAATTGGAACAGAATGGAATTTATTTTCTGGGCAATGAAGTTAAGAACACAAATGAATTCCTACAGATTAATGATAGGCTTAAGGAATTCTATCCTCCCTCCCTCCTTCCTGTCTTTGTGCCTCTCTCATTCTCTTAACCTCCCTCCCTTCCTTTTTTCTTCCTCTGATTTTGGTTACAAAAACTACCCAAGAGAAGCAGACCACTTTTTGGAAATATTAACATAATTCAGGGGAACTGCATACTACTCTTTTCCCAAAAGCCCCCTAAGGAACCTATATCCATAAGGTCCTCGAGGGTTGTATTGCCATCAATAACACCCTTTGTACATGGAAGAGCCCTTGGACCGAATTCTTTATTAAGATAAAATTAAGATTTGCACTGAAAACATGCACATGGGTAATGCAGAATGTGTTTTCTATTAAGGCATTTTGAAGAGAGCTGAAGAAGAAGGCCTCTTGTTTTTGTTTATAGGAGCTGCCACCAAATGTTGAGGGATCACAAAAGTAACCCAGTTCAGTTCAAGGAGAACAGAGTCATTAAAAGGTCTTTATTTTCTGGACCCAAAACTCAATCAAAAAGATGGGCAAAAATGTCAGGTTGGAAAAGCATTTGGAAATTGTGTTCTGACATCATTAGAAGGAGAGACCTTGTGGCTCTCTCCCAGGGTTATAAGACCAAAGTAAGAAAACAGAGTCTTCAACCTGGTCAAAAGCAGCACAAGACTAAGGTGACAAAAGTGCCATTTAATCAGTGTGCTAATCCTCCTGAGTATGCAAAGCTACCGAGACACTGCCTTTGATGAGTTCTATTCTCTTTGGCACAGATTAACACACAGGAACATTGTGTGCATCAAGGCTGCATCCAAACTAATTTTAATACATTTTTGTTGAAACCCTTTAGATTACCTGAGCTGTTTTCACATCTACTATAAGCAAAATGGGGAAGAGAATCCCTCATCTTCTTTTATCCTTATTCCTCTCATTCTTCTTTCTTCCTCCTCCTGTTCCTCTTCCTCCTTTTTTCTCTCTTGCTCTTTTTCTTGCTGTTTTTTTTTTCTCTCTCTCTCTCTCTATTTCTAGGACTGAACTTAAGTTTGTTGTCTCTAAAGTAAACACTGTTATGGGGGATCTGCAGCCTCAGGCTGAATGACCCTCAAGTTTCTGGTTTCATTACAAACTAATATCTGTGTTTTCTTTCTGACTCATAGAAGCAGAATTTGCTTTAGAAATCCCTCAAGCAACCCAACTTTTTTTTTCTTAGTTTCCCATAAATCGGCCAGCTTTTATTTATTCTCTGTGAAGATACCCAGTAGAGAGGCATTGCTCTGATTGCCCAGAGGACAGTGAAAACTCAAGAAAAAAAATTTAATTAGAAGTCATTTGGCTCAGAAAAAGAGAGGGAGAAATATTCTTTCTTCAGAGTTTTAAGGACCCAACCAGGTTGCCACCTCTTACCGAGAAAGCAATCTATCTCTATGACAGGTAGGAGCATAGGCCGCTTTGATGAATAACATCTTTGGGGGCCTGGCATAGAGAGAATTTTTGTGAGATGAGGTGACAGGGGATGGCAAAGCTGTGAGAAACCCACAGAGAAGTTGCCATCAGCTGACAGATGTTGGCTCACAGTCATCACAGAACACCAGAATGTTGACTGCAAGTCAACTTCAACCACAGCATCCACAGAAGAATGAGACTTTGGTGTACAAATGAGTTGGTCTTGTGTTAATTGGGATAAGGTGGGATCACAGTTCTTGGAACTAAAGGTGAAGGCCCAGCCAGGATGGGATCAGCACTTCCAGGAATAAGGCCATACTGTTTACATCTCTCTCCTTAAGACTGGTTTGGAGATCAAGGTCATGCGTGTGCCAAATGACAAAGCTTAAGGAGACCCAAGGTGCAGGAATGCTGAGCCCATGACACAGACACATGAAGGGACATTTGTACACTAGGGCAAAGCATTATTACAAGTTTTACAATTAATTACATGAACACTGTTGAGAAATAGCTAAAAGCAATTCTTACGATTATTGAACCAGTGCTATGGCTGCCTTTTCCAAGTTTTATTACAGACTATTACAAATCATGTAATGTTTCCTAAGGGAACAAAGCCTTTAGAAGGTCATGTAACAGGGTTATTAAGAGAGGGAGGGGGGACAAAAAAGAGCAGAATTTTGTATTGCTACAATGCCAATTCTCCAAACTCAAAGATCTTTAATATTTCACAAATCCTTACAACTACCCCATGAGGTTTCTACACAGTACTTCAAAGAAAAAACTTTTTTGGCTTTATTTTTTTAGGATGGGAGTTCTGTTCTTGAGTATTGGGTGCATGCAAGGTCCTGGTCCCAGTCTCAGATATCAACACACTGGACTCAGTTGGACTTGGACAGAAAGTAAATTCTCTGTCTATGGACATTGCGTTGAAATCAATTAGGTTCAATTTCTAAACTCTAAGCCTGGAAGTCACTGGAAGGAACTTCTAGGTGGTATGCCTTAAGGTCAGTCCTTGATGGACTTAGAAGGGAAACAAAAGTGCAGCGTCTTGACTCCTGCTCAGATTAAATGTGGCTGGTTGGATTACTGAATCCAAAGGTGTAGCTGCCCCTGAATGTCCTGTTTTTTTTGAGCCAAGGGACTATATATTTGCTCCAAATGGAACTATTCCAAGTGGAACAAATCTAGCATTTTGAGGTGGTATCTACACAAACAGAGATAAAGAGGAAGGGGCACCTGGGTGGCTCAGTCATTAAACGTCTGCCTTTGGCTCTGGTCATGATTCCAGGGTCCTGGGATCGAGCCCCACATTGGGCTCCCTGCTCTGTGGAAAACCTGCTTCTCCCTCTCCCACTCTGCCTGGTAGGGAGATAGGCCTTTCTGTGTTCCCTCTCTCTCTGTCAAATAAATAAATAAAATCTTTATTTATTTTTTTAAAAGAAAAAATACAGTACATTAAACTGTTGGCATGTTTCAGATCAATTCTCTTTTCCCCAGCACAAGCTGTTAGCATTAAGGAAGGTAGCCATACTGGGTTATATGGATCTAAAGGAGGGTTAGGCTAAAAATATTTTCTCCTATATACCTAAAAGGATGGTGTTTTGGAACACAGTGTGACAATGCCTTTTCCTATTGGATGTTAAGAGATAATAAATACTTTCTCTTATCCCCTCTCCCTTCTACCCTATATTTGCCCCATCACTCAGAAACCATATACATACACCTATCTTGTCTTGGCTTATTTATATATCATTACATTCCAAACAGGTCCTTCAGAAGACTTTCAGATGTACTCACAAAATGATAAGTGAATCAGAAATCCTTGTGAGGGAAAGTGAAGGGTTTTTGTCTCTCTAAATTTGCTTTATTGGGGCATTTTGTATAAATGGAATCATACAATATGTAGTTTTTTACTCTGGCTTCTTTGGCTCAGCATAATATCCTTGAGGTTCATCTCTCTTATAACCTGTGTCAGTACTTTATTCCTTTTTATTGTTGAACAATGTTACATTTTGCGGATAAAGTACATATCCACCAGTTGATAGACATTTATTTGGATTGTCTCCCGACTGGAGTTATTAAGAAGTATCTAATACATTTTGCACATCATGTGTTATTTCTTTGCCCATTCATGTTTTATACTCATCTGTTCTTGATTCTTATCTCCCTTCATATCCACTTTCTTTTTTTTAATTTTTTTTGTTTTGTTTTTTTTCCCCCACTTTCAATATTGAAAAAAGTTATGAACATTTTTATTACTCTCTGAGGACAGAAATATACTTTTAAAAATCATTTTGAGAATACTGTCATTTCCAGTTTGTCAAGAATTATTTCATCTCTTGTATTTATTTTCTTTGTGTTAGTTTCATCATCTGCTTTGATATTTTGTAAATTTGTCTTAAAGGTCTTTTAGTTTATTTATTTATTTATTTTTATCTTTTTCTGACTTCTTTTCTCTCTCTCGGTTCTGCAGTTGCCTGCACCTGGGTCCCTGTGGATTCTCAGTCAAGAAGCAGGGCTTATATTGGGTCTTGGAGCACCTGTTCCATGGTGATGAAAGCCAGCCTTAGGTTTCCCCAGATTCTATATATGACTGCCTTGTGTCAGCCTTTCAGCCAGTCAGCTTTAGAGTCATCATTTCAGGCAGGGGCTTGAGCTTTCTTGTACCTCCCCTCATGAGCAGTGAACCCACCCAGGCCCCTCCAGTGTTGCACACTTCTGTTAGTGAGTCTAATTTTGGTACTTTGCCACTTCTGGAGTGCTTTTGGTCCTACTCAATCCCTAGAAATTGAACTCTTCAGTGCCGCCAGGTGCTTCTGGTGTTGGAGGCTGGCAGTATGATGGCTACAGCTTTACTTAGTACTGTGGATTTTAGTTTTACTTGGATTCAGTTAGATTTTTCACTTATTTTAGAACATGGGTATTTTTAGAAAAAAATATGCAGAAAAACTCACATACTGTAACTGAACAGCTCAATGAATTTTCATAGATTGAGCACACCTTCTCTAAAATCAAGAAACAACATTGAAAACACAGACCCTCCCCCTATGTCAGCTTCCAGTCATCCCCCACCAAAGGTAACCATTACCCTGATTTCTACATGCATAGATTTGGTTTCCGTTTAGGGTTCTTACCAATAGTGCTACTATATACATGCCCTTGGTGACCATATGTGCTTATTTCTATTGGAGATATTCCTAGAAGTGGAGTTCTGAGATCAAAAGGAAGATGTGTTCAGGTTTAGGAGGTAATACTAAGCATTTTTCCAATGTAGTTGTGACAGTTTACACTTTGACCAGCAGTGTGAGTTGCAATATCCCTACATCCTTGCCAACTTTGGTATTATTAGTCTTTTTTTCTTTATAAGCTGGCTATTTTTTTTTTTTAATTTTTAAAGAGTCCTCTCTCACTGCTTTTTTTTTTTTCCAAAGGAAAAAGTGATGGGAGCTCTCAATGCAATCTCTCAGCTCTTCTAGACCTAGTTAGACTGCCATGTTTTCTGATGCAGCCTCAACCCCCCCACACAGCTCCCTCTTCCTACTTTATTTACTTTTCTCTGACTCCATAGGATGCCTCTTTCCAAGGAGAACAGTTCTACGTGTCGTTGATATTCTTCAAGATATAAGGAATTAGGTGAAAAGAAAGTAATTTTTTTAACCCTGTTATTTCATTTCAAAACTTATTTTGGCATTCCTCAAAATTGTATTCTGTTCTGCTCTCAGGAAGGTGGTACAATGAAAATAATAAAAAAGGCAAAAGAGCACTTACCTTATTTGTAGAAGGCTGCATCAGCTGATTTAACTCTTTCAGAGGTATTTTGTTTTCCCTATTTCCCTATTTGGTAGGCCTTGGTAAAGAAGGAACTTCGTCTCATTCTTATATTTTGAGATATATGTATATATTTTTGAGGCATCTATTTTAAAAGTTTCCAGTTAATCTCAATGCCCTAAGGGGCTGTTGTAAGTGGCCACATAATGGTATAATTCTTCTTAATGAAATTTTTACTCTGTAAAATGCAATTGTTCACAAGGTGGTAACCCATCAAGTGTATTCATTTATTTATACCTTAGTGAGAACAAGTTTGGCTCATTTTTAGGAGAGTGGTGTGGTAAAATTTTTTTAAAGGAAATATTCTCTACTCCTTTGCAGTATATCATAGCTCCTCATATTAAGAAGTGGATTCTATTTGCCACCTTTTTGAATCTAGGATCCCCTTGTGACTTGCTTTGGCCAGTGAAATGCAGATAAGGGTTAGTGTTCTCGTTCCAGGCT
The DNA here is from genome assembly GCF_003265705.2 of Callorhinus ursinus. Classification (NCBI taxonomy): domain Eukaryota; kingdom Metazoa; phylum Chordata; class Mammalia; order Carnivora; family Otariidae; genus Callorhinus; species Callorhinus ursinus. The sequence continues at coordinate 8,705,994 of NW_027397091.1, read as the reverse complement.
TTGGCTGCAAGAATCCTTGTTGCTCTCTTGGACCTCTGCCACCATGTTAACAAGCCCAGGCTAGCTAGACGATAAGAGACCAAATGGAAAAACAACAAAGTGTCCCAGCCAACAGCTCACTGACCCAAACATAGGAAAAATCAGTGTAGAGCTGTACCCAACCCACAGCTGATCACAGATGTGTAGATCATCCCAGCCAAGATCAGAAGATGTGCTCAGATGACCCCTAGACTTCTGAGCAACATGAAATGCTTATTGTTTTAAGCCATTGGCTTTGGGGTGTTTTGTTACATGGCAGTGTTACAGACAGACGGAGTACAAGTCAACTACAGGAAGGGACATCTATGGGAAAAGTGGTCCATCACAGCGTTTTCTCACGTCACTGTTTTCTTTCTTCTTGCTGGCTGTTATTCTTCTTCTACAAGGTAGAGGATTTTACTCCTTCAAAGGGAAATTCAACAGATACTAATACTCCAAAGCTATAAAATTAGCAAACATAAATGTTTTCTATAACTGAGTTTTAACCCAGATTCACATTTGGGTCCAAATTCTTGCCTTTCCCGTTGTCACTTTGGGGGAAGTCATTCATGCTCTCCAACTAAAACTTGCTTTCTTTTCAGGAAAATGGAGACGGACAATATTAACCCTGCAGGGCCATTGTAAAAAAATAAAAGAGTAGCCGGGAACCTAACCTTAGGGATGTGGATTTCAGTACTGGTTCTGCGATAGATCAGCTCTGTAACCTTGGCCAAGTACTTCAGTCTTTCAGGATCTAGTTTTCTCAGCTCTAAATTGGTCATAATAATAATCCTTATCTCACAGCATTGATTTGATATTAAATGAGAGAAAGCATCTAAAAACCAGTGTCTGGTCTGATAAATAGTACCCCTCATTTGATTGCTCATAATTGTATATTCTTTTTGTCAAGCCCTGGGGTATTGTAATTGCTCTTAACTTTTCTCCACCTATCCCAAAACACACCTCCAATTATGCTGTCCCTCACTGTTCCTTGCTTTGATTTACTCAACACATTAGGCCCAAGATCGGTTCTGCTTACACACAACATTTGTGATAGTTGCCTTTTACCTTGTTTTTCTTGTTTCTTGTTCAGGTTTTAGGGTGTATGTATATGGGGGAGGGGCACAATACATGTGAGCTCTCCTCTATGTAGTCATTTTGAGATGTAAGACGACAAAACAAAACAAACCCTTTAGCAGAACCGGAGGTATTAATTAAGCGGTATTCTCACCTGCTAGGTAAGGGTTAGCACAAAGCAGCTGCCAGGACAGAAGTGGCTAATACTGGAGAAGAGTAACCAGATAGAGCCAAATATATTCGGGCTTAGTTTCTTAGCTTTTATCAAAGACCAGATCTGAACGATATAGCATAAAGATAGATTTTGACTTCGATAGCAGACATGAGGAATGATCATAACAAATTTTATGCTAATAGAGCCGTTTAAAAAAATGGAGGTCGTTATTAGTAGGACACTTAGAAATAGACTATACATATGCGTGTGTATATAGATACTGAGGTGTTACAGACATACTGTTATGAGCTTTGGGCATCATTGTCTCTGCAATAATAGCTATTTACTGAGAGCCTTTTGTATGCTAAACATTTGGTTTTAATTATCTTTTTGGAGTCCTTGCCACATTCTGTGTGGTAGAAAATATAGTTTCCTATTTTACAGATGAGGAACCTAAGGCACAGGGCTATGGTAGAACTTGCCCATGATTACACAGTTAGTGGTCGATTCAAGATTCAGATGGAAATTATCTAATTCCAGTGCTTGTGTCCTCGCAGTTGGGCAGCATTGTTGCTTGATATCTGTATTCATGACATCAAATACATACATATGTGTATATATATGAATATATACAAAATACAAATATATAGAAATCTATTTAAAATATATAAAACCAGTGTGTTTATATATTTTGGTTCTACTTCTGTCTACTGCCACTTGTCTCCACACTTAATTCAGATGGGGAAAAATAAGGAAATGAAAATTAAATTTGTGGCTATGATGTAAGAGGCATAGATAATAGGAAAGACACTTTAAATATATTATCACATTTAGTCCATAAAACACCCTTAAGAAGTTAATTAGAACTCACTTTATAATTGGGAGAACCGAGACTTCAAGGATTGAGTAATTTGCCCAAAAGCACATAACTAATTAATGGCAGAATTGAAATTTGGACACTGCTGTGTGTCCAAAATCCACACTTCTTATACTAAATCACCTTTTCCAATAACGCATTTCTTTCCATAGTTTGGTGGTGTCTGTTGCACTTAAATTTCCTTGCTTCATGCAGAAGGATCTATTCTGACTTTTTTTTTTATCTTAGAAACAATTTTCACCTGGTTTTTCTGCTGCTCTGTAAATCCTCCCTGAGTACTTTTTTCTTGCTGAGTTTCAATTTGATTTGTTAGGATTTTCTCTCCTTTAGCTAGAGGGTGAGTCAGTGGTTTAAAAAGAAGTTTTAAGTGCATGCTTTTGCTTTTTCAAGTTTCTGAATGCCTCCAAAAATTTACTTCTAAAGTTCTGAAGCCCAGAGGGGCAGAAACCATAAATATTTAAAATAGGAGTATATTGTTTTAGTTAAAATTTATAGAGTGGTTCATGACTCCAATTCAGTTTTCAGAAATCATAAGGTCTGGATGGGAAATCTGCCTTCAAATTACCATGGGGCTCTCTGGAAGATGAGCCTTTTTTAAATGCCTTTGTTTCACTTGTTAGCAAGTTCGTGACTTCAGGCTCAAGCAGATCCAGGAATTGAACAGTTCCATCCCTGTTTTCTTTATCTTCTGATCTCCCTGTAAGCAGTTCTGATGGAGCTTCATGTGTAACCGCCTCCACCCTTTAAACCATGTACTCAGGCTGGCAAGGCAATCACCATAATTTATCTGAACAAAAATTTCTTTCCAGTTTTAGAAAAGTGTCTCTTACTTTTCATGAAACCCTTAAGAAATCTAGGAAAGAATCAGAACTAATTTTAGGATGCAGGCTGTTTTCATTCATTTGTGAATTTGAGTGCCTTCATCTGGTGGTGGTGTCCCTGAATTAGTTCATTGTTTGTCACTGTCTTGACACACCTCAGTTTTCTGAATTTGACCCCAAACTTGGAAGTTTGGGAGTTTTATTAAAATATAGCTGAAAATTCTAGGAGTAATCAACCTAATCCAACTCTAGCTTGAGCGACAGCAAAACCATTAGCTAGGTGAAACCTCCACAAGGCCAGATACTATATATAGCGAGCACTGTGGCTAACATGGCGTCTAGCATTGTGGCTAACGTAGCAAGTACCAAATAGCCATTTGATGAAAATGAATTAAGTGGCCCTGAAATAACTTCACATCCAGGAAAATAAATCTGTGCTTTCAGTATTTTTTCTAGAGGCTCTCTGATCCAGAACCTTCCCTTTAAGGCTGTTATTCTCAATCTCAGTAGATTTTTATCTCTTGGGGGACATTTGGTAGTGTCTGGAGACATTTTTGTTTGCTATAAATGGAGGAGGGGTGCTACTGGCATCTAGTGGGTAGAAATCAAGAATGCTGCTAAGCATCTTATGATGCATAAGACAGCCCCTTGCAACAAAGAATCCTATGATGGCTGTAAATGTCTGTAGTTCCAAGATGAGAAAACCTGCTAGTTTGCCTTTGACTTAGCTAGACTTGAAATCCCAGGATCTAGAATTTCAAAGGTAAGGGTATGTGACAAAGAATCTTTCTTACACTCAGAAATACTACTATCTCAAAAGTTATAGGGGAAGCAGGCATAACTTTGCTATCCAGGAACCCCTAGAGGAAGTGTGAACTTCAAGGTCATTTACTAAACTCAGTAGGAAGAACCAAAACTCATTTTTCTGTATTATTCTCTTGTCAGTTTGTCTCTCAAGTCTGCTCCCCTACTCTAAACCACAGCATGCTCCCATCCCCCACCCCCCCACCTCGCCAAGCATTCTTCAAGTACATAGCTTGTAAAAGCTGAAAACTCTTGGGAACTCCCTGGGTGAGATGAAGATCACATCTCAAGTAGAAGTTAAGTGGTTTTGTAATTTACTTAGGGAAGTGTACAATTAGTCTGTACACCTTATAAATCATCTTTAAAACAACCCATTATTCTTTTCTCTTTGTTTTTAATTGAAAAAGAACTACCTCAGATGTCCATTTCCTGTTTAAAGTAGGGTTAAGTAGTTATATGGTCTATATATTTATCATAACTATTTCTGATGCAGTCCAGAAGGAAATATAACATGCTCTTATTTGTCAAATATCAAATGGAATGATTGGACTGACTTCTAAACTTCCAACAACACAGTTTAAACTCATAGGAGAAATGCTGGTATGGAATACTTGGGTTCAACTTCTGGCTCTCCCATTGACTGTGGCTGTGGGGACATTGCGTAATCTCTATGTGCTTCAGTTTCTTCATTTCTAAAACAAGGAAGTTGGATTACAGGACCCAACTCTTTGACGCTGATTTACTCTGTGGAATAATTTCAATCTGAAAGTATGACTAATGGAGGAAAAAACAAACAACTTATATTGGTTGGTTGTTATCTCTCAAATGATTACTGCAAATACTTATTTAAGAAGATAATCTTTTGGAAATGTGAGAGATTAGGAATTTACTGTGGACACATGCCATAGATTTTAAAAAATGTGGTTTTGGTCCTAGTCTCACCAGCATTCAAGTTTGTAGAGTGTTGTTATTAAAAGTTCCCAGGATTTGAAGACATCATTACAATTGAAAATTTTGTAATCACCCTCATCAAAGTTGAATGTCAGGAATATAGAACCTGATAAAAATATGTAGTTTCCAAGGGATACTCCTAAATTTGGGGGACCTTTTCTCTCAGAAATTAAATTCTTCTACCTCTTAGAAAGCATTCTGCACTTTTTCAACCTAATTGGCTACACCAACTGGGTTTTTGTGGTTACAAAACACAGAAACCCCAGGGGGTTGCCGGGTTTCAAGATGGTCCCCAGTAATCATCACCTCCTGATAGTCACACACTTGTATAGACCCCTCCCACACTGAATCAAGGCTAATACCATGTGACCAATAGACAATGACATAAATAACAGTGTGTAACTCCTGAAGCTAGGTCGTAAAAAAAGCTTTTCAGCTTCTACTTTCCTCTCTTGGATGCTTCCTCTGGTAGAAGCCTGCTATCATGTCGTGAGGACACTCGAGAAAGCCACTGAGGAGCAGAACTGAGACCTCCTGATAACAGCAACAACCTGTCAACCATTTGAATGAGCTACTTGGGAAGTGGACCATCCTTCTGTGGTCAAACTCTGAGATGACTGCAGGTTTGGCTGGCAGCCAACTGCAATCTCACGAGAAAGACCTTGAGCCAGAATCACCCAGCTAAGCTACTCCTGAATGCCTCACCCATAGACCTTATAGGAGATAATAAGTATTTATTGTTGTTTTAAACCATAAAATATTGTAGTAATTTGTTTTGCAACAATAAATGACAAGTACACAATACTGACATAAATATAAAGTAATGCACTGAAAGGAAATTCAGACATTTAGAGAATTGAAAGAAACACCAGAAAAGACTCAGGGACTGAGGATAACTCTGGGGCTATATATGATGATATCACCAAGAAAGAAGTTACTGAGTAGGCAAAGGAAGAGACGCCAGCTACCAATAGCCTGATAGTTCTAGAAATTGCCAAGTGGCTTGGTAACATCAGCGTTTATCTAACCCTGTGCAGAGCAGCCATATTCATGCATAGAATTTTTTTAAAACACTATATATTCTCAAAAGTTTAATGCCATTAAAAGTGATGAGGAAAAAAATTTGTTTAATTTTGTAGATATTAGGGGTGGTTTTCATCTTAAGTGATTTTCATAATTGCTATATTAATTAGAATAGGTTCTAGTAAGTAACTTAAACATAATAGATTCTTTTTTCTTGCTTAGACAGTACTGGACAGACAAATAGGGTGCCAGACAGCTCTCATCTATATGGCAGTTTAAGGACATAGACTACTGGAGGCTCTGCTGTCTTCACATGGCTTCCAAGATTTTCTTTTGAAATATCCACATTTTAGTAAGTCAGAAGGAGAAAAGATCATGGAGAAGCATACATGCAATTTTTTTTAGTGGTTCAATTTTATGAATCCTCTTTATTTCTGCTTAGATTCCATTGGCTAAAACAGTCCTACTTGGCTCCACCTAACTGCAAGGGGGAGCTGGGAAATGTGGTCCCTGGCTAGGCAGCCACTTTCTAATGCAACTTTATATTAAGGAAAGAATAACATGGGTGTTTTTTGGTGATATAGCCATTTTTGCTACATATAAATCCCTTGGTCACTTTCTGGTGTCAGCCCAGTGTGTATTATGTTACTAGTTTGCTTGGAAAGTAATCAAAATCCTTGCTCAGTTGTAACATACACACAAATGAAATCCAGGGTCACCTCAAGATACTTATAAATCAACAGTTGGTTTCAGGGCATTCCTCTGGAAATACTATGTAGGGCTTATGGTGCTTCTGATCCCATCATCATTTTAGGAATCTTAGAGAGATTTTCACCCCTGTTGAGTAAAATATGTGAGTTGGAAGCTTGTCCTCATCACTTCTGCATGGAAAATGTGACAGATCTGGTTGCCACGGCACTTACAGCTAATGACAGATTTGCTTCATTAACTCTTCCTTCACTTGTAGCCTGGCATGAATCCTCCAAAACTAGGGTTATTTCAGTTTTTAGAATTTGCAGAGGCATCTTGGCTAAAGATACCAAAACAACAACAACAACAACAACAACAAAACAACAAACAAACAAAAAAACCCCCAAAACAAAACAAAAAGTATAGGGTCTACTTAAGGTCAAGCATTGCACACACTGAGGTGTAGAAGAAAGCCTTCCAGGCAAAAACATGAGTTTGGGGAAAGGGCTTGCCAGTTTCTTTAAATTCATATGACTGTTCAAACAAAGTCACTGGAGGAAGTCCACTACATAAAAGTGAAACTCTTAGGTTGCAGTTTGTGTTGTGTATAAATATACAAGGGGCAGCGGAAAGCGGTGGCTGGGGCATTTAGGGAGCAGATCTTTAACTGCTCTTTCTCCATGCCTGCTCCACTATCTACCCCATTAGATTACTCCATGGAACAAAAATTTTTAAGTCACCAAAACTCGTATCTCAGGGCAAAGTAAGTAGGGCCTGCCTTAAAAATAAACTACCTCTGGCCAGTGTTGCATTTTGTAACTGGATGTCATGAACTTCAGAGTCTTATTAAATGAATATATTGATTGTGGCAAATAATTCAGCTGATAGAATTTTTAGAATAAAACGATTTAAGACGTAATTATATTTCTGAGACATGCTTAGCACTGGAAATGCAAACGACTTGTTTTTCCACATTAAACTCCTGAATTCAAATTTCCCTACATTTGTCACAGCTCAGTTGTGGATGTCAAACTTGCATTTCAAAAATGATACCTACAGAACAGACTGATTTCTCCCAGAATCTGCTCTACTCTCCATATTTCTCATATCAGTTACTATATCATGATCTCCACAGTATCTCAGACCATAAACTCAGGGCTGTCTTTGAGATTCCTCTCTCTGCTTCTCCACCTTTATCCAGTCTACATACATCCTGTTGGCTTTGCCTCCAGAATTCTGATTTGACCACTTCATAGCATCTCAGTAGTCACCATCTATCCCAGGATATCTGCAGTAGCTTTATATATGGTCTCTTTTTTCCCACTCTTTCCTCCCTACAATCCATTTTCCACGTACCTGCTACAGTGATAGTTTTATAAAATAGTCAAATCAGGTCACTTCCCTGTTTGAATCCTACCAATACTACCCATTAACAGAATAAAATACAAACTTCTTACTTCAGCTTATATGACCTAAAATTACGTGGTCACAAATTCTTTGATCTCATGCCCTACTTCTCTTCCCTTTGTTTACGGTGCTCAATATAGACCATTTTATTCTTCAGAATCTTCAGCTGTGTTCCTGATTCAGAGTCTTTGTGCTTATCCCTCTCTTGCCTCCCCTCAGATCTTACTATGCTGGGTTCCTTCCGATCTTTCAGGTCTATACTTCTTTCAGATGTCCTTCTTTGACCACTTTAAACTTTACCTACATAACTTTATTTCATTGCCCTGTTCTCTTTGCTTTATTAGACTTAGCACTGTCTGAAACTATTGCACTGAAATTCAGTTCTTTATAGTTTATTTCCCACTACTAAAATGAAGCTTCTTAAGAACAAAAATGGTGATCTATATATTAATCTCAGATATACAGTATATCCCTTGCACCTGCAAGAGTACGTGCCATAAAGTAGGTGCTTAACTTTGGAAAACTGCTTCCCTAGCCTGCAGAACTTAGTTTGCAGCCTCGAAATTTCCTAAGGGATGCAGCAGAGTCCCTAGAAATTGAGAGCAGATCGGGGAGAAACCATCTGATAGACCTCACCAGAGGAAGGACATATCCTATTAGAAATGGTCTTTATGCAGGTTTACGAGTGCTTATGTGACACCCAGAGTCTGAAACCAGTGGCCTCTTCATCTGCTCACTACTCTTTCCCATAAGGAAGTGACAACGTTGCCAAAACAAGGTGGAAGTCATTGGATCCATTTATTCTCCTTCATTTCTTTCCATATCTTTGATAAATAATATTTAAAGGAAGTGATGAAAAATTGTTTACTGTTTCCACTGATAACAGAATTATTGTAATCAGGGGACCTGGATGGCTCAGACAGTTAGGCATCTGCCTTTGGCTCAGGTCATGATCTCAGGGTCCTGGAATCAAGCCCCACGTTAGGCTCCCTGCTCAGCACGGAGTCTGATTCTCCCTTTCCCTCTGCCCCTCCCCCCTGCTTGCGCGCTCTCTCTCTCCCCCCTCTCTCAAATAAATAAAATCTTTAAAAAAATTATTGTAGTCATAGATGTTTTACTATACTATTGAAGTCAAAGTTGCTAAACAAGAAATGCTCTGGAAAGTTATCTGCCTCCTAACATTTCTTGACAACAGTCTGCTATACTTGGGGAAGCAGTGTATGCTTAAAAGTAAATGGTAATGGGGAGATCTATCTCTCACTCCAACATGAATGTTTTCATGGAGAATGATGAACTTATATTCAGATAGGGTATTTTTAACATGTCAGCAACAGAACATGATATTCCAAGCATTTATTCTCACCATCTGTGAGTTGGCTGGAGGTCGGTGGGCCTTGGATGGCAGTTGGCAGCTTTGCTTTGAGCTAGTGGTCTGGCTTAATTTAGCTCCTCACTGAGGGCTGGACTCTGGCCTGTTCTACATCGTGTTTCTTCTGGAGTCCAGAGCTGAGGGAAAGTGGTTGTCTGGAGAAAGTTCACCATAGTGCTGACAGAAGTGCTAGAAGCCAAGCAGAGCCTCTTAAGACCTAGACTCAGAATTGTCACATTACTTATACCCACGTTTGATTTGTTAATATAAGTCACATGGCCATGCTGCCTCAAATCAAGAGTGGATACACCCCATCCATGATGAAGCCACAGACAGGATGTGGGCACGGGGAGGGATGATGAATTAGAGTCCTAAATTCAATCTAACGTATTGTATAATCTAATAAGCCCATAGAAAGTCCTACCTAGTAGTGGAGTATATTCACATGTATGTATAAGCTTATACTTTCCATAAAATATATGGACATTTAATATTTAATACCATTATAACAAGGTAACTTGATCTCCCTCAAAACCAGATTTCAATGATGAGTAAATTTTAAGACTAAATTATGATGAGTTCCATGTAATTATTTCTAACTAGGGGTGCCAGTGGCAAGACCTCTTTTTGAAGACTTGGCTTATGGCTGGTTCTCCTACATAAGCATTTTAATAACTCCCAGTTGTGAGACATTAAACAATTTTGTATTTGCCTTAGGACTTTGAAACACTTCATATTCTTTTTCAAAATGTATTTCCTTTTTTTTTTTTTTTTATTCTCACCATTTAAAGGGAGGCCTCACATATCAATGAGGTTTAGTATGGGTGGCAGATAAAGGTCTTTGGAAACATTTGGGTGGGACACGTTGGTTTAATTTATGTGGACTTTCCCTGGTGCTGCCTGGTTGGGGTCTGGAGCTCTAGCTTCCATGGTAGATGAATTGTGGTTTTTCTCCCTCTGAAGAACTAAACTGTTACTGCTACTACTCTCAGGATGAGTAGATGAGCCAGGTCTTCCTAGAATCCCAGAGGAACCACCCTATGAATGACAGTGGCAGGAGGAGACTGGATGGACCTCATGTCTGCATTTCCCCTCACTCCGTGTCTCATTCTGTATTCTGCCGTCTCCTGTGGAGACTCATTTCAGGGCTGGGTGGCAGTTATTTATACACAGCAGTGAGTCAGTTCTTTAAAGGATATTAACTTTTGAGACTCCCTAAAAAATATGAAATAGAAAACTTTACCTGCAGCTGTTAGAAGTTAACTATATAGATGTAAACAAAGAAGCATGGGTGGATTTAAAATCTAGAACAGGAAGGGGTCCTAGAAAACCAAACTCTGTACATGATTTGTATAAACACATCTATACCTTACTATATAATTATATACAAGTTCTATAACTTAGGAAATTAAGTAAATTAAAAAGCAATATATAAAAATACACTTGTTCCAAAAACACCTACAAACCAAAGACTGCTTACTAAACCCAGTCATGTTGCCTGTGGGGATAAAGGGTATGGGGATGGAAAATGGAGATAAAAAGAATAAATGAATTAAATAACAGAGGATGTGGGACAATTATGACAATAGTCCAGGAAATGAAGAATGTGATCAGCTCAGTCCTCTGCACCTGAGATCAAAATAAAAGAAGAAAAGGAGGGAAGGAAGCTAGAAAGGTAGGAAGGAGAAAAGCAAGTTTTCCATTCTCCTTACAGCATTTTCAGGTAATGGCCTGGCAGAAGCGGGGCACTGCTTGGGGGCTGACTGGATGACTGATGGATCCACAGCACCTAGAATAGTGCCTACCACATAGTGGTACCACATACACCAAGTACTTGGTGAAACAAGCTGCTTTGAACTTAATTGCCTGGAGAAGGCTGGTTCCTATGAATTCTTGAATCCACATCCTTTAGGCTGATTTCATTCTTACCATGAAGAACAGCCAGAGCATTATGTTAGAGGGGCACGTGAAGTCCTTTATTCTGTGTCCAGTGGAGGACACATTCTCTTTTTGTTTGGTGGAAAACCACTACTCTTGTTTTCTGGTGATACTTTTATGTTTACACTGGGGAAGCACCTTACCCCAGTCTTACCCCCATGTAATTTGGATTTGGCTGAATCTTCCCTACTCAGTCATCTCTGCAGTTGAACACATGACCCAAGCCCCACCATAGGAGTGGGCATTTTTTGTTTAGGGATGGATGTGTGACCCAATTCGGAACAATACGGACTCAATTCTAGGACTTTTTTGGGGGAAAATATTTGAGAAATAAATGTGTTTCTATAGGATATCTATAGGATTCCTATAGGATATCTAAGGCTTGGGAACCTAGGACCACCAGACATGAAGAAAGCTTGTTTGAAAATTAGTAAACACAGAAAAGAGAGCTAGGGAAATTGAGAGATGGAGTGGGAGGAGGGGCAATGGGGAAAAGGAAGGAGAGGGAAAGAGACGGAAGGTGGGAGAAAGCAAGCAAGCCTGGATCAGTTTTGCTTAAGCAGATTTGAGTTGGATTTCTCTCTCTCTCTCTCTTTGAATCACTTCAAACCTTGCAAGTGGTGATTAACACATCCCAACGTGCCCCGAGTGATTACGTTCTCTTAGAGAGCTCACCCTCTAAGGACTCATATGACAAGAACTACCCTCCCCCGCTTTCCAGGCCACCTTGCCCATCTCTGTGCAGTTTGGCTTATCAGGAAGTTTTATCCAACATCTGTCTTCCTCAAACTTTCTGGTGTTGGTAGCCATCTTAGACCCTGTGGCTTCATAGACTAATTTAATGCTACTTTTAGTTATCATATACCCCCTTAATCTCTTCTGCGGTGAAATCCCTACCCTATTCCCAGCATCCACACTACATGCCACCAAGAACTCTCATATATTAAACTAGTCTTATATTCCCTGCCTTAGTTATACTACCTGTACATACAGACTGTTTCAGTAATTATTGCTACATAACAAAAAACTCCAAATCTCAATGTGGGTCAGCTTGCTGGTTCTTCTGGTCTTGACTGAGCTCACTGATGCATTTGTGGTCAGCTGTAGAAGGAGCAGGAAGTTCTGCTGATCTCGAATGGGCTGTCTAGTATATTTGGGGATCATTTGTCTATAGGTTGGTCTAGGATGGTCTTGACTGAGGCAACTGGTTTGTCTTGCATTTGGTCTCTCACTCTCCAGCAGGCTAACCTGGGGCTGTTCTTGAGGTGGGGGGAGTTTTCTGAAAGAGCGAAACGTGCATGGCCTGGGAAGGTGTGGGCTCAAAGGCCCATCACTATGCCACTTTCTGTTGGTCAGAGCAAGTCACAAGGCCAATACAGATTCCCAGGGAAATAGACCCCACCTGTTAACTGGAGTTGCTTCAAACTCACTTTGCCAAGGGCATGGATTCAGGGAGGGGTAGAACTTTGGGGCCAGTTTTACAGTCAGTGTAGCACAGAGACTAAAACAACAAACAAGCAAATCTCTTAGGAGTGTGATTTCCTTGAATGACATTCTGTTTGCATCTAATCCTAAGGTCTTAATCAGGATCAAGAGTAAATCAAGTAAATTTGGCTAATCATAACTTACATTCTATCTCTTTGAACAGTAAGAAGAAACATAAAAAAGCTCTAATGTCTATTTAAAATTCACACTTAAACATGGTATGTTGAATCCTGATTGGTTGAAGGAATAAAACAAGTTTGGCTCCTGGTAAGATGTGTTGAATACCTTCTGTTTACTTCCCAGCAGGAGCATGTTACCAAAACCAAACCTTGGATGCAGCAGATTTGTAAATAATAAAGACCTGCTCTAGTATTCTTAAAACTGCCCTTGCTGGCATAACCTTAAGTCTACATTGGATGATGATTTAATACTTGATAGATACCTTCAACTACAGTCAGTGCTCTTATCAGATAGGATTGTCTCTTCTATAAAACACTCGTTCATTTATCCATTGATCAAACATTTACAAAGTAGATCTTGTATAGAATAATATTAAGAAGCCACATAATAAATTAGTGACTTGTCATGAGATGGCAGGGTAGACTTTATTTAGCTATTTTTTTTTTTCCTTGAAGAAGTAACCAGACTTTTGATTTGGAAAGAGCCTGCTAAGTCTGCAATGACTGATATGTGTCAGGGACTCACCAGTGTTTGCTAGGGACAAGGGGTTGGTGTGGCTTCTAGTCTTGCCTGACATAGTGTTACTTGGTCTGGAGCATGGAGCTTAATTTTAGACCAGAAGTCCTCTAATATTTGACATTAAAATATGTTTAAATCATAGAATAATATTCTAAGCCTGATAGGAAGTTTAAAAAATCTTCACTGGTCTCTGAAATAAGCAAAGTGGGAGATGTATCTGCTACTAACTTTGTTGGAATCTGTTCCTGTGCAGTCTGTCAAAGTGAGTGTGCAGAACCAAGTACCCCATAACTTTAAGACTTTTCTAGTGGGAATTTTGACTATATGATTGTGCTCTTACATCTTAAATTTTAAATCTCTTTAGATCAGAGGTCAGGGTGAAGGAATCTGGACCATTAATACCTTAGAGGTTATGTCTAATCCTTCATTGTAAACCTAGAGAATTCTCTCAACTGCTCTGAATTTATTTGTCAATAAGTAAAATGAGGATATTGAATCATAAGTATTCCTCTTAGATTTATAAGAGTGTGTGTGTGTGTGTGTGTGTGTGTGTGTGTGTGTGTGTGTTCATGTGAACCTCAGAGCCACCCTGCCATTCTGGCATTAGTGGATTCATTTTACACATGAGAAAAGTAAGGTCATGGCCAAGGTGAGTTTTCTAAGTGTAGAACCTGATACGGGGATTTGAAAAGCTGTTAAAAGTCTAGTGGGTTTTACCCAACTCTTCTGCAGATTTCAGTAGCACATTGCTCTGGGGAGCTAATGGCTCCCAAAGATGCTTTGATCATAGCACAATATTTAGTCAAGTTACCACTACCCCAGGGGATTGATTACTGTCTGATGGGCCTACCAGATGCAGTGACTCTTTCAAATGCTTGTAAGAGACCTAAATAAAGCTGTTTTGCCTGGTCATTAATACAGTTAGTATCACAGAGAAAGGAAGACACACAAAACCACTGTCTGTAAGACCTTGACCTGTGTAGATGCTGGTTTCCTTATCTGTAAAATGAGAGGGCCAGGCTAGATGACACCCAAGGTCCCTTCCTGCTCTGAAATTCTGGGATCTCCTTTCTTATCAAGATTAAAAATTAAGAGTTGTAAATAACAGTGAATATTTCAGATTTCTTTCCCTTTTTACCCAAATTCAAGAAAAATGTAGGTTGGGAGTCATTGCATACTAACTCATTTTTATTCTCCATTCTAATATTTTAATTAAATATTTACCTATTAAATGTCTATTCTGTGGAAGATACTGGGAACACATAACTTTCTCTGAGCACTCTGATATGGAATGTGGGCACTCCAGGACCAGTAAACTATATTACTCAGCCTTCTTCTCAGGCTTACTAGAGCTACATTCAGTATCCTAGGAATGAAATAAGCTCTACAAAGGCTTCTCTTGGAAGGACTTTTCATGGGGAAAGGAGGCTGTTTTTTTTTGAATTATGTGGTAAATGCTCTTAGTCCACCATCACATTCTCTTTACCAAATCATGCATGTTGTCTTCCAGCTGCTGAGAGTGTTGAGTGCTAGTTGCTCACATCTGTCCCCCACCCACTTGCAGAAGGATTGTCTTTTACCAAAAGTGCCAACTCCCCCAGAAGTTTATTCTCTCAACCTAGGGCATCCTACAGCTGATATCTAACTGATGGGGATTACAAAAGCCAGCTCCTCGTCTCCAGGTAAGACAAACTCTGGTGTAATCCTTGCCAGAGTTTCCCATGGGATCAGGCAGAGGCTAGAATTCAGCTGAGACCACATTTTTCCTAGCTCATTCTCGTGCTTTTCTCCTGCCTGTTCTCCTGAAAGATCTCCCTCAGTGAATCACATACACCCAAATTCTCTTCTCAGGCTCTGCTTCTAGGGAACTTGACTTGAGGCCTCAGAACCATATAGATCAGATCTTCCCTAGGATTCAAGCACTGCTTCCTAAGAATATTTCCAGGTTTTTATAAGACTCCATACCTCTTTAGGTCTCTACATATTTGGGAGGCTTTGTGGGGTTAGAGGGAGGCTGCCACCCACTGCCTCAAGAACATGAAGGCACCATGAGAAGTTGTTCTGGACCCACACAGAAATTAACCTCAGGTCACAATCTGAGGGAACAGGGCTTTGATGCTAAGTGAAATCTCTCAAGACTCCAGAGTTTGCAAAGCAAATGAAGGCAGAGCTCCTTCTTAAGGCAGTGAGTCTTTGGTCTGTCCCTTCCCTCTAGTTTATCATTAAATAAAATCTTATTTGGAGATGTCATCCAGAGGGTAGGACTATCTTGTGGTGGATTGTGGGGCCCTGAAGCCAGGATATCTACAGGGGAAAGTACTGTTTGCTGGAATCCAGTGGGAAACCTTCCTCTTTCTACTCTCAATGCCTCATTCAGTTTCTGTGGCAGTAGGGGCTGTAGCAGGATGGAAGAAAGGAAGAGACTTTAAGGGAGATGGGATTTTGTTTCCAAAAGCCAAAGCATCAGGGAGAAGAGAGGGAGGATTGGTGAGCACAAGACAATGCTGAAGGCTATAGGAAGGGCCTCGTTCTAGGCTGGGGAAGGAGGGGATGAAGGCAAGGATCTCATCCTGTGGGGAATGTAAGAGGAAGTGGCAAAGCTGTACCCAGAAAAAAAACAAAACAAAACAGAAATACTGGATTTAGGGTTTATGAAAGCTTAGATGGCAGAAACCTGAGACACTCTGCGTGGGCTGATGAATGAAGACCAGGCGACATTCTCTCTCTTACAGTGCCTGAGAAGGCTTTAAACAAGGACCCAGGAGCCTACAGTTTGGGTTCAAATACTAGCTTGGAGACCTATTATCTGTGTGGCCTTGGAGAGGTCAGTTGTGACATCTCTGAGCCTTTCTTCTCATGTACAGAATGGAGGTAATGGAACCTTAACTGTTTTATCTATGTAAAAGGCATAGAAATATCTGTAAATTAAAGGATTTTGCACTGCTGAAGATCCCAGAATTCTGGTACTGCCCTGGACTGGGTTGTTTTTCCCAGCTGAGAGAAGTGAGGTCTTGGAGAGATTGTAAACTGAGTAAGATCACCTTTTATTAGTGAGCTCGTTCACAGCCACCACAGCAATTTCCTACCATAGATGTGTTCACTTAAACTCTCTGGTTTTCCGTAAGTTTACTTATTTTTTTGTAAATTCTCTAGCTTACTACCTTCACATGTACCTTTGACCCTTGGAATGGTTGGTGAAAGAGAGAGCAAGTACTTCAGTCTCCCGGTGAAAACTCATGAGTTCTTTATTCTAAAGAAGGCACTAATGCTATTTGCTATCTGGCAAGGAAGCTGTTTACCAAAAGGAAGTGACGGGCTAGAGTGGGAAGCAGGAAACTGAGAAGAGGAAATGGTTTTATAAGTCCCCAGAAAATATATACAGATGGAAGTTGATAAAAAGTGATGCCCCATATGAATCTTTTTCTAAAAGTTAAAGCATATCATCTGATCAGTACTTACTGATCTCTGCTGTTTCTACATTCTTAGTGTAATGTTGCTAATTTTTAAAGGCAAATCTAAATGCTTCAGAATCCTTGAAACTCTACTGTTGGTCAACAACTAAATGACTCGTGTGAATTTGAATTCTGCAAAGGATAAAAATCAACAGGAACTCTGAGAAACATGCAAGGAAAGGAAACTCCAAGGACTTATTAGAGGTTTTACAAGCCAAAGCTAGGCTCCTTTTTTTATTTTTTTATTTTTTTCTGGTGCATGATCACAAGCCAGTGCAGAGCAGGGAGCAGAACCCGAGGTTCACACATATATTTATTTAGTTAGCAAGACATTCCTATTTTTATAGCTCAAAGTTCTTAACTTTCTTGTTAGCAAATGTTAACAAGGTTTAAAATGTATAAAGTGAGCTGTGGCATGTAAAAAATTTTGGCCTATCCTGGCTCCTTCTTTTTTTTATACCTATGTTCAATGAAAACGTCCTACTGACAAGCAGAATGTCTGGGCAACTTTATAGATAGTGTTCCCACCTCGGGGCCACAAGGTCACAGATTTGTTCCTGATTCTATTTAAAAAACACTCAACAATGGTAAGTTTGTGTGTGCTTTTATGAGAGGGAGCTGTTTTATATGATCCAAGATCTTAAAGATACTCCAAGGAATCTTGCATGTCTGCTGGGCTGTGAATTGGGAAGGTTGCTGTAGTGCTTGCCGCAACATTGGGGAGCTTCCCTGAATCACAAGCAAAGACTGACTATAATAATTCTCAGACATTATGTCTACTCAAGGCCAAAAAGCACTTTTGATTTCATGGTGGTAATCAGAGCGCTTGAAAGGCATTTCAACCTGCTGTTCCAACATCAGTTTGCCAGTGGTCATAAAATGAAACAAGGCAGAGGCAAAGGAAAAAGAAAAAAGCAGACCCCACTCGAATCCCACAGACATTTTATAACTATTTTAGACACTGCAGGCCTTTCCCTCTTGGGTCATGCATAAATATGGCTTCTGAAAAGTCGCTCTCAGAATCCCCAAAGGCCCCCTAAGTATGGAAGTGAAATAAGCCATCAACACTATAATGAGCAAACACAGGGGCACTCCTAGCAGAAGGGGATTAGGAAATAGCCCAGTTGAGTGGTTACCATGATTTCCTGAGGCATGTTGACAAAAGAACAAAACAGTCCAAATCTGACTCCTGGGTTCAATTGCTGTGTGACCTTAAACAGTGGATTATCCTTTGAGTCTCTGTGTTGTCTCCTCTAAAAGTGTGGAAGAAGAGTGAAGAGTGAAGGTTTCTTATAGGTCAGTTTACCATTCAAGAACTTCAAATGGAGTGGTAACTTAAAATGTGGCCGTTATCCATCATTTTGTGTAAATAACGCATATACAAGTGTCTCACCCACAGTCGCCATACAGTCTATGGTGTGGATGATCCTCCTGGAATTGTGCACCATGGTGGTCTTGCTCCTACCTCTGACCAAGAATCCCAGATTCCCCACCCAGTGGTAACTTCTTCTACCTATGGCTTGTGAAACTTAGAGATGTTCTACGCATATACAGTCATATACACCCTGTCTCACAACTTGATTTCCATACATATTCTGGATTATAATTCAAGAGTGTGTATGTGTTCACAAGGCTGAGAAGCTGATAACCTCCAATCAGCTTCCTCTCCAGGTTGCCCCATCAGTCAAATCCCACTCCTCGGTGAAAAGCAACTAATCTAAAGTAGTTGCTGATTCTACAGCCCTTCCCCCACAACATAGAAGTTAAGTTACCAGCTCTCCTTCCTCTAAAATTGTTTTTCAGACATGCCCATACATAACCACCACAAGTAATTATTAAACCTTTCTGCCAAATAACCACAAAGCCAAATTCTTGTGTTAAATAATGTGCTCCCAGTGGCATGGTAACAGTAAAATGACCCCTTCAGCTTTGAGCCTGCTTCTAGCTCTCTGGCATGATTCCAATATTACAGACATATATTAAGGGAAAG
Organism: Callorhinus ursinus; assembly: GCF_003265705.2. NCBI lineage: Eukaryota > Metazoa > Chordata > Mammalia > Carnivora > Otariidae > Callorhinus > Callorhinus ursinus. Next base: position 8,687,239 of record NW_027397091.1, on the reverse strand, counting down.
GAATTAGTCAGATTTGAAGATCTCATCCAGGTAGGAAAGATGCATGACTGAAACATGTCAGGAAATGATTCACTTCTAGACTATTTTATATGGAAGGTTCTAGACTTAAGTTGCAGAGCTTTGTGTAATTAAGGGAAATAGTTCATGATAACTATTCCTCACAGCTATTTAGAGTTTTGCAGTTCACAGAGCATTTTTTTTCTTTTAAATTACCTAATTTGAACCTTTGAGATGAGCAGATTATGATAATTCCCATTTTAGATATGAAGAAACTGAGGCTCCCAAAGGTCAAGTGACTTGCTCAAAGCCTCACAGCTTATAACATGTCAGAACTTGTATTAAAGTATGTAGTTCTAATTTTATTGCCATGATGGTTTGGTCTTACCAAGGGGATTTGAACAGCTCAGTCACATCACTAGAACAGACATTGTTAACTGGGGAAGAGAAGCCGGGGCAGGGAGGAAGGCATGTTAGAATCATCTAAGGAGTTGTTTGAAACACAGGTGCTTGTTTCCTTCTTCCTCCTCCTGGAAATGGAAATATGTCTCAGAATGAGGGTAGTTAAATAATTTTGAAAATATTCTTCAGGTAATTCTAATATGCACTGCCTGGTTGAAAAATAATGCATCAAGTTTTTTTCTTCTGAAATGGAGGCATTTGCTTCCCAGATCTTGCTTTGTCACTACTCTTTGGAATGGTATATACTCACTCTACCTATTGTATGATGGACGATGAATTTTACTCAGGTCTGCCATGAAAGTGAAGAAACTAACGATATGAAGGAGGAAATAAACAATGTCATTTTTTTGGGTATCCCATGAATAAGTATGTACAAGATTGTGCATGATAGATCATATTCTTTTCTAAAACAACTGAACAGTAAGATGATATGTGGATTCATTCTTAACTGGTTCACTTTTTACTTTCCTAGATGATAGCAATATGTATCCCCATGACCATTTCAAACCTTATGGGGAAAAATAGTTCTCCCTATATTCCTGTCCTTTGCAATGTGATTTTGCACCTCCTGCCATCCATAGGTGAAGTCTTTGTCCATTCCTTAAATCTGCGCTGGCCATTAATACTTTCTTTGTCCAATAGCTTGTAGGAGAAGGACTGTTGTACCAGCTCTGAGTCTAGACCTCAAGAAGGTCTTGTGCTACTTCCATTCCTGCTCTTAGACCCTGTCCATGTGAATAAATTGGGCTAGTCAGTTGGAGGATGAGAGACCACATAGAGGCAAGGAGCCATCCCAGCCGAGATCACCCTAGACCAGCCACTTTCTGGCTCACCTCATTGGCTACAAAGCCAAAAGGGAATGAGCGCACATTCAAAAGGTAAGGATATTAACTCTATTTCTTGGTACAAAGTCATAACATTGTAAAGTCACATTTCAAAGGGGCAAGGCTACAGGGAGAGGTGGAGGATTGCAGTTATTGTCCACCATCTAGCACACCAATTGCATGGGGCGGCTGTACATATTAACTAAATATATGTGATGTATTTAGAACAGGGTCTGACACAGAATATAAATACCTAATAAATATGAACGATTATTACTATTTCTAAAATGCATGTAAAATGTGTAGATAGCCTGCCTATGCTTCTTACTTTTAGGAGCTGATCCTGACAATTCTCACAAATGTGTGGTTCAATCCAACAGTACACACAGAAACTTAAGTGAGAGAAAATGCAATCAAATCTCATGCTGAGTACTACTATACCCCTATGTTTTTTTTTTTTCCTGAATTGAAGCACCACCCTACCCCCAGAAAAAAATAGTATAGTTGCTCTTTCTATTCAGGCTTTGATCAAAGGTTTCAATGGTAAAGATGACTCATACTTTAAACAACTGGAAGAATTTTTTTTATTGCTTCTCAATCCATTGTGTTGCTCTCATGAAATTGCTGAATGACACGAGAGAATATAAAATCCATCAAAGGAATAAGCATTGAATGACATGTGGCAGGGTTTCCAACTCATCAGGAAAAACTCAGGATCAACTTGTTTCTCTGGAGAAAGCTCACATCCGGGGCTGTTCCTGTTCCCTGGGACTCATAAAGCTCCTATCTCCAGGGCACAGGTGAGGCCTTCACATTCTTTGAGAACAACAGCCTGTTCATTTCCTCCGTGGCTATAAAGTGACTTTATTGGACTTTAGTATCTAAAGGAAACAGAGCTCTGGGTCAGAGGGCGGCTTCAGAGAGTCACTGGCCCCTTTTAGAGCTTCAAACCTCAGGGATGTTGGGTTGGGAGATGCTCTTGAACTCTTTGAAATGTAAGTTAATTTAAAGTTCAAAGGAAGCTTCCTGGCTTGATCATTGCTGTTTAGGGCAAGATGCGTTTATGTAGTTAAAAAGTGCTTAGATTTAGCTGTACAGCATCAGCTGTTATTAAATGAGGTTTCCCTATGATTTAGCAACATATATATTGTATTGCTCCAGGGTGGAAAGCAGTTTAGATATTGAGGAAACCCTCTGCCAATTACAAGGGGATTCAGTTTTGACAAGCCCAAGGAGTGGTTGGCTTCAACATGCTTTTGCGTTATATACTAACATCTACTCAATTCCTATATGTGATCAGAGAAGCACATCTTCTGCTCAAAGTATGATTCAAACGACTTGTTTGATTCTAGGTCTGTGTTTCCTAAAATATGGTCTATGTCACACATGTCTCCAGACAGGCTCCAGTAACAAATATTTCTCTGTTGGAATCGGTTGGAGAAACACTGCATATTTTTCACTGTTGTGCATTCATAGCACACTTGGGCATACTAAAGGTTTGGAGAATTCATGCAATATAGAGACACGTTGAATACCAATCCACTGTTTCCAGAAGATACATAACTAAGGAATCTCTTTTGTTTTCTCTTTCAACTATGTAAAAATAAAACATTTTGAGAGATCAAGTAGACTTTGAGAGATCAGTAGATTACCATAATGTATTTTGGAGGATGTTGTTTTAGGTGTTTAACACAGTGAAACATCTTCAGAAAGTGGTAGGCACAAGTAATCATGACTTTCATAGCCTTAGACTTTTAGTTATAAATTGTTTTATAATTTAGGCCTTCTGTTGGAATCTGAAGAAGTCTAAACAATGTACTGGAAATCTTATTTAAAAAACTCTGAAACAAATTATCAAATAAGATGAAGGTACATATACCTAGGGTGTACAGCATTGCAATTATTGAAGGTAGGTAGGTAAGCTATGATGTTGGGGGCCACCATTTATTCTAGAAATAACTATGAAAGGTAGGGATTTCTTCCCCATGATCTCCCTTGTTCTTTATTACACTCATCTTATTTGCTCTTTTGCTGGACTCTTTTTTCCAACCAACTACTTAGTCTTTCAGCAACATGGGTATGTGCAGTCAACCTGGATGGATACAAAGTTAGTACTCAGATTTCTTTGCTTGTTGGTTCCTCACGCCCATTATTCCTGGTGCTTTTGAGGTTCCTCACACCCTTTGCCTTGTGCTTTTGAGGTCCTCAATACCGATGCTGCTTAAAAAAAAAAAAAGATGCTGCTTTTCCTAAGTTTTTCAGTGTTAAAAAAAATCACATATTTGTCTGTAATGTGGTTGAAAAGTTTCGATCAGGTTTCTTTGCTTTGGGCTGCAGTTTTATCACCTCATCTTGATTATAAACTCTTAAGATTTACATTTTTTAAGTAAGAAAAATAGAAAAAAAGACCAAAGTGTTTTGTTTTGTTTTGTTGTTTTAAACATGATCCATATTGGTGGTAGGGATTTGGAAATATACTAAAGGGATCTTTGTAGGTTTAAAGGTTAGCGATCAACAGTCCTACCTTTCTTCTCTCTAGCTTATTTTTCCCCTTTGTGTTCCTAATAGAGAATTTATAAATAGCAACTTACCCTTTATGTTGCTTGCTAAATCAATAAAGTGGATTTAAACTTTATTTCATGTGACTCTCACATACGTTTTTTGGAGTATCGGCTATGCTTCTGGTTCCTCTTACATAGTGATGTAAATAGTGAGACCATCTCAACAAATGAAACAAGTGCCATTTCTAAATAACTGGCATTTCTTTTCCTTCCCCCCCCATTTCTAAAAATGTTTAATAGAACTATCTCCTCAAATTCAGGACTGGATTCCCAGCTGGTTTCTCCTTCACCCATTAAGATGAATAAGCAAAGAGCCAATCATCAGTCACATGCACATCCCTGATTTTTTTGTTGGGTTAGTTAAATTGAGGCATTTATTGTGCTGTGGAAATTGGCAAGATTTATATGAAAAGACATTTTCTTTTAAATTATTTTCTAAAAGATTTTTATTAGAGAGTGTGAGACAGAGACAAAGAGCCCAAGAAGGGGGAGGGTCAGAGGGAGAAGCATACTCCTCGCTGAGCGGGGAGCCTGATGCTGGGCTCCATTCTGGGACTCTGGGATCATGACCTGAGCTGAAGGCAGACGCTTAACCGACTGAGCCACTCAGGCACCCTGAATAGACACGCAGAAGTCTTTTGCACAAATCGTGATTTCATGTCCCTTTACTGTTTTATGAGTACTTCCAATAAGGTAGACTCTGTGGAATGCTTTTTTCTCTTTAAATAATCCATTCTAAATGACTCAGTGATAAACACTTCAATCTAGTGCCATCTCTTAGTGAGACTCTCTTATTCCACTGCTGGATTCAGTTATTGAGATTAGCTTTATAATTAGAGGCAGGTGTGGGAGTAGAGAAGGGCATGCATGTGTTTATCTTATTTGCGAGCGCTAAGGCCCAAGCTGACTGAACTCTGGGTTGTGTATGCATATGTGTGTGTGTGTGTGTGTGTGTACATGCATGTATGTGTGTGCGTGTGAAAGGGAGAGGGAGAGTTTTCATTTGCTTGGCTTTTTAACTGAAGCTATTTGATTACTAAGGAACAAATTTGAAACTCAGCTAACTGACTGGTTTTGCATAGTTTTCCTGTGGCTAAATTTAAGATCAAACTTGCAGTCTGCAGTATGTCATCTGTCATATACATCCTTTGTTCCCAAAACTTGATCATCACAGAACATGTAATTTGCCTGAGGAACTTTTCAAAGAAGTTGGGGTGGAGGTGGAGAACTTTTAAATATCTAGAAAATCCCTGAGAATCACGTAAATAACTGAGTGTCCGCCACCAGAATTGATTGATTATTGAGGTACTCAAATGGTTCAGTGAATATTTACTGAGGAGTTTCTATGTGACAGACTCAATTCTAGACCGCAGTGAAATAAAACTCCAGCCCTCTAGGAGCTGATACCCTCCTAGTGGAAGAGATGCAAAAGTATACATAGCTGATAGATAATATAAATAATTCAGGTATATATGTATAAATATATGTAAGTGAAGGCAAATAAAGCAAGTTTAGGAGAGGAGAGTGATGGGGAAAAGGACTGTCCTATATTAGAGAATACATTCAAGAAAGCCATATCTGATAAGATCACATTTCAAGTAACAATTATTTGCATTTTGTTAGTCTCTTTTTAAGGTCCTCTTAAAAATAAATGCAATATTATAGATACAGTTGAAAAAATTATATAACAAAATATTTTGGCATATATTTCATCATTTTATCTCCATGTATTATATATTGTCTACATTGTAGATGCATCATGTTTTCTTCATTCAGCCTTAGGTTTTCTACATTTATCAGTGTGGATCTACAATGTGTACTTCATTCCGTAGCGCCCAGTGGAGTGACTACCTCACAGTTCATTTTAGTGTTTCCCCATTGGTGGCCCTTTGGGGTGTTTTCATTTTTTCCCCATCACAAGCAGTGCTTCAGCACACTTCCTTGGGCCTGTCTTTTTATGGACAAGTGGATGATTTGCTCTGGGTCTGTTTTGAAGTAGAATTACTAGGCTATAAGAAAGGTTTTTTTTTTTTTTTTTGTGGGTTTTTTGTTATGTTTAATGCAGACTCCAAAATCTCATCCCAGATATCCCGAATCCCAGTATCTGAGAGCATGGCTTTGGCATCTGTATTTATAAAAATCTTTTTGGGAGATTTGGATGCAACTTCCCAAGGGACCAATGTTTTGGTCCACACGAATCCATCCAACACATGGATTAATAAAGGAATGAGAGATGAATAGGCACTTCTGGCAGTGAGAATAAGTTTTGGCTCTCACTCCATTAGGCCCCAGGAGTGGATACTGTTGGTGTCCTCCCAGATACCCTTTACTGGCTTGCTCACCCATCCGTCAACGGCTGTGAGTACCAGCTGCCGAGGGCTCACAGCTGCCCCATCTCCAGAGAACTTCCCTCAGCAGGAAGAATCAAATAGGTTATGACCCTATTTGCCCCTTTCCAGTAAGCTCAGCTCATGATTGACTGACATTGATGTATAAAGAGCTGGTTCTCCTGCCTCAAGGGGAAACCACCTCTGTGGTTCAGTTCAAATTGCTAGCGAGGCTGGACCCAGTCTCAAGTCCACTTCTCTGCCTCTTCCTGCTTCCCTCACTCCCCTTCATGTGCACCTTTTTTAAGTCATGCTTTGAGGGAACCTAAGCCAAGATACCCCTTTGCTTTTTTTTTTCCCCCTGCTATTTTGTCTTTTTCTCTACTTTCTGTTCTGTTGCTTTTGCTTACCGTCTTTCTTTTTTGCTGCTCCTTAACTCATAATTATCTGTTCCATGTCACCTCTGAAGAAGACAGAAAATGAAGCAATAATTTTCATTTTAACTTACCTTTAAGAAATGCATTGAGCTCATTCTGGATCAAGGACCTGCAGATCTATCATGCTTGAATTATACCCTGCCATCTGATAGCCTGGTGTGCTGATGAGGGCCTGAGCTCTTGATTAGATTAACAGTAACATTGGGCTTCCCTAGCTCCTTACACCTTCCCCTAAGTCCTCTGAATCACAAGTGTGCTCCGTACTCTCAGAATGTGTCAATGTAGCAAATAGTCATGTGGTCAGTGACCATTTCCTATTAAACAAATGCACTGCCCACCAGAAATGAAGAAATACTGCTCTCTTGTGCTTCAGAGGCATTTTACTCCATGGGATTGAATCAACCCCGCTTGGGCTTGGAGCCCTGTGGCAAATCCCCCACCACCTCTTGTGTAGGCATAGCCTCTTGGCTACATCCTTAAGCTATTGAGTTTGCTGTCATAGATGTTGATAAATACATGGCCGACTTGCCCTAATTTTATAACAATAATAAAAATAATAATAATAAATAGACAGTAGGCCTTGGAGCTCTAAATCAAGCATTCATCTAGGCTTTGAAGTCACAGCTGGGAAGTAAATCTTGAGGCCCTTCCGAGTCAGCCCTGTTTCAAAGCGGGTGGCAGAAGGACTTGAAAGATGAGCCTCTTCCTCTCCAGTAGGCTATTCTGGGGGTGTGTTGGGCACACTCACAACCCCGGTCTTTCCCCAAACAACAAAAGCTTGTAGCTTCCAAGGACATGGGCTGGGTGCAGAGAGACCTCCTAGGGAAACCACAGGTTTAGCTATGCCCTGGAGAGCTTTTTGTCCAATAAAAAATGTGATTCTGAGCCTCAGGCTGTGAAAGAGGGAATTATCAGGTCTGCCTGGCAACTAAAATCTAATCCTCCCATGGCTGTATCCCCATAGTTGCAGCTAAGACAACTGCCCCAAATTCACAGGCACAGATGCGCTTTCACAGGTAGAAAGGGATTATCTCAATGCCATTGCCTTTGTTCATACCTTCACTCAAAATTTTCCATCCTACAGGGTTGACAGAGAAAGTTGGTTGTAGACCTGCTTCTAATTCTAAGTTGCTGTCTCTATTAGGGGGAGGATTCATCTCAAGGCCCCAGGGTCTTTCCTACTACAATAAACTTGTTATAAACAATAAATAAATTTTGCTAATATATATTGTTATAAACAATAAATATTGTAAATAAATATTATAAGCAAGAAATATTGTTACAAACAATAAATAAAATCCCCCAAACTCTTTCCCACTACAATCAACCTGGGGCCCCATGTAGGGTCAGATCATCACACCAGTCGAAATGCCACATACACTGCTGTTAGCTCAGTCTTGTCACCTCTTTTTTTTTTTAATTTTTTTTATTATGTTAATCACCATACATTACATCATTAGTTTTTGATGTAGCTTTCCATGATTCATTGTTTGTGCATAACACCCAGTGCACCACGCAGAACGTACCCTCTTTAATACCCATCACCAGGCTAACCCATCCCCCATGCCCCTCCCCTTGAGAACCCTCAGTTTGTTTTTCAGAGTCTATCGTCTCTCACGCTTTGTCTCCCCCTCCAACTTACTCCCCTTCATTCTTCCCCTCCTGCTATCTTCTTCTTTTTTTTCTTTTCATATATTGCATTATTTGTTTCAGAAGTACAGATCAGTGATTCAACAGTCTTGCACAATTCACAGCGCTCACCATAGCACATACCCTCCCCAATGTCCATCACCCAGCCACCCCATCCCTCCCACCCCCCACCACTCCAGCAACCCTCAGTTTCTTTCCTGAGATTAAGACTTCCTCATATCAGTGAGGTCATATGATACATGTCTTTCTCTGATTGACTTATTTCACTCAGCGTAACACCCTCCAGTTCTATTCACGTCGTTGCAAATGGCAAGATCTCATTCTTTTTGATAGCTGCATAATATTCCATCATGTATATATACCACATTTTATTTATCCATTCATCTGTTGATGGACATCTTGGCTCTTTCCACAGTTTGGCTATTGTGGACATTGCTGCTATAAACATTGGGGTGCACGTACCCCTTCGGGTCCCTACATTTGTATCTTTGGGGTAAATACCCAGTAGTGCAATTGCTGGATCAAATGGTAGCTCTAATTTCAACTGTTGGAGGAACCTCCATACTGTTTTCCAGAGTGGTTGCACCAGCTTGCATTCCCACCAACAGTGTAGGAGGGTTCCCCTTTCTCCACATCCCCGCCAATATCTGTCGTTCCCTGACTTGTTAATTTTAGCCATTCTGACTGGTGTGAGGTGGTATCTCATTGAGGTTTTGATTTGGATTTCCCTGAGGCTGACCGATGTTGAGCACTTTTTCATGTGTCTGATGCCCATTTGGATGTCTTCTTTGGAAAAATGTTCATGTCTTCTGCCCATTTCTTGATTGGATTATTTGTTCTTTGGATGTTCAGTTTGATAAGTTCTTTATAGATTTTGGATACTAGCCCTTTATCTGTTATGTCATTTGCAAATATTTTCTCCCAATCGGTTGTCTTTTGGTTTTGTGGACTGTTACTTTTGCTGTGCAAAAGCTTTTTATCTTGATGAAATCCCAATAGTTCATTTTTGTCCTTGCTTCCCTTGCCTTTGGCAATGTTTCTAGGAAGAAGTTGCTGTGGCTGAGGTCGAAGAGGTTGCTACCTGTGTTCTCCTTTAGGATTTTGATGGACTCCTGTCTCACGTTTAGGTCTTTCAACCATTTGGAGTCTATTTTTGTGTGTGGTGTAAGGAAATGGTCCACTTTCATTCTTGTGCATGTGGCTGTCCAATTTTCCCAATACCATTTGTTGAAGAGACTGTCTTTTTGCCATTGGACATTCTTTCCCACTTTGTCAAAGATGAGTTGACCATAGAGTTGAGGGTCCATTTCTGGTCTCTCGATTCTGTTCCATTGATCTATGTGTCTGTTTTTGTGCCACTACCATACTGTCTTGATGATGACAGCTTTGTAATAGAGCTGGAAGACCGGAATTGGGATACCACCAGCTTTGCTTTCCTTTTTCAATATTCCTCTGGCTATTCGGGGTCTCTTCTGGTTCCTTACAAATTTTAGGATTATTTGTTCCATTTCTTTGAAAAAAGTGGATGGTATTTTGATGGGGATTGCAATGACTGTGTAGATTGCTCTAGGTAGCATGGACATCTTCACAATGTTGGTTCTTCCAATCCATGAGCATGGAACATTTTTCCATTTCTTTCTGTCTTCTTCAATTTCTTTCCTGAGTATTTTATAGTTTTCTGAGTACAAATCCTTTGCCTCTTTGGTTAAATTTATTCCTAGGTATCTTACGGTTTTCGGTGCAATTGTAAATGGGATCAACTCCTTGATTTGTCTCTCTTCTGTCTTGTTGTTGGTGTATAGGAAGGCCACTGATTTCTGTGCATTTATTTTTTTTAATTTTTTATTGTTATGTTAATCACCATATATTACATCATTTGTTTTGGTGTAGTGTTCCATGATTCATTGTTTGTTCATAACACCCAGTGCTCCATGCAGAATGTGCCCTCTTTAATACCCATCACCAGGCTAACCCATCTGCCTACCCTCCTCCCCTCTAGAACCCTCAGTTTGTTTTTCAGAGTCCATCATCTCTCCTGGTTCGTCTCCCCCTCTGACTTACTCCCCTTCATTCTTCCTCTCCTGCTATCTTCTTCTTTTTCTTTTTTCTTAAAATATGTTGCGTTATTTGTTTCAGAAGTACAGATCTGTGATTCAACAGTCTTGCACAATTCACAGCGCTCACCGTAGCACATACCCTCCCCAATGTCTATCACCCAGCCACCCCATCCTTCCCACCCCCAACCACTCCAGTAACACGCAGTTTGTTCCTGAGATTAAGACTTCCTCATATCAGTGAGGTCATATGATACATGTCTTTCTCTGATTGACTTATTTCACTCAGCATAACACCCTCCAGTTCCATCTACGTCGTTGCAAATGGCAAGATCTCATTCCTTTTGATGGCTGCATAATATTCCATTGTGTATATATACCACATCTTCTTTATCCATTCATCTGTTGATGGACATCTTGGCTCTTTCCATAGTTTGGCTATTGTGGACATTGCTGCTATAAACATTGGGGTGCACTACCCCTTCGGGTCCCTACATTTGTATCTTTGGGGTAGATACCCAGTAGTGCAATTGCTGGATCGAATGGTAGCTCTAATTTCAACTGTTGGAGGAACCTCCATACTGTTTTCCAGAGGGGTTGCACCAGCTTGCATTCCCACCAACAGTGTAGGAGGGTTCCCCTTTCTCCACATCCCCGCCAATATCTGTCGTTCCCTGACTTGTTAATTTTAGCCATTCTGAGTGGTGTGAGGTGGTGTCTCATTGAGGTTTTGATTTGGATTTCCCTGATGCCGAGCAATGTTGAGCACTTTTTCATGTGCCTATTGGCCATTTGGATGTCTTCTTTGGAAAAATGTCTGTTCATGTCTTCTGCCCATTTCTTGATTGTATTATTTGTTCTTCGGATGTTGACTTTGATAAGTTCTTTAGAGATTTTGGATACTAGCTCTTTATCTGATAAGTCATTTGCAAATATTTTCTCCCATTCTGTCGGTTGTCTTTTGGTTTTGGGGACTGTTTCTTTTGCTGTGCAAAAGCTTTTTATCTTGATGAAATCCCAATAGTTCATTTTTGCCCTAGCTTCCCGTACCTTTGGTGATGTTTCTAGGAAGAAGTTGCTGCGGCTGAGGTCGAAGAGGTTGCTACCTGTGTTCTCCTTTAGGATTTTGATGGACTCCTGTCTCACGTTTAGGTCTTTCAACCATTTGGAGTCTATTTTTGTGTGTGGTGTAAGGAAATGGTCCAGTTTCATTCTTGTGCATGTGGCTGTCCAATTTTCCCAACACCATTTGTTGAAGAGACTGTCTTTTTTCCATTGGACATTCTTTCCTGCTTTGTCAAAGATAAGTTGACCATAGAGTTGAGGGTCCATTTCTGGGCTCTCGATTCTGTTCCATTGATCTATGTGTCTGTTTTTGTGCCAGTACCATACTGTCTTGATGATGACAGCTTTGTAATAGAGCTGGAAGTCTGGAATTGTGATGCCGCCAGCTTTGTTTTCTTTTTCAATATTCCTCTGGCTATTTGGGGTCTCTTCTGGTTCCATACAAATTTTAGGATTATTTGTTCCATTTCTTTGAAAAAAGTGGAAGGTATTTTGATGGGGATTGCATTGAATGTGTAGATTGCTCTAGGTAGCATTGACATCTTCACAATGTTGGTTCTTCCAATCCATGAGCATGGAACGTTTTCCCATTTCTTTGTGTCTTCTTCAATTTCTTTCCTGAGTATTTTATAGTTTTCTGAGTACAGATCCTTTGCGTCTTTGGTTAAATTTATTCCTATGTATCTTATGGTTTTGGGTGCAGTTCTGAATGGGATCGACTCCTTGATTTGTCTCCCTTCTGTCTTGTTGTTGGTGTATAGGAATGCCACTGATTTCTTTTTTTTTTTTTTAAAGATTTTATTCATTTATTTGAGAGAGAGAGAGCACATGAGATGGGGGAGGGTCAGAGGGAGAAGCAGACTCCCTGATGAGCAGGGAGCCTGATGCGGGACTCGATCCTGGGACTCCAGGATCATGACATGAGCCGAAGGCAGTCGCTTAACCAACTGAGCCACCCAGGCGCCCCCTGATTTCTGTGCATTGATTTTATAGCCTGCTACTTGACTGAATTCCTGTATGAGTTCTAGCAGTTTTGGGGTGGAGTCTTTTGGGTTTTCCACATAAAGTATCATATCATCTGCAAAGAGTGAAGGTTTGACTTCCTCTTTGCCGATTTGGATGCCTTTGATTTCTTTTTGTTGTCTGATTGCTGTGGCTAGGACTTCCAATACTATGTTGAATAGCAGTGGTGAGAGTGGACATCCCTGCCGCGTTCCTGACCTTAGGGGAAATGCTCTCAGCTTTTCCCCATTGAGAATGATACTACTGTAGGTTTTTCGTAGATGGCTTTTATGATATTGAGGTATGTACCCTCTATCCCTATACTCTGAAGAGTTTTGATCAAGAAAGGATGCTGTACTTTGTCAAATGCTTTTTCTGCATCTATTGAGAGGATCATATGGTTCTTGTTCTTTCTTTTTTTAATGTATTGTATCACGTTGATTTATTTGCGGATGTTGAACCAGCCTTGCAGCCCAGGGATAAATCCCACTTGGTCGTGGTGAATAATCCTTTTAATGTACTGTTAGATCCTATTGGCTAGTAATTTGGTGAGAATTTTTGCATCCATGTTCATCAAGGATATTGGTCTGTAATTCTCCTTTTTGATGGGGTCTTTGTCTGGTTTTGGGATCAAGGTAATGGTGGCCTCATAAAATGAATTTGGAAGTTTTCCTTCCATTTCTATTTTTTGGAACAGTTTCAGGAGAATAGGTATTAATTCTTCTTTAAATGTCTGATAGAATTCCCCTGGGAAGCCATCTGGCCCTGGGCTTTTGTTTCTTGGGAGATTTTTGATGAGTGCTTCAATTTCCTTAGTGGTTATAGGTCTGTTCAGCTTTTCTATTTCTTCCTGGTTCAGTTTTGGTAGTTGATACATCTCTCGGAATGCACCCATTTCTTCCAGGTTATCTAATTTGCTGGCATAGAGTTGCTCATAATATGTTCTTATAATTGTTTGTATTTCTTTGGTGTTGGTTGTGATCTCTCCCTTTCATTCATGATTTTGTTGATTTGGGTTATTTCTCTTTTCTTTTTGATCAGTCTGGCCAGGGGTTTAGCAATCTTATTAATTCTTTCAAAGAACCAGCTCCTAGTTTCATTGATCTTTTCTCTTCTTTTAGTTTCTATTTCATTGATTTCTGCTCTGATCTTTACTATTTTTCTTCTCCTGCTGGATATAGGCTTTATTTGCTGTTTTTTCTCTAGCTCTTTTAGGTGTAGGGTTAGGTTGTGTATTTGAGACCTTTCTTGTTTCTTGAGAAAGGCTTATATTGCTATACACTTTCCTCTCAGGACTGCCTTCGCTGTATCCCAAAGATTTTGAACAGTTGTGTTTCCATTTTCATTGGTTTCCATGAATTTTTTTAATTCTTCTTTAATTTCCTGGTTGACCCCTTCATTCTTTAGTAGGATGCCCATTAGCCTCCATGTATTTGAGTTCTTTCCGACTTTCCTCTTGTGATTGAGTTCTAATTGCAAAGCATTATGGTCTGAAAATATGCAGGGAATAATCCCAATCTTTTGGTATTGGTTGAGACCTGATTTGTGACCTAGGATGTGATCAATTCTGGAGAATGTTCCATGGGCACTAGAGAAGAATGTGTATTCCATTGCCTTGGGATAGAATGTTCTGAATATGTCTGTAAAGTCCATTTGTTCCAGTGTTTCATTTAAAGTCTTTATTTTCTTGTTGATCCTTTGCTTAGATGATCTGTCCCTTTCAGTCAGGTGGTGTTAAATTCACCCAGTATTATTGTATTATTGTCAATGTCTTTTTTGGCTTTTGTTATTTATTGCCTTATATAATTGGCTGCTCCCATGTTAGGGGCATAGATATTTACAATTGTTAGATCTTCTTGTTGGATAGACCCTTTACGTAGGATATAGTGTCCTTCTTCCTCTCTTCTTACAGTCTTTGTTTTAAAATCTAATGTGACTGATATAAAGATTGCCACCCCAGCTTTCTTTTGGTGTCCATTAGCATGGAATATTGTTTTCCACCCCTTCACTTTCAATGTGGGGGTGTCTTTGGGTCTAAAATGAGTCTCTTGCAGACAGCATATTGATGGGTCTTGTTTTTTCATCCCATCTGATAGCCTGTGTCTTTTGATTGGGGCATTGAGCCCATTTACATTCAGGGTAACTATTGAAAGGTATGAATTTAGTGCCATTGTATTGCCTGCAAGGTGACTGTGAGTGTATATTGTCTGTGTTCCTTTCTGATCTCTGCTGCTTTTAGGCTCTCTCTTTGCTTAGAGGACCCCTTTCAATATTTCTTGGAGGGCTGGTTTCGTGTTTGCACATTCCTTTAGTTTTTGTTTGTCCTGGAAGCTTTTTATCTCTCCTTCTATTTTCAATGACAGCCTTGCTGGATATAGTATTCTTGGCTGCATATTTTTCTCGTTTAGTGCTCTGAAGATATCGTGCCAGTCCTTTCTGGCCTGCCAGGTCTCTGTGGATAGGTCTGTTGCCAATCTAATATTTTTACCATTGTAGGTTACAGACCTCTTCTCCCGAGCTGCTTTCAGGATTTTCTCTTTGTCTCTGAGACTCGTAAGTTTTACTATTAGATGTTGGGGTGTTGACCTCTTTTTATTGATTTTGAGAGGTGTTCTCTGTGCCTCCTGGATTTTGATGCCTGTTTCCTTCCCCACTTTAGGGAAGTTCTCTGGTATTATTTGCTCCAATATACCTTCTGCCCCTTCTCTTTCTTCTTCTTCTGGGATCCCAATTATTCTAATGTTGTTTCATCTTATCGTATCACTTATCTCTTGAATTCTGCTCTTGTGATCCTGTAGTTGTTTATCTCTCTTTTTCTCAGCCTCTTTATTTTCCATCATTTGGTCTTCTATATCGCTGATTCTCTCTTCTGCCTCATTTATCCTAGCAGTTAGTGCCCCCATTTTTGATTGCACCTCATTAATAGCCTTTTTGATTTTGACTTGGTTAGATTTTAGTTCTTTATTTCTCCATAAAGGGTTTCTCTAATAACTTCCACACTTTTTTCAAGCCCAGCTAGTATCTTTAAAGTCATGATTGTGAACTCTAGGTCCGACATCGTACTAATGTCCGTATTGAGTAGGTCCCTGGCTGACGGTACTACCTCTTGTTCTTTTTGCTGAGGTGATTTTTTTCATCCTGTCATTTTGTCCAGAGGAGAACAGATGAATGAGAGAACAAAATGCTAACAAGTTAACAACGTCCCCAGCAAATATACTCTATACAAATCAGAAAAAACCTGAAACCAGGGGAAAAGAAAGGGAAAGAAAGAAAAAAGAAGAGGAAATAAAAAAAAACATAAAAAGAAAAACAGAACAAAACAGAAAAACAGTATATGATCAAATATGATCAGGCTAGTGCATAGATCAGTGCCACACACTAGATTTTGGGCGTATTTTGGTCTGTTTCAAGAAAGTCCCTCCTAAATTTTAAAGGAAGAAAGACTTATATATGTACAAAATAAAGGTTGATACAATGAAGGGCTGGAAGATGACTGTAAAGATGAAAATTATAAAAGATTTTATAAAAGGAATTGATAAGTTGTTTGAAAAAAGAAAGAAGATTTTAAAAAAAAAAGAAAAAAAGGAAAAAAAAGGGAGAGAATGTGATCAGGGTGGAGACTAGAAGAAAGTCATACACTAGTGATTTAGGATATATTTTGATCTGTTAGAAGAAACTGTATCTCAAAATTTTAAAGAGAAAACAACTTATATATATATGCCAAAAATAAGGTAACTACTATGAAAAGATAAAATATGACTCTAAAAATAAAAAATAAAAAATATTTTTTTAAGAAAGGGATTGATAAGATGTTGGTTGAAAAAGGTAAGAAGAAAAATTAAACAAAAAAACAGTTAAAAAAATCAACTTTGAAAACCTAATGAATCAGGGTAAAAAAGCCATGAAGTCTATGTGCAGTATTCCCCTAGCGCTGGAGTTCTCTCGTTCTCCTTGATCGGTATACTTGGTCTTGGTTTGCTGGCTGTTCGTGCTGATCTTCTTGGGGAGGGGCCTGTTGCCGTGGTTCCCAAATGTCTTTGCCAGAGGCGGAATTGCCCCGCCCTTGTGGATCTGGGCTAAGCCATCTGCTTGGGTTTGCTCTTAGGAGCTTTTTGTTCCCTGCAAGCTCTGGTGCAGCTTTGGAGGACCAGGGTGAAAATGGTGGGCTCCCACTCTCTGCCCGGAGGAGCTGAGAACTGGGGGCCCCGCTCCTCAGTGCGCCCCCAGAGAAAAGCAGTCAATCACTCCTGTCTCCCCGGTCTCCGGCCGCACTCTGTGCTCACCCGGCCTGTGACCGAGCATTCTATCTCTGGCACCCGATCTCGTGTGGAGTCTCCAAACCCAGCAGATCCCTGCGGTGCCCTTCCGCGCTGCTCCTCCCGGGGGAGGAATGGGAATCTCCCCGGCTCTGCTGCTTGGTGGGTCCCTGCTGGAGGAGCAGTGGCCCGACTGGGCCGCGGATCACAGTTTATGGCCACTCCGAGCTGAGAGCCCGCGCCTCGGCTCTGTCTCTGCAGCCGGCTTCCCCACTCCGGTACCTGGGAGTTCTGTTGCACTCAGGCACCACTGGTCTTTCTGTGACCCCGAGGGTCCTGAGACCACACTGTCCCGCGGGGGTTTCACCCCCTTGCTTAGCCACTGGAGTGACGTCCCTCAGCGGAGCTGACTTCTAAAAGTTCCGATTTTGTGCTCCGGACCTCTATCACTTGCCAGAAGCAGCCGACGGAGGCCCCCTCCCCCGCCGTCTATCCTCCCGAATATCGCCTCGGATTCACTTCTCCTCACGTCCTACCTTCCAGTAAGTGGTCGCTTCTCTGTTCAGAGAGTTGTTGCTACTCTCCTCTTCGATCTCCTGTTGAGTTCGTAGGTGTTCAGAATGGTTTGATCCCTATTCAGCTGAATTCCTGAGACCAGATGAAATCCAGGTTTCCTACTCTTCCGCCATCCTTCGTCATTACCTCTTTAATGTGCCATGTAGTTTTGGCCAGAGTCCATTGAAGAAGGTGCAAAATGTGATTTTTTAAATTTAAATGGCATGGAGTATAGAATATACACATTTTTCAGTCAAAATTAGTTAGCCCAAATTAGGTAAATGAGATGAATGAGCAAAACAATCCTGTCTGCTCCCTGCAATACTTCATCATTAGAGTCTCATTTTCAGTGCAGCTGAGGTGGTTTGCTCTTCTGAATCTAAACCCTCAGCATCCTTACTGTCACACATGAACCTTTGTCTCATAAGATTTTACGGCCTGATACCTGTCCACACAATCAGAATAGATGAGTGTAAATGCTCACCAGGGAGTATGATGGCTTACTGAGCACTGTAATACAGACTTTTGTGTCTGGAGAACATCTTTAGTGGTTTAGATTGTCAGAGCCCAACTTGTCCTCCTGACAGAATGCTCAAATGTTTCTTGAACTTCTTCCACAGCC
The DNA here is from genome assembly GCF_003265705.2 of Callorhinus ursinus. Lineage (NCBI taxonomy): Eukaryota > Metazoa > Chordata > Mammalia > Carnivora > Otariidae > Callorhinus > Callorhinus ursinus. The sequence continues at coordinate 8,669,427 of NW_027397091.1, read as the reverse complement.
CTAATTCTCTGTCCTTTTTTGACCATACCTTGAACATGTGGAGTGTGCCTCCCCCTGGGTCCATGTGGCTTTGCTTTCCTGAGCAATCATTTTATCATTTTCCTTTTCTTTTGTATAATTTTTCCAAGGAGAGTGGTATTTCTCTGTTCTTGAGATGCTGGCAGATGGTGAAATAGCTGTATTTTCTTTTTTATGTGGCTGCTGTAGTAGAAGCCAGGAACAAACCAAAGGAATGAAGGAAATATTTTAGCTATTAAGGGGGTACTGGCTCCAGAGAGGCAAGCTAGGCAGCTGGCACAACATGGCATACCCCAGGGCAAAGGGTTTGAAAGGGCGATTATTTGACTAAAGAACCAGTAGGAGAAACATTTGCCAAGAAGGAACTTCAGAAGCTCTGCTTGAACGTGAGTTTGCTGAAGTGAGAATACTTCAGTTAGCAGGGATTTCTGTTACTGTAGTTGACAGTGGGCTGGCTAGCTCTGTGATGGCAGATGATGCCAGGGTGTTCTGCTTGAAGAAATACACTGGAGCAGCTGTGAACCATTCATGATGCTCCATTGTTGCTGAAAAGAGGATGGCAAATGTGAGGGTGTGAAATAAGAGTTCCTCTCGGATTAGAAGACTGAGCCACCCCTGTAAAATGGAGTGGTCACACTGATGACTGGTGGAGATTTAGTTATTTACTGCTTCCTAACAAGTTACCTTCAGATGAACGACTTAAAACAATATTTATTATCTCCATTTCCGTGGGTTAGAAATTCAGGTACAACTAAACTGGATGCCTCTAGCTCAGAGTCTCTCATGGGTTACATTAAGTGGTCTCTGGGGCTGCCTTCAATTCCAGACCTGATCCGGGAAGGATCTGATTCTGAAATCTCTCACATGGCTGTTGGCAGGCAAGAGGTCCTTGCTGGCTGTTGCTGGAGTAATCTCATTGACACATTGGTCTCCCCATAGGGTTACTCACAGAATGAGAGCTTGCTTCCTACTAAGACAAAGAGAAAAAAAAGGAGAAGCAGAATGTGAGGGACAAAAGCCATAGTCCTCTTATAACCTAGCTTTGGAATTGACACCCTATCAATTCTGTATTCTCTTCATCAGAAGTGAGTCAAGAAGTCCAGCATACACTCAAGGGGAGGGGCTACACAAGGGTATGGATGCCGGGAGATGAGGGTCATTGGTGTCTATCTTAGAGGCTGCCTACCACAGATAGTAACCATATTCCATTTAAATGGATGCCAAAATTATTTCCCACCCTTCAGTATATGAATGTTATTGGCATGAGATGAAATCATTGTTTTGAAAAGAAACTAGTTGGCTGTATGGATCATTGTCTTCATTTAACATATTGTTTTGGTTAATGGTAAGTGGCTGGTATGGAGGCAATGAGAGGATACATTATTAATCATACAGATGTGTGAGCTACCGTCCTTAGCCCTAATTCAGGAAGGTGGGAGACCAGGTGTCAATCTCTCACTTTATTCATCTGTGGAATGGGCTTGGCTATGAGAAAACTTCTTGGTAATCTTCAGCTAAATGAGAAGTGTTAGAATAGAGTAGAGCTGCCTCTACAAAGAGCTTATATCACGTATGTCATGCCTAGGCTCCAGACTCTTCACATTATAGGGCAAAATTTACTGTTCGTGTGTGTTTATATTGACTGTCAATACAAACAAATACTTAGTTTCATGAGTCATTTGCTAACTTTGGTTATGACTTGTGGAAAAATGAAAAGGGCTTTGATCAAAAGGCATACTGTTTTCTTAACATATTAGCTCCCTAACAATATTTGCCAGATGATTAACTACAGAAGGGGCTCTGTCCTAGTAGAATTGATATTAAATAGCACCATAAAACATTAAGGTTGATAAGGACTTTGAGATCAGTTTCCTCAACTCCTTCATGTTATGGATAAGGAGAAAGGCCAGAACTGAGAATGAACTAGAACACTAATTCACTGCTTAACTTATCATAGGCTACTGTGCCCATCAGTGGTGCAGGAATTAGGAAGGCAGAAGGAGGAAAAAGATGGCTTTAATTTCCCTGTAGTAATATGGAAAATCAGTTAGGTTGGGAGAGCTTTTCCAAATAATACTTTTAAGTTAAATCCTATAGGGTTTATGCTGTATTTCCAGGAACTAGTCTAAAGCATAAGAGGTGCTCAGTAAAGGGGTATTGATCTTATGATAACTAACCAATGGCAAACTGCCTACAGCAGTTGCTAAGCAAGTGCTGGTCTTAATGGCTTCTAGACTCTGGTGAACTGCATATTCAGTTACTGTCATCTAGGTTTGGAAACCCATTACAGGGACTAGATTGACTTCTGCAGTCATTACTGTGTGCTCTTACTGCGGGGATGTCAGCTTTGGGAGTGATTAGGATGTAAAAGTAAAAATGGGGAATTTGAACTAAAAGCAAAGAGGCATTAGTTCTGGACCCACTTTTATTTCAGAGGTCCACTTGGGGAATAAAAAATCTCAGGTCCCAGTCCTGTACCTTTCATAAGTGGTAGTTTAATTTTGGGCAAACTACTGATGTGGGCTAATTTTTTAAAAATCTATAAAATTAAAGAATTATATCAATGACTCCCAATCAGCCTTGATATCCTACCATTATGGAGGAGGGTATATATAAAAATTTCTGAGGTGGCGTAGGAAAAAACATGTAGATAGAAAAAAATATTCTTCAATTCTAGTAGTCAGAAGAACCAACTTTCCTGAAGGGAGATAGGGCATGCTAATAGAGTTTCCAGATAGAAAATTGGATGGCATACACGTTTTTATTAAAAGGGACTCAGCTAGAAATACATTGAGAAACTTTGCCTAGATGATCTCCATTCCTTCCAGTCCTAAAGTTGGGAGAGTCAGTGAATAGACAAGGACAAGGAAACAATGTTAGAACAGAGAAGGTACTGAGGTAGGAAAGAGCTGGCCCCTGGCTAAGAGTGGCCTGAAATGATGTCAAGGTTGGACACTGGCAAGCAGAAACAAAGTTTTCAAACAAAGAACATTGAAACTGGAGGCTGCCATCTACCTGAGCTCAAAGAAAATCAAGATCCAAACTCCAACTACCTTTCATGGCAAGTCTACTCTTGTCCGCCAGTGTTATTTCCAGGACTAAATGTCACTTGATAGGTTCCAAAGTTTATAGCCCATAGGAGCTTAGTCTGAGGAAGTGGTCCAAGAATGTATTGATCTCCAATGTAAAGCCAAACTGAATTGTTACTGGCATTAATGTTGAATGGCAAAAAATATCACTGCAGTTATTAAATGTGTTTTTTAAAAAATTACATTAGCACACCTATGTTTTTTGAAGGAGAGGCAAATACAACATTTTAAAATGACTTCCATTTTGTTTGAAGTGATGCCATCTATTTTATACCCCCAGTAGCATTTTCAAAAATCTAAGGTAATTTTATTTATATATTGATTTATCATTTATTCTGTACTAAAATCTAAATTCTAGGTAAATGTCTGCAGCACATCAGAACTTTGGCTTAAGAATAGGAGAGACTTGAACTGATCGTCCTGCCATAAAAATACATGGATATATTCTTCTGTGACCAGAGGGTGAGTTTGAAGTAATATATTCTTTTACCTACAGCTGACCTAAGAGAAGGAAGGGGGAGACAAAGTCTGATAAAGGAATAAGATGTTTATAATATAAAGGGAAAGAGCAGAGTGTATAGGGAAAATTGGCCTTGAAATAAGCAGTCCTGGATTCCAGGATCCATGGACAAGTCAGTCACTAGATGCTGATCATATTCCTGAGGCTCTCTGGCTGTTAGATTATTTCCTATAACTGAAAGTTTACAATAGTTTTAGAAATTAGAGGAAATAAATGTATGTTCATCATAGAAAAGTTGCAAAAATGCCAGTAATGTAACTATTCAGAAAACCCATCTAAAAATTCGGGATATAGACTTGTACCTTCTAGTCTTTTGCTCTGTGTGTATGTCAAGATGGGTGTAGGGGGTGTGTGTGTATGAGTGATGCTTTCTAGAAGCAAAATTAGGGGCAAACAGTTTTGTAGTGCAACTCATTCAATTAAACATACATCATGAGCTGTTTTCATGTCTTTATACATTATCAGAAAACGATTTAAATTTTTATTAAATGAGTCTATGAGATTATATTTGAGTTTATAAAATGAATTTATTATAATACATGTGTACATATATAGATGTATGTGTATGGATCATTGAATATATACGTATTCATGCATATGTTCATTCTCTTCAGGTTGTTTCTAAGTCTTCACAGAATTAATAACAGTCCAGTGACTGGACTGTGTTTGCAGCTAAATGTCTGTAGATGGTCTATTAGGAGGGAAAGGTATGAGGAGAAGATGTGTGGAAATGTGGGTAGACATAACTAATATATATACTTGAATTTTTTTCACAATTGAATCTTTAGGAGTGTGGAAATTGGGTCTTGTTGGATTTAGAGAACAGCTGGGCTGATTACTATAGGAACAGTTTAAATTGGGTTAGGTAGTGGATTGAGGAGGCTTTCTCTGATTAGGGCCATGCTCCTGGGTGAGACTGGGAAGACCATATTCCTGTAAAGAAGAAAGGACATTGTGGAAAGGGAGAAAAGATTAAGAAACCTCCTCTGTTGTAAAAGCCCTGTAACACTGAAGACCTTACAACTAAAAATATTAGAATGGAAAGAAATTAGAAAAGAATGGGTAAGGATCAGGAGCTCAGGCAAGTTAGAGAATCAGAGAAAATTCTAAGTAGAATTACTACATTTCCAGTTGTACTAAAAAACAAGGTGTGATCATCTCTTTTGCTTCACTGACTGTTACTCCTCTGCCCTGAACTTAATGGCTTGGTTTAAATTATCTACTTATAATTATGTTCACACCCCCTGCTCCCATGTCATGCCTCTCTCTTGTTGCCTGGCCTGTTCTTTTTCATTTGTTCTTCCTGAATCAATCATATATAACACTTAGGAATTGACTCAAGCTCCAGTTTTTATTATTATTTTTTTATTATTATGTTCAATTAGCCAACATATAGTACATCATTAGCTTTTGATGTAGTGTTCAACGATTCATTAGTTGCATATAACACCCAGTGCTCATCACAACACATGCCCTCCTTAATACCCATCACCTGGTCACCCCATCCCTCCAACCCCTCCCTTCTGTAATCCTCAGTTTGTTTCCCAGAGTCCAGAGTCTCTTATGGTTTGTCTCCGTCTCTGATTTCTTCCATTCAGTTTTCCATCCCTTCCCCTGTGGTCCTCCGTGCTATTCTTTATGTTCCACCATATGAGTGAAACCATATGATAACTGTCTTTCTCTGCTTGACTTATTTCACTTACCATAATCTCCTCCAGTTCCACAAACTCCAATTTTTAAGGAAGCCATGCCTAACCTCCCACAACATCCTGTGTCTGCCTCTGTTAATTTTTCTACTGCATGATAATGAAATTTTGCCTCTACATATATTTCTTTGTATTGAACTTCTTGAAGTAGGGATTTAGCCTAATTCATCTTTGTATAATTCTGATGTCTAAGATAATATTTAGAATATTACAGAAACTTATTTATTTAATGGAAGCACTCTTTCTACAATAAAGCTGGACACATATGGAATAAATAGAAAATAATTGTGTAATAACTCAGTTAACTTAAATTTATTTTGAATAACTTAAATCAACTACCATAATAGTAGATGAGGGAGGATTGCCAAATCAAGTATATTTGATGTTTGTTTGCTTCTGTTTTTGTTTGTTTATTTGTTTTTACCTCCCATAGAATAAGTTTGCTTGGTTAAACTGATACTGCATTAATTGAATGCCAGCTGACAGAGTTGGCACAGGACCCTGAAGAGTGCAATTAACTGCTAAAATGAGTCTTCAGGTAATGGCTGAGCACAAGTCCAGTATGGAAAGGTCATTTTTCCCATAAGAGCAATTTTTTAATCCCCTGAGACAGAACTCAAGACGTTTTATTCAATTTCTCCCTATACCATTGACTGTTTTAACCTCAGTGAGTCCCTCAACAATTTTCTTACTTGAAAAATGAGTTACCTACCTTAATGAAGAATATAAAGAGATGTAAATAAGTATCCAAAGAGATAAGATTAACGCACAGGTTGTCATTGATATTTTCCCTGAATGACCTTTGAGGGTCAGTAGTCCGAGTCTTGTGAAAATTGCTACAAGAATTGCTGCACAATAGTTCTTAGTTCAATAACATAATAAACTGGGTATTTCCTATAGACCATATTTCCTTATTTCATGTAAATCAGTTGTTTTACAGAAATGAAGAAAATATCTATGGCCATCGTGGCAGTTCAGCTGTACTAGAAATGTCCAAGGAAATTTTTCTATTGAAAATTTGAATCATTATACCTCCATTTAGAAAGCTGGGGCTCCAATTTATTTATGGGCCAGCTTTATATACAAATCTTCACAAAAGATAAAGGAATATAAGCATACCACTAAGGAAAGTCATCAGACTAAGAAGGAAGAGAGCAAGAGAAGAAAGTAATGAAAACAGGTAGAAAATAATTAACAAAATGGCAGTAAATGCATACCTATTGATAATTACTTTAAATGGACTAGATACTCCAATTAAAAAACAGAGTGGCTGAATGAATTAGAAAACAAGACCCATTTGTATGCTGTATACATGAGATTCACTTTAGATGTAAGGACACACACAGAATGAAAGTGAAGGTATTGCATGCAAATGGAAACCAAAGGAAAGCTGGGATACCTACATTTATATCAGATAAAATTTTAGACTTTAAAACAAGGACTATAATAAGAGACAAGGAAGGGCATTACATAATTATAAAGGGGTCAGTCCAACAAGAGGATATAACATTTGTAAATATTTGTATACCCAACATTGGAGCACCTAAATATATAAAGCAAATATTAACAAATCTAAAGGGAGAAGTAGACAGCAATACAAGAATAGCAGGAGACTTTAATACCCCACTTACCACTTACATTAATGGATAGATCATCCTGGTAGAGAATAAGCATCAGCCTTAAACAACATGTTAGATCAGATGGACTTAACAGATATTTACAGAATTTTCCATCCAAATGCAACAGAATACATATTGTTCTCAACGGCACGTGGAACATTTTCCAAAATAGATTATATGTTAGGCCACAAAACTAGTCTTAGTAAACTTAAGAGGATTGATATCTTACAAGCATCTTTTCCAACCAAAATGGTATGACACTAGAAATTACTCAAAACTGGAAGATTCACAGATATGTGGAGATTAATAATGTTACTAAATAACCAGTGGGTGAAAAAAAATCAAAAGAAAATTCAAAAGATACCTTGATACAAATGAAAATGGAAATGTATCATACCAAAATTTATGGCTTGTAGCAAAAGCAGTCCTAAGAGTAATAGTGATTAAATGCCTTCCTTAAGAAATAAGAAAATTTTCAAATAAACAGCCTAACTTTACACCTCATACAACTAGAAAAAAAAGAACACGTGAAGCCCAAAGTTAGTAGGAGGAAGGAAATAGCAAGGATTAGAGTAGAAATAAATGAAACAAGAGACTAAAAAGACAATAGAAAAGATTAATGAAACTAAGAGCTGATTCTTTGAGAAGGTAAACGAAATTAACAAACCTTTAGCTCACCTCACCAAGAAAAAGAGAGGACTCAAATAAAACCAGAAATGAAAGAGGAGATGTTACAGTTGATACCACAGAAATACAAAGGATCATATGGGACTACAACAATTATATATCAAAAGTTGGACACCGTAGAATTAGATAAATTCCTAGAAACATAAAACCTACCAAGACTGAACAGACTGGTTACTAACAAGAAGATTGAGTCAATGGTCTAAAACCTCCCAGCAAAGGTCCAGGACCAGACAGCTTCACTGGTGAATTCTACCAAACATTCAGAGAAGAATTAAACTAATCCTTCTCAAACTCTTCAAAAAATAGAAGAAGGGAAAACTTTCTGAAACATTTTATGAGGCTAACATTACCCTGCTAACAAGACCAGGCAACGAAGCCCAAGAAGAGTACAGGCCAATATGTATGATGAACAGATGCAAAAATCCTCAACAAATATTCACAAATCAAATTCAACAATAAGCTAAAAAAAATCATACACTACCATTAAGTGGAATTTATACCTAGGGATGCAAGAATGGCTCAACATCCTTAAATCAGTGTGATACATCACATTAACAAAACAAAGGATAACAATCACATGATCAGCTCCATGCAGATAGAGCATTTGACAAAATTCAACATCCCTTTGTGATAAAAACTCTCAGCAAAGTGGCTATAGAGGAAATATACCTCAACACAATAAAAGCCATATATAACAAGACCATAATTAATATCGTACTCAGCAGTGAAGAGTTGAGAGCAGATTTTGTCTAAGATCAGAAACAAGACAAGGATGTCTACTCTTGCCACATTTATCCAACATAGTATTTCAGGTTCTAGGCAGAGTAATTAGACAAAAAAGAAGGGAGGGAGGGAGAGAAAGGAAGACAAAGGAAAGAAAAGAGAGGACGACGAAGAAAAGGCATCTAAATTGGAAAGAAAGAAGTAAAAATGTCACTAATTTTAGATGGCATGATACTACCTATAAAAAACCTTGACCCCCTCGAAAAACTGTTAGAACTAATAAACAAATTTAGTAAACTTGCAAGATATAAAATCAATCCACAGAAATATGTTCTGCTTCATTTTTTTATTATGTTAGTCACCATACAGTACATCATTAGTTTCTGATGTAGTGTTCCATGATTCATTATTTGTGTATAACACCTAGTGCTCATTTCAACACTAATAATGAACAATCAGAAGGAGAAATTGAGAAAAATACTATTTAAATTGTATCAAAAAGAATAAAATACCTAGGAATAAATTTAACCAAGGAGGTAAAAGACCTGTATATTGAAAACTACAAGATATCGATGAAAGAAATTGAGGAAGATAACAAATAAATGGAAATGCATTTTATGCTTCTGCATTGGAAGAATTAATATTGTTAAAATGTCCGTACTACCCAAAACAATATACAGATGCAGTGCAATCCCTATCAAAGTTCCAATGGTATTTTTCACAGAAATAGGACAAACAATCTTAACATTTATATGGAACCACAAAAGATCCCAAATAGCCAAAGCAATCTTGAGAAAGAACAAAGCTAAAGGCAAAATATTTCCTGATTTCAGACTATACTACACAGCTGTAGTAATCAAAACAGTATGGTATTGACATAAAAGCAGACACACAGGTCAGTGGAATAGAATTGAGAGCCCAGAACTAAATCCACATGTATATGGTCAATTAATTTATAACAGGAGCCAATAATACACAATGGGGAAAGGACAGTCTCTTCAATAAATGATGTTAGGAAAACTGGACTACTATCTTACACCATACACAAAAATTAACTAAAAATGTAATAAAGACTTTAAGACAGAAACCCTAAAACTACTAGAAGAAAACATAGGCAGTAAGGTCCCTGATGTAAGTCTTGGCCTATGATTTTTTGAATCTGAATGCGAAAGCGAAAACAAGAAAGGCAACAGTAAACAAGTGGGATTGTATTGAACTGAAAAGCTTTGGCACGCCAAAGGAAGCCACCAACAAAATGAAAAGGCATTCTACTGAATGAGAGAAAATAATTGTAAATCATATATCTGATAAGGAGCTAATATTCAAACTATACAAGAACTCATATAATTAAATATCAAAAAACCCAAACTATTCAGTTAAAAAATGGACGGAAGATCTAAGTAACTATTTGTTTTTGAAGAAGAAGACATACAGATGCCCAACAGGTACATCATTAATCATCAGGGAATACAAAATTAAAACCACAGTGAGAGATCACCTGACACCTGTTAAAATGGCTTTTATCAAAATGACAAGAAATAAAAGTATTGGTGAGGATGTGGGGAAAAGGGAGATTTCTGAATTATTGGTGGGAATGTAAATTGGTGCTACCATTATGGAAAATAGTGTGGAGGTTCCTCAAAAAATTAAAAACAGAATTACCATATGATCAAGCAATTCCACTTCTGGGTATTTATCTGAAGAAAAAGAAGATGCTAATTCAAAAACATATATGCATCCCTATGTTCATTGAAGTATTATTTATAGTAGCCAGGATATGGAAACAACCTAAGTGGCCATTGGTGTAAGAATGGATTGAAAAAAAATTGTGGTGTACACATATACAGTGGAATATTATTCAGCCATAAAATAATGAAATCTTGCCATTGCAGCAACATGCATGTGGACCTCAAGGGCATTATGCTAAGTGAAATAAGACAGATAAAGGCATACTATTTGATCACTCTTTAGTGGAATCTAAAAAGTGAACAAAAAACCACGTTCATGGATACAGAGAATAGATTGGTAATTGCCAGAGTTGGAGTGGGGATGGGAGAAATAGGTGAACTATTTTTTAGTTTAAATGAGTTGAATAAAAAATTCAAATAAATACACATTGTTTGATTTGCCATTATTAAGATCTTGGCTGTTGTGGATTTTGGAATATTTTGTATAAACAGTAAGACATATTAAATAAAAAGAGATGAAAAGCTCTAGAAAAGTCCAAATATGCAACAATTATTACTCTTTCATTCACAGACTTTACTAATAAAAATAAAGCACTTAAATGCATTGACATGACCTAAGTACCATATCATTATAAATTACTTCCTATGTTCTCAGGCCTAAAGATTATTCAAGATCCTGATAAAAAATTAAAGCCATGTGTCATTCTGAAATAAAAGTGTGCAGATGTTTGGGGCATGTTCACCAAAGCATGCAAAAATATTGCTAAAGTGTACTAATTTTTATTTAAATTGTCTCCCTACATACAATTGAGATATCCCCTATTAATTTTACCTAAGGAGAGAAAAGTCACCTTTCTTGTGTTGTACTGGTCTGACTTTTTAATGATCCCAGACATAACCTAACTTGTTTAACAAATCCTGGAGAAGAGATCCTTTTGCTTTGTTTTGTGGAACTGTTTGGTAGTTAATACATCAAAACTCCAAAGGCAGAAACTTTGGATCCTACTGACATTTTTCTTTTCAGTCCATTACCTACAGGGCATGGTTCTCCAGAGATGGCCCTACCAGGCCACACTGCCAAGTTTGCTCTGTGGCCTAACAGCTTGAGCATTTACATTCTGTCCTGAGATTGGAATGTTCTTTCCTTCTCTGTATCCCAGTTTGTAGAGTCTCTGTGCAGTCACCAATCTAGTGTGGCAGTGTGAAACTCCAGAAAACTGCTTCTTGGTTTTTCTTGTATCCCTTTTGTGAATGTGCAGGCCTGGCTTCCATACAACACTTCTCTTGGAGGCCAGTGTCTCCTATGCTCTCAAATCTTCTATGTTTTACAAAGTCTGAGAAGACTGTTGCTTTTTCTCCTTGTTGACATTCAGTAAGGCCCTTTGGTATAATATGGCAAGACACAGCATGACACTGAAATCTTGATTCCCTCAAAGAATAGACCCAGCTCATTCTCAGTAGTTTGCTTCAATAAAATGGATGAAAAATATTATACTTAAAGTTACAAATAATCTATATGGATAGAGGAAATTATAGTTAAATTGGTGGTAAGAATACCTTAAGGCTAATGAAGTATTCAAGATGAAGTAATATGTTCAGGTCTTTTTTACTTTTAAGAGGTCATCTATCCTAGAAGAAAACAAAGGGGAAAGCTCCTTGACATTGGCCTTGTTAGTGACTTGTTGGATTTGACACCAAAAGCAAAGGTACCAAAAGCAAAAGTTAAAAAGTGGGGCTACCTCAAACTAGAAAGCTTCTGTTCAGCAAAAGAAACCATCAACAAAATGAAAAGGCAGGCTATAGAATTGGAGAAAATATTTGTAAACCCCATATCTGATAAGGGGTCAATCTGATAAAATATACAAGGAACTCATACAGCTCAATAGCAAAACATGAATAACTCAATTTAAAAATGGGCAGATAGACTAAATAGACATTTTTCCAAAAAGATAAATGCAGATGGTCAACAGGTACATGAAAAGGCGCTAAACATTATTAGGGAAGTACAAATCAAAACCAGAATGGGATACCACCTCACACCTGTCTCATATATATTGGGATGGCTGTTATCAAAAAACAAAACACACAAGCGCACACATACACAAACACTGTTGGTGAAGACATGGAGAAAAGGGAACCCTTGTGCACTGTTGGTAAAAAGATATATTGGTGCAGCCACTATGGAAATAGTATGGAGGTTCCTCAAAAAATGAAAAATAGAATTACCTATGATCCAGCAATTCCACCTCTGAGTATTTATTATTTATTTTACTTAAAACTTTATATCCTGGAGGACAAGAAGTGAATGTGGGTAAGAAGTAAAGTGTGTTTTCTATTATAAGCATGGCAGAAGAGGAAACACATTCTTCTTTCTCTTTCGTTGAACAATGTCCATGAACAGATGAAGGGGGCTACTTTGTGATCAGCTGGGACCAAAGAAACTCAGTGTTCCATGATACTCATTGAAACTTATCTTCTCTCCCCATTGATTCAGCCAACTCCTCATCTCTTGGTGTCTCCATCTACTGTTGTATTGACATAGCACCACAATTTATAATTCCCAACTACTTTGCAGCAATTTAATGGGCTAATTTTCATTCCACCTCAGAAAGGTAGGTTATTTTTAGACCATTTTACAGAAAGAAAAAGAGGTAACAAGATTATAGGAACTTTTGAGTCATAGTGTAAGTCTGAATTTAAAATGGAAAATTCCCCTCCTTGGACCTTCTAGTGAAGATTAGCATGAAAATTTAATTTCAAATCTTATAATATGGCAATGTAAAGAAACTAAAAGTTAATAATCATAGTCATCATATATCACTCTTTGTGATTAATCTTTTACTTCATTCCATATTCCTTGAGGATGTTTCAACCATTAAGCTCCACTTAGCTATGGAGATTTACTACCTTTGTTGTGTGTGACTGAGTCACTAAACAATAACATGGGATAAAGACTTTTTTTCTTTTATTACCTGATGGAATGTATTGGGGTGGAACCCCAATGCTCAGAAACACTTAAAAAACTTCAGATCTCAGCATTTTTAATATTAATACTGGGCCCTAAGTAACAAAAGTAGAGTCCATTGTGATCCCAAACTGGAAAGACTTTAGGGCTCATCAAGCCTACTTTCTTCATTTCAAAAAGAATCAAGTCCAAACAATTTGAAGGTGGTGCTAAGCCATTCTTTAGAGATTGTTCCCGTTCCAAAACTGGGTGAGACTGAAGGCTTAGTTCTAAGTTAAACATTGGTGTGACCTTGGTTTTTTCCTAAAGCATGAATCAGTAAAAGATGTGTGATGCAAGGGTGAAGGAAGGCGGCCATGGTGCCCTGTGCTTCTATTGTAACTCATAGAGTACTCCCCAGATTTGGCTGTCTTGGCAGCATTTGCAGAGTGAGATGTCAGCTAGGTCTGAAAGATCTAGATCTATAGACTTACTGTCACTTCAAAACTACAATAAATTTGGTGCTTTGCTTTGAAAAAGATCTGAAGTTTCCTTGCAGATAGGATATTGGAAGGGTTGCAGCTTGTGAGCTGTTGTGAAAGGTATAAGGAAAGTTCTTTGGACTCAGAAAATTGTAACACTCTGGGTGGGTGGGTGTGGCTCATAACGCACATGATGAACTGAGGTACTCAGTAGGTATTTGAGGTGTAAGCTTGGGTGCATTTTGTATATTCCTACACAGTTTGGTTCAGTTGGGTGCAATTTGCTGTGTTCATATAGTGTTTCTCAAGGATGAAATCCTACATTTGCAAACACAAAATTCATGTTACACTCCAGTTCTTCCATAAAATAATCAGTTGTACTGACACAAATTCATGTTTTCAAAACAAGCCTTAGAGCAAAACTGAATGTATATCTATGAGTGGCTTTTCATAGACCAAGTCATGAACCATTATACTTATTTCAAGTCACTTAGCTGATTATTGGTAAAGCCAGGGCTGTAACCTATAGTCCCAACAGTCTGACTGTCTTACCAGGTCACCATGCTACCATATCTTCTTTTGAATTCAAAGAATAAAGTGCAGAACGTGAGCATGCTATGAAAGGTATAAAGTGTTCAGTGTAATATGTAACTAGAAGGGCCATGGGTCCTTTATTCTGTTCTCAGTGATAAGAGAGCAATGTTTTTGCTCCATTCCTCTTTGAAAATAACTTTGCTTAATCTTGTAAGAATCAAGTGGGCAGAGATAAATTAAACCTTGGCCAAGAAGGAAATGGGCAGAACTAGCAACACGAGGTCATTCCTAGGATTAGAAGAGTCCAGCCAAGTAAGAGATATGAAAAAGGAAAAAGAAAATGGAAAATGTGAAAGACAGACAAAATGTGTCTAATCCTGTGCAAACTAACTTGTATCTTTGTGAAGAAACATGTCTGGGTTGAGAGTTCTTGCCTTTTGGCACAAAAATCCCTGAGGAAGTTTTGTGAAAACCCAGATGTCTGGGGTATAACCTTGTCCTACTGATTTGGAATTTCTGGTAGTGGGCCCAAGTATGTGTATTTTTTGCAGCCAAACAACTTTGGTGGGCCTTTTGGATAAGAACTATGAGAAGTAGAAGTTGTGTCACCTGAGGCATCACTTTGCCCCTCAGAACCTTGGTTTCTGGGTCCAGCATCTACCTTGCTAACCATACAGCCTGTGACAAGGATTAGAGTAGTCAAGAAATATGAAACTAATTTACAACCTGTGAAGCACTATGTAATGTAAAGTTAAAAAAATAGAAAAAAAATCCTGACCTAATTTATAAATATTTTATGGGCAAAATGGCCTCATAGTCTAACACCACTATATAAATTAATTTGTTCTTGATTTCCATTAATAAAATGCAAAATCAACCAAAAACAGTCTTTTTTGAACAAGGACTATCTCTTTCACTGGCCTAAAATAAAAATTGATGAATGACCATGAATCAAGATTACAGTTACCTCTCTGGTGGTCAGAGTATATATACCAATAATTTTTTAAAATGTGTATTTTTTTTATCCCTGTCATAACCCCCTTCATTAATTACCCTTTCTCCAAAAA
This sequence comes from Callorhinus ursinus, assembly GCF_003265705.2. Lineage (NCBI taxonomy): Eukaryota > Metazoa > Chordata > Mammalia > Carnivora > Otariidae > Callorhinus > Callorhinus ursinus. Next base: position 8,654,350 of record NW_027397091.1, on the reverse strand, counting down.
CAGTTCTTTTAGCATGCTTAGTGGGTTTACTTTTATTCAAATTTGTTATGTTAGAGTTTTTGCATTTTTAATTTTTATAAATAGGGTTATTTTCCATTCTTCTTCCTATAGTTTTCACTAAGAACTGTGTTTTTAAGATCTATTCATGTTGCTTTACATTCAGTTAATCCATTACTTCTAATGATTTAAATAGTACATACATATGGTAAATTGCATTAGTTGGTACAAATCTTTACCCTTCCTTTTATTGATGCTACTTGCTATGCAGATTTGCAGGGCCTTCACACAGGGACAGGGTAACCTGCCCCACTCCTTGGCACTAGTCTCAGCCATATAACTTGTGTATTATTAGCTGACCAGTTATAAGCAGAGTTTTAGAAAGCATTTGTGTATTTTCATTTGCTTTTGTGCCTCTTCCATTATAACAAAAAGACATGCAGGTTAACCTGCTGGTCCCAGGGAGAGGAAGAGACACATGGGGAAGAGCTCACCTGGAAATATATGAGTATGTCAGCTGGACTATAGATGTATGAGCAAGCCTTATACAAAAGCTCATAGCAATGGAGCCCCACAGATGCATGGGAAATAAATGTATGCTGCTGAAATTTTATGGTTATGTAGCATGATTATGGCAGTAGCTAACTAGTGTACTCTGAGAATCTGTACCCTTGCCTTTTTGTATTTCAGGATGTCTATTATAGGAAGGCCAATCATTTGAATCAAAGATAAAGCAACCTATAATATTCATATTATTTTTTAAAATATAATTTAATGAGTAATAGATATACATAACCCATCATAGTTTACAAAATGTTTCCATTCTTTTTATAGCTTTCTTTTTAAATTCCAGTGTAGTTAACATACACTGTTATATTAGTTTCAGGTGTACAGTATAGTGATTCAACAATTCCATATATTATCCAGTGCTCATCAAGATAAGTGTACTCTTAAGACCTTCCATGCATTTCACCCATCCTACCTACCACCTCCCCTCTGGTAACCATTTGTTTGTTCTCTGTAGTTAAGAGTGTTTTTTGGTTTGTCTTTTTTTCCTTTGTTCATTTGTATGAGTGAAATCATATCATTATAATAGTGCTAGCAATACACAAAATAAAAAATTTTAATTGTTTTAACAACAAAAAAAAGAAATCATATGATATTAGTCTTTCTGTGACTGACTCATTTCAGTTAGCATTCTATCCTCTAGATTCATCCATGTTGTTGCAAATGGCAAGATTTCATTCTTTTTATCATTGGATAATATACCACATCTTCTTTATCCATTTATCTATCAGTGGACACTTGGGCTGCTTCCATAATTTGGCTATTGCAAATAATCCTGCAATAAATATAGGGTTGCATATATCCTTTCAAATTAGTGTTTTCGTATTCTTTGGGTAAATACCTAGTAGTGCAATTAGTGAATCATAGGGCAGTTCTATTTTTAACTTTTTGAGGAACCTCCATACTGTTTTCCACACTGATTGCACTAGTTTGCATTCCCCCCAACAGTGCATGACGGTTCCTTTTTCTCCACATCCTCACCCCCCCTTGTTGTTTCTTATGTTGTTGAATTTAGCCATTCTGACAGGTGTGAAGTGATATCTCATTGTGGTTTTGATTTGCATTTCCCTGATGATGAATGATGTTGAGCATCTTTACTTGTGTCTATTGGCCATCTGTAGGTTGTCTTTGGAGAAATGTTTGTTCCATGTCTTCTGCCAATTTTTAACTTCTATTTTTTAGGTCATTAGTATTTTTGGTGTTGTATGAGTTCTTTATATATCTTAGATATTAACTCTATTGGATATGCTATTCTTTTTTATCTTTCTCTAATCCTTTCAACTCAAAGCCATAGGCAGGGTAGATTTTTAAGCTTTTTGTGTGTCTCCTCAGTAACTCATATATCGCGACTCTTGAAGATACATCAGTTCCTCAATCTTACAACATAACCCCACCAGCCTTACAAGAATATTCAAAACAGTTTTATACTGGTGCACTGGTGCAAAGAGCAAGTATTCACCTAACACAGAGAGCTTACAAATGTGCATATTTTAGGTGGTCCATCTTGTGGTCACACTTCTACGCCAGTCAACTCAAAACCTAGATGGATACACACAAAGAATGCTGAAACAGATAATTCCTATTTCCTAATAAATGTGTATCATTTCAGCATCATAAGTTCACAGTCACTTGTACCAAGATAAAAATGGCCAATATGTACAAATGAATTGCAAAAAATGTTTGGTAGTTTGATGACCTAAACATGGAAATGAGAAAATTACTCTGTAGATCTACAATATAATTACCCAGCTAGAGACATAAAAGGGAAACAATTCCAGCTCTCTAGAACTGAATATTAGAAGGAAATTTCTTTTTGATACTCTGCAGGTCTCACTGAAAAGTAAGCAAGAGAATCAACAGTGGTTCCAGTCTTTAGCTTTGGACCTGCTTAAGGGACAGATATGACACCCAAAAGAATGTACCTATTTCAAATGTAATAGATGCAAGACCATCACCTACTGATCTTAAGACTGGCCCTGCATCCACTGGTCTAACTAAGAGGCTGTGGCAACCACATAATTTATGGAGGAAATTTGATTGAAAGGGAATTTTCCAGAGAGGCAGTATGAGACAAAAGAGAAGTAAGTGGGTAGGATGTTAAGAGACTATGTTTCTAGTTCTGGCTTTGTCACACATCCCTCTGTGATGCTGGGCAAGTTACTCAACTTTCCTGTGTATCTTTTGTCTCAAATATGAGGGCATTGACTAGGATAGGGATGATAAATGGGCTTTTCCTAGGGTGCTGACGTCCTTTAGCAAAGTCAGAGAGAGTGGTGGTGTGGGTGTTTTGCCTTTGCCATAGCTACAGAGTTGATTTTTGAGACATATTCCTACTTCTGTGATAAGCTGTCCTCTCTGAAAAGTAGTCTGTTAATTGTTTTTAATATTACAACCGCACAAGCAAATTTTAAAGGCCAGCATTTCTCCCAGCATTCCACTAACAAGATCAAAGCCAGGTGGGAATAATGCAAAGAAAGTATTTTCCTGTGCTGATGGATTGCACAATGAAAAGAAAGTCAAAATAATCCATCTCCATCAGCTTCTCAGGCTTCCTCTGCTCCCACACTATTTGTTTAAAAACTATGCTGACCTACCATGAGGAGCAGCTTTAAGAATCAGGAACTACTGATCACCTGAGCTCCCTGGAGGAAAGGCCAGAACCTCAGGTTTGCTCCTCTACATTTCCAAACTAGAGCAGATTGTGTATGTTTTAAAAGTGGTAGCTATGATGTAGCTGCTGCTTTGATATGGTCCTCAGTGGCCCTTGTGACAAACAGTAGCCTTGAATACCACTCCAGGGAGTAGAAGGAGCAGGGAGGTCAGTGCATGGTCATGTCTTGGGTAATGTGTCAGCTCATAGGTCTTCAGAATGCCCTGCTGCAGAAACCAGCTGCAGCTTGCAAATATCTGACCCCTGAACTTTTTCTGTCTCCTTGTTTTGTCCTTGTGTGAAAAACTGTAACTAGATCTATTCCTGCTTGGCCTCAAAGGCAACCCATTTAACAAGTAGGTCCTGGGCCTGCCAGGTATTCGAGAAGAAATGCAATGTTATCAACACCCTGTAGTATTTCATGTTACAGAAGCTCAGACTGGCCTGTTTTCAGCCTCACTTGCTCTGTCTCTGGCGTTGGGTGTGCTGCCCTATCCCCATTAGCGTGTCATTAGTGCCATTAATGAAAATCCAGTTTTACACACTGAAAAGTGATCTGAAGCAGTCTTGAGGAAATGCTATAAAGGCTGCCCCTGCTGTTAGCAGGAGCCTTTGGCACACCTGCAGTTTGGACAGGGCTCTTAAAAGTTCTCTCCCTCTGGATAGGAGGAGGTGCAGCAGGTATAAATAGTATAATAAATAGTACAAATAGCTTCATTCTGGGGCTGTGAAATCCCTCCTCAACATCTATATAAAGCCCATGCACTCTGTGATGAAAAAGTAAAACATTAAGGTTTTGTAGTTTGAGGAAACTGGTTATTAACCCTAGGAACAGGAATCGTATGCCAAACCCAGCAGTCTTACACAGTCTTCTGTGGCATTTTCCTCAAGCAAAAGTAAAGTACAAGCTGCTAATTGAAAATAATCATCTGTTTAATAATAAACTCAAGTATAGACTCTAGTGTTAGGAAATCTGTTTTATACTGTGCAATATTATGGAAAGAAAGCAGAGCCAGTAATTTTAATTAGAAGACTCAATGTAGGAGTGCCTGGGTGACTCAGTTGGTTAACCGTCTTCCTTCAGCTCAGGTTATGATCGCAGGATCCTGGGATTGAGTCCCGTGTCGGGCTCCCAGCTCAGTGGGGAGTCTGCTTCTCCCTCTTCCTCTACCTCTCCCCCTGCTTGTGCTGTCTCTCTCTCTTTCAAATAAATAAATAAAATCTTTTATTTTATTTTTTTATTTTTTTTAATTTTATTTATTTATTTGAGAGAGAGAGAATGAGAGATAGAGAGCACGAGAGGGAAGAGGGTCAGAGGGAGAAGCAGACTCCCCACTGAGCGGGGAGCCCGATGTGGGACTCGATCCTGGGACTCCAGGATCATGACCTGAGCTGAAGGCAGTCGCTTAACCAACTGAGCCACCCAGGCGCCCTAAATAAAATCTTTTAAAAAACAAAACAAAAACAGACTCAATGTAGAATTGCTCAGTGAAAGTAGAAAATTGAAAGGAAAAGTGACTTCATTGAGAAATACTCCTATATTGAAAAAGGTGGAGATGGTCCCTCAACATTCCTGTGTGTATAAAAATAAGGTAGAGTTCTGCACCTTCTTAGACCAGCATCTCACCAAAAGGCACTTAGAACTGTGGCCATGAGAATGAAGAAGAGAGAACGGATCCTTTGAGTGAGACATTGATGAAAGACAACCAACCTGATAGCAATAGGGTTGTTCTTTTGTAGTGCTGCCCATGGGATTTATGGATCAGCTCAGAGCCTGAGACAGAAACCAAGAAACAAAAATGACAAGTCACTGTGATCATGAATTAACAGTGATGCAAAGAAGACAAAAGAGTCACTGATGCTGCCAAACTTTTCAGCGCTTTCATCCTGATTTGAAGCCGTAGTGTGATTCTACATGGCTGTTCCTGTAACTTTGTCTCTGCCAAGTTGCCTGCTGTCTAGGTTCTTAGGCAGATTGTTTAGCCTCCCTGACACATCCTTGTTTCATCCGTGGTAAGAATAATAAACTCAACATGTCTCACAGGACTGCTATGATGAGTAAATGGAATATCCTACCTCAAAAAATAAACAGATGTGACACTTTTCCATAGTAAATATTTAAGTAAGACCTTTCTAATGACTGCTTTGCCACATTGGTGGGAAAATGGCAATATGTTTGATCCCTTGAATGGATACAAATCTAAGGCAAAAATACTAGGACTTGCTAAATACTATATCATGATGGTTAATCCTAGTTCAAAAATCAGATGGGCATGGTTTTAAACAAATCTGAACTTAATCAACTGGATAACTTTGTACATAATGATAAATTTAAGCCTTAGGTTCCTTTTCTGTAAAATGGGATGATAATATCTAATAGGACTAAGATGTTACATACACAATTTAAATTTCAGCCCAGTGACTTCACTAGGAAATGCTGAAAAACTTTTTATTATCTATCCAATATAAAGTTATTTGTATAAAAATGATTTTTTAAAATATTTATTTATTTGAGACAGAGAATGAGATAGAGCATGAGAGGGGAGAGGGTCAGAGGGAGAAGCAGACTCCCTGCTCAGCAGGGAGCCCAATGCGGGACTCAATCCCGGGACTCCAGGATCATGACCTGAGCTGAAGGCAGTCGCTTAATCAACTGAGCCACCCAGGCACCCTATAAAATTGATTTTTTAAAGACATTCGAATATGGATAAAACCACAGCTTTAGAGCTATTATGGGTATTGAAAGAGTATTTAAGCCTAAAACTACAGGGAAAAAAACCCCTCACAGAATAGATCCATAAGTCATCCCTTGAAGAAGGAAAACTAAATAAATCACAACAGAAAGTTGGGTTTTTGATTTCTCATGAAGTAATATTTTCCATTCCCTAGTTAAACACCTTCTTAGAAGATGCTTATATAGTTATTGCCTGGTGAATATTTTCCTTGATATGGAACTCATTACATCGCAAGTCATCAGATTCCGTTTTTTAATAACTCCTATTTTAAGATAGATTAACCTTATGTTCTCCCCAAATAAGCTTCCTACTTTCACCTTTATGACCCAGTTTCATATGTTGCAATCCTGAATCAGTCTAAGCTCTTATCCATGACAGCTCTTCACATATTTGAAGTCCTAAGAGAAACATTTCCCTCCTAGGAAGTTATAACATAGCTCATAAAGCAGTGGGGAGAACAGTGATCCTCTTTACCAGTTCCCTTTCTTTGTGGTAAACACATCTAGATGTTTGTGGGGAGGGCTCTCTCTCTCCCTGTTCCTGATATTGGGCCTTGATGGGCATGAGGGAGTAATCCCACTCCAGCTGGTAAGCAAAGGTCAACTCTGCATATTCCTTTTTAGGGGGTCATTCCAGGTCTAGATTTAAAGAGAAGTGCTGGAAACTCTGGCTATGACCACTAGCAGGATTGGCTCTATAATCTGTAGGGCTCCTTTTTTAGAATGATTAATAATTTGAAAGTGTTGATGGCACAGCTTCAGCACCTTGTGCAGGTGCACAGGTCTAATGCCCATGAAGCTGGCCCTGGCTATTAGTTAAAGTGATCCTTTTAACTTAATTTTATAAGTTGTGACCTTTAATATTTCCATTTCTATCTGTCCTAAACCAACGTGTATTTCTAACAATGTGGCTATAAACTCAAGTCAGGTTCAGAAGGGAGAGGTGTGGTTTGTCAAGTCACTTGTAATCCTAATAGAAGTAATAATTATCTCTTTAGAATCTTCTTTTCTGTAGATTAAGAAAGTTGTTTGACAACTTAATGGGATATAATAAGTCTTTAAATGGATATTAATGCTCTATGATGTGTTAAAATTATAATGCAATGAGATAAAAAGCAGAATAGAACACTAAACATAAAGTGATTCAAATTACTTAAAAATTCCATGGACACAGCTTCTAAGAGATGCTCACATAGTAATGATAATAGTTGATATATTTGGTTGACAGAATTATGGAACATTTCTTTTCTCTTGTAAGTGCCTTTGAATGTTATAAAATTTCTAAGTAAACTTGAAGCTTTAAGAACATATAGTCTGAAATTCTCAAAGCAGTGAGAAAAAAGTCTCAACACTAAATAAGCCATAAACTCATGAAGATGAAAGGGTCTCCTAAGCAGGATGAATTTTAAAACATGCATCCATTAATATAACGTGGTGAAGTTTTGGAATGAGAAAATGATAAAAGCTTCTAGTATTTGGAAATTGGGAACAGGTTTGTGCAAGGAAGAAGAGAAGTAAATAGGTTGCTACATTTCACAGTGCTGTTTTCAAATATGAAAATAAAGATGCACATTTTCAAATATGGATCAATTCAGAAGTCTTATCACACCTAGACTTTGTGTAAAAGATATGGTACTGAATAAGATCCAGGATAGAGACAAATGAATCCAGTGTATAAGAAACAATAATGAGTATGGAAATCAGGAAATCTTACTGATAACCCTAAAGAAGTTGTTTAAAAGTAGAATTGGAAGGAACTTTCTATTGTTCTCTTGTTGAATAGGAAGGAATTTTTGGGTGAGTAAAATCTTAGCTTTCTGAAAGACACAGTACAGCAGTCTGGTAGAGTCACTGAAGACACCAGCTCTAGAACCATACTGCCAGGAACAAAGCTCAGCCTAGGGTGAACTTGGGCATATTACTTAACCTCATGATAACTGTTTTGTCCTCTGTAAAATAGGGATAGTTGTTTCCCCCCACATATTCCTTGAGAACTAAATGTATTAATGTTGGATGTAGATCAGATAGCTAGAGGAATACCTAACCCATAGTAAGCAATAAAAATTTGGTTATTATCATATAGGTGGTAGTATGGGCAGAAGGGAAAAGAGCTGAAGGAAAGTTTCAATCTTCTCCAGGGTGAGAACATTGAAATGGATTAACTCTAGACTGTGTGGTGGTTGTGGTGTTTTGAAAATCAACAGTGACATATGACTAGAATAATGTATCCTGATGACATTGGATTTATTGCAGAAATGCAAAGTTGGCTTCATAGTTAAAATTCAATGAAGGCTATTCACAACAGTATCAGAAAAAAAAGATAATTAAACTGATGCAGAAAAATCTTTAAATAAAAAATTTACATCTAATGATTAAAAGGAAACCATTAACAAGCTAGGAATAGAACGGAACTTTTCCAGCTAGCTTTATTGAGATATAATTGACATATACCATTATGTAAGTTAAAGGTAGATATACAATATGGTTTGACATGTATATATTGTGAAATAATGACCATAGTAAGGTTAGTTAACACATCCATTATCTCATATAGTTACCATTTTGCATGTGAGTGTGGTGAAAATATTTAGGATCTATTCTCTTGGCAACTTTCAAGTAAACAGTACAGTATTTTTAACTATATTCACTAGGCTGTACATTAGATTCCCAGAACTCATTCATTTTATACTGAAAGATTTGTGCCCTTGGCCAGCATCTCCCCCATTTCCTTTACCCCCAACACCCGAAAACCACCAACCTACTCTGTTTCTGTGTTTTTTTTTTTAGATTCCACATATAACTGAGATCATACAGTATTTGTCCTTCTCTGTCTGACTTATTTCACTTAGCCTAGTGCCCAAAAGTTTCATCCATGTTATTGTAAGTGGTAGGATTTAGAAGGGAACTTTTAAAATCAGAGAGTGTTATATATTACAACAAACAGCATACTTGATAATGAAAATTGACAGTTGTATTCTTACAAACTGGAATAAAACAAGGATGCAGTCATGGACACAGTCATGGACAAAGTCCTAGCCAAAAATTACATACATACATACACACATACATACATACCAGAAAAATTTATTTGCAACTAACATGATTTGGTACATAGAAAATCCAAAATACTGTACTGACACTTGAGTTTTAATGAGCAAATTTAATAAGGTCATCAAATATAAGGTAAATATAAATCAATTTTGTGGATTTTAGGAATAAATAATTGGAAAAGTACATTTAATAAAATGGCATTAAAAACACCATAAAAAAATATCAGATACCTGCAAGTACGTCTGATGATAGGCATGAAAGATCTCTACACTGAAAGCTATGTAAGATACTATTGAAAGAAATTTTAAAAGGCCAAAATAGACCATTCTCAGGGAATAGAGGTATCAGTATTTTAAAATTATCAACTTTCCTCTTTGGTTAGATTTATTCCTAGGTATCTTATAGTTTTGGGTGCAATTGTAAATGGGATCGACTCCTTAATTTCTCTTTCTTCTGTCTTGGTGTATAGGAATGGCACTGATTTCTGTGCATTGATTTTATATCCTGCCACATTACTGAATTCCTGTACGAGTTCTAGAAGTTTTGTGGTGGAGTCTTTTGGGTTTTCCACATAAAGTATCATTATCATCAGCAAAGAGTGAGAGTTTGACTTCTTCTTTGCTGATTCGGTTGCCTTTTATTTCTTTTTGTTGTCTGATTGCTGTGGCTAGGACTTCTAATACTATGTTGAATAGCAGTGGTGATAGTGGACATCCCTGCCATGTTCCTGACCTTAGGGGGAAAGCTCTCAGTTTCTCCCCATTGAGAATGATATTCGCTGTGGGTTTTTCATAGATGGCTTTTAAGATATTGGGGTATGTACCCTCTACGCCTATACTCTGAAGAGTTTTGATCAAGAAAGGATGCAGTACTTTGTCAAATGCCGTTTCTGCATCTATTGAGAGGATCATATGGTTCTTGTTCTTTCTTTGATTAATGTATTGTATCACGTTGATTGATTTGTGGATGTTGAACCAACCTTCCAGCCCAGGGATAAATCCCACTTGGTCGTGGTGAATAATCCTTTTAATGTACTGTTGGATCCTATTGGCTAGTATTTTGGTGAGAATTGTTGCATCCATGTTCATCAGGGTTGTTGGTCTGTAATTCTCCTTTTTGATGGGATCTTTGGTTTGGGGATCAAGGTAATGGTGGCCTCATAAAACAAGTTTGGAAGTTTTCATTCCATTTCTATTTTTTGGAACAGTTTCAGGAGAATAGGTATTAATTCTTCTTGAAATGTTTGGTAGAATTCCCCTGGGAAGCCATCTGGCCCTGGGCTTTTGTTTGTTGGGAGATTTTTGATGACTGGTTCAATTTCCTTAGTGGTTATAGGTCTGTTCAGGTTTTCTGTTTCTTCCTGGTTCAGTTTTGGTAGTTGATACATCTCTAGGAATGCATCCATTTCTTCCAGATTATCTAATTTGCTGGCATACAGTTGCTCATAACATGTTCTTATAATTGTTTGTATTTCTTTGGTGTTGGTTGTGATCTCTCCTCTTTCATTCATGATTTTGACACTGTTGGTGGGAATGCAAGCTGGTGCAGCCACTCTGGAAAACAGTATGGAGGTTCTTCAAAAAGTTGAAAATAGAGCTACCCTACGATCCAGGAATTGCACTACTGGGTATATACCCCAGAGATACAAATGTAGGGATCTGAAGGGGTATGTGCACCCCGATGTTTATAGCAGCAATGTCCACAATAGCCAAACTATGGAAAGACCCAAGATGTCCATCAACAGATGAATGGATAAAGAAGATGTGGTGTGTGTGTGTATGTGTATGTGTGTGTGTGTGTGTGTGTGTGTGTGTGTGTATATATATATATATGGAATACTTTGCAGCCATCAAAAGGAATGAAATCTTGACATTTGCAATGACTTGGATGGAATTGGAGAGTGTTATACTGAGTGAAATAAGTCAATCAGAGAAAGACATGTATCATATGACCTCACTGATACGAGGAATTCTTAATCTCAGGAAACAAACTGAGGGTTGCAGGTGTAGGGAGAGGGGGAGGGATGGGGTGGCTGGGTGATAGACATTGGGGAGGTTATGTGCTATGGTGAGCACTGTGAATTGTGCAAGACTGTTGAATCACAGATCTGTACCTCTGAAATAATACAATATATGTTTTTTAAAAAAAGAAGATAGGGGAAGAATGAAGGGGGAAAATCAGAGGGGAGATGAACCATGAGAGATGATGGACTCTGAGAAACAAACTGAGGGTTCTAGAGGGGAGGGGGGTGGGAGGATGGGTTAGACTGGTGATGGGTGTTAGGGAGGGTACGTTCTGCATGGAGCACTGGGTGTTATATGCAAACAATGAATCATGGAACACTACATCAAAAACTAATGCTGTAATGTATGGTGATTAACATAACATAATAAAAAAAATTACCAACTTTCCTCAATTTGATGTAAAATTTGCAATGTCCTATTTTATTTTTTTAACGAGTTTATTTTGGGAAAGAGATGAGTGGGAGGAGGGCCAGAGAGAGAATCTCAAGCAGACTCCACACTGAGCATGGAGCACAATAAGGGGATCGATCTCACAACCCTGGGATCGTGACCTGAGCCAAAATGAGGAGTTGGAGGCTTAACTGACTGAGGCACTCAGATGCCCCATGAATATCCAATTTTAAGCAAAATTTTACTGGAGTTTTTGTGTGCAAATTGATGAGCTGATTACACACACACACACACACACACGTGTAATATATATATATATATATATGGGACTGTAAAGGAACTAGAGTAACCAAATGATTTTAAACAACAAGCTGGAGGACTTAAACTATTGGATGTTAGGGCCAAATATAAAATTAAAGTAATTAAGATATTGTGGTATTGGAATCAGGTAAATGAACCTATCAAATAAAATGAAGCAGAAAGAAATGAGAACCTGCCCAGTATATATGTGGTCACCTGATATATGTCAAAGGAAGCACCACAGTGTTGTGCTGTTTTTAATATATAATGTATCTTTTTGGATATTCATATAGGGGGAAAAACTGTCTTGATTCCTACCTCACACCATACGTAAAAACACTTCCATAAAGATTGAAAACCTAAATGTGAAAGATAAAACATAAATCCTTAGGAAAATAACAGAACATCTTTATGACATTGTATAAGCACAGGTTTCTTAAGCAGGACTCAATTAAGCTATTAAAAAAATTGGGGGCACCTGGGTTGCTCAGTGGGTTGAGCATCTGATCTTTGATTTTGGCTCAGGTCATGATCTCAGGGACTTTAAGATCAAGCCCTGTGTCAGGCTCCACTTTGGGCATGGAGCCTGCCTAAGATACTCTTTCTCCCTCTCCCTCTGCAACCCCCCAATTTTTTTAAATTCATTTAATTTCAACATAGTTCAATTTATCTTTTAATCACAGGATACCTTTAAGAAAGTGAAAAGGCAAAGCAAAAATTGAGAAGTTATTTTTAAGACCTATTTCCAGCAAGGAACTCAAGCCCAAATTATATAAAGAGCATCTCCAAATTATTAATAAACTGGTGGACAAGTAATACACAAATGGGCAAAAGACTCAAACAGTCCCTTCACTAAAAAGATAATCAAATTATCAGTGAACACATGATACTGAATTTCATTAGTTATTGGGGGCATCCAGTTAAAACAACAGATAAAAATGTCAAATGTTGATAAGAATGTTCACCAATTGGAACGTTCATGCACAGCTTGTGAATGTAAACTGATAAAACTCCTTTGTAAAATTGACAGTTTCTAATGATAAATATATGTAATAGGGTAGCAATTTGACTACTATGTATATACCTAAAAGAATTTTATATATATATATATATATATAATTATCTTGAAAAATATATAAATGTGATTTTTATAGCTGCACTATTTGTAATAGTTAAAAACTGGAAACACCCCAACTTCCCATCAATAGTAGAAAGGATATGTGTGTGTGTGTGTGTGTGTGTGTGTGTGTGTGTGTGTGTGTGTGTGTGTATATATATATAGTGATATAGTCACAAAATTAAATATATAACAATAAGACTTCAGGAATTAAGCTACGTACAATACTGTGATAGAATCTAAAAAATACCACATAACGTTCAGAGAAAGAAGCCAGAAACAATGTGCAGTGTTTATATTAATAAAAAGTATGAAAAAATAAAAAATAGCATTTGGTGTCAAATTCAAGGGCATTTAATCTCATTGTAAAGACTAAGTGGTGACACGGAAGTCTGCTGGTGTGCTGACCACATCAGTAATTTGTGAAAATCCATCAAGCTGAACATTTATGATTTCTGTATTTTTTTAAATTTTTTTATTGTTATGTTAATCACCATACATTATATCATTAGCTTTTGATGTAGTGTTCCATGATTCATTGTTTGTGCATAACACCCAGTGCTCCACGCAGAATGTGCCCTCTTTAATACCCATCACCAGGCTAAACCGTCCCCAACCCCCCTCCCCTCCAAAACTCTCAGTTTCTTTCTCAGAGTCCATCATCTCTCATGGTTCGTCTCCCCCTCCAACTTACTCCCCTTCATTCTTCCCCTCCTGCTATCTTCTTCTTCTTTTTTTTTTTTCTTAACATATACTGCATTATTTGTTTCAGAGGTACAGATCTGTAATTCAACAGTCTTGCACAATTCACAGCGCTCACCATAGCACATACCCTCCCCAATGTCTATCACCCAGCCACCCCATCCCTCCCACACCCCACCACTCCAGCAACCCTCATTTTGTTTCCTGAGATTAAGAATTCCTCATATCAGTGAGGTTATATGATACATGTCTTTCTCTGATTGACTTATTTCACTCAGCCTAACACCCTCCAGTTCCATCCATGACATTGCAAATGGCGAGATCTCATTCCTTTTGATGGCTGCATAATATTCCATGGTGTATATATACCACTTCTTCTTTATCCATCCATCTGTCGATGGACATCTTGGGTCTTTCCACAGTTTGGCTATTGTGGACATTACTGCTATAAACATTGGGGTGCACGTACCCCTTCGGATCCCTATATTTGTATCGTTGTGGTAAATACGCAGTAGGGCAATTGCTGGGTCATAGGGTAGCTCTATTTTCAACTTTTTGAGGAACCTCCATACTGTTTTCCAGAGTGGCTGCACCAGCTTGCATTCCCACCAAGAGTGTAGGAGGGCTCCCCTTTCTCCACATCCCCGCCAACATCTGTCGTTTCCTGACTTCTTAATTTGAGCCATTCTGACTGGTAGGAGGTGCTATCTCATTGAGGTTTTGATTTGGATTTCCCTGATGCCGAGCGATGTTGAGCACTTTTTCATGTGTCTGTTGGCCCTTTGGAGGTCTTCTTTGGAAAAATGTCTGTTCATGTCTTCTGCCCATTTCTTGATTGGATTATTCTTTGGGTGTTGAGTTTGATAAGTTCTTTATAGATTTTGGATACTAGCCCTTTATCTGATAAGTCATTTGCAAATATTTTCTCCCAATCTGTCAATTGTCTTTTGGTTTTGTTGACTGTTTCTTTAGCTGTGCAAAAGCTTTTTATCTTGATGAAATCCCAATAGTTCATTTTTGTCCTTGCTTCCCTTGCCTTTGGTAATGTTTCTAGGAAGAAGTTGCTGTGGCTGAGGTCGAAGAGGTTGCTACCTGTGTTCTCCTTTAGGATTTTGATGGACTCCTGTCTCACGTTTAGGACTTTCAACCATTTGGAGTCTATTTTTGTGTGTGGTGTAAGGAAATTGTCCACTTTCATTCTTGTGCATGTGGCTGTCCAATTTTCCCAACACTATTTGTTGAAGAGACTGTCTTTTTTCCATTGGACATTCTTTCCTACTTTGTCAAAGATGAGTTGACCATAGAATTGAGGGTCCATTTCTGGGCTCTCAATTCTATTCCATTGATCTATGTGTCTGTTTTTGTGCCACTACCATACTGTCTTGATGATGACAGCTTTGTAATAGAGCTGGAAGTCCGGAATTGTGATGCCAGCAGCTTTGCTTTGCTTTTTCAATATTCCTCTGGCTATTCGGGGTCTCTTCTGGTTCCATACAAATTTTAGGATTATTTGTTCCATTTCTTTGAAAAAAAGTGGATGGTATTTTGATGGGGATTGCATTGAATGTGTAGATTGCTCTAGGTAGCACTAACATCTTCACAATGTTTGTTCTTCCAATCCATGAGCATGGAACGTTTTTCCATTTCTTTATGTCTTCCTCAATTTCTTTCATGAGTATTTTATAGTTTTCTGAGTACAGATCCTTTGCCTCTTTGGTTAAATTTATTCCTAGGTATCTTATGGTTTTGGGTGCAATTGTCAATGGGATCGACTCCTTTATTTGTCTCTCTTCTGTCTTGGTGGTATATAAGAATGCCACTGATTTCTGTGCATTGATTTTATATCCTGCTACTTTACTGAATTCCTGTATGAGTTCTAGCAGTTTTGGGGTGGAGTCTTTTGGGTTTTCCACATACAGTATCATATCTGCAAAGAGTGAGAGTTTGACTTCCTCTTTGCCGATTTGGATGCCTTTGATTTCTTTTTGTTGTCTGATTGCTGTGGCTAGGACTTCTAATACTATGTTGAATAGCAGTGGTGATAGTGGACATCCCTGCCGTGTTCCTGACCTTAGGGAAAAGTTCTCAGCTTTTCCCCATTGAGAGTGATATTCGCTGTAGGTTTTTCATAGATGGCTTTTATGATATTGAGGTATGTACCCTCTATCCCTATACTCTGAAGAGTTTTGATCAAGAAAGAATGCTGTACTTTGTCAAATGCTTTTTTCATAGATGGGCCTTATGAGATTGAGGTATGTACCCTCTATCCCTATACTCTGAAGAGTTTTGATCAAGAAAGGATGCTGTACTTTGTCAAATGCTTTTTCTGCATCTATTGAGAGGATCATATGACTCTTGTTCTTTCTTTTGTTAATATATTGCATCACATTGATTGATTTGCAGATGTTGAAACAGCCTTGCAGCCCAGGGATAAAACCCACTTGGTCATGGTGAATAATCCTTTTAATGTAGTGTTGGATCCTATTGGCTAGTATTTTGGTGAGAATTTTTGCATCCATGTTCATCAAGGATATTGGTCTGTCATTCTCCTTTTTGATGGGATCTTTGTCTAGTTTGGGGATCAAGGTAATGGTGGCCTCAAAATGAGTTTGGATGTTTTCCTTCCATTTCTGTTTTTTGGAACAGTTTCAGGAGAATAGGTATTAATTCTTCTTTAAAAGTTTGGTAGAATTCCCCTGGGAAGCCATCTGGCCCCGGGCTTTTGTTTGTTGGGAGATTTTTGATGAGTGCTTCAATTTCCTTAGTGCTTATAGGTCTGGTCAGGTTTTCTGTTTCTTCCTGGTTCAATTTTGGTAGTTGATACATCTCTAGGAATGCACCCATTTCTTCCAGGTTATCTAATTTGCTGGCGTAGAGTTGCTCATAATATATTCTTATAATTGTTTGTATTTCTTTGATGTTGGTTGTGATCTCTCCTCTTTCATGATTTTGTTGATTTGGGTTATTTCTCTTTTCTTTTTGATCAGTCTGGCCAGGGGTTTATCAGTCTTGTTAATTCTTTCAAAGAACCAGCTCCTAGTTTCATTGATCTGTTCTACTGTTCTTTTGGTTTCTATTTCCTTGATTTCTGCTCTGATCTTTATTATTTCTCTTCTCCTGCTGGGTTTAGGCTTTATTTGCTGTTTTTTCTCCAGCTCCTTTAAGTGTGGGGTTAGGTTGTGTATTTGAGACCTTTCTTGTTTCTTGAGAAAGGCTTGTATTGCTCTATACTTTCCTCTCAGGACTGCCTTTGCTGTATCCCAAAGATTTTGAACAGTTGTGTTTTCATTTTCATTGGTTTCCATGAATTTTTTAAATTCTTCTTTAATTTCCTGTTGACCCATTCATTCTTTAGTAGGATGCTCTTTAGCCTCCATGTATTTGAATTCTTTCCGACTTTCCTCTTGTGATTGAGTTCTAGTTGCAAAGCATTGTGGTCTGAAAATATGCAGGGAATGATCCCAAACTTTTGGTTCCAGTTGAGACCTGATTTGTGACCTAGGATGTGATCAATTCTGGAGAACGTTCCGTGGGCTCTAGAGAAGAATGTGTATTCCGTTGCCTTGGGATGGAATGTTCTGAATATGTCTGTGAAGTCCATTTGGTCCAGTGTTACATTTAAAGTCTTTATTTCCTTGTTGATCTTTTGCTTTGATGATCTGTCCATTTCAGTCAGGGGGGTGTTAAAGTCCCCCACTATTACTGTATTGTCAATGTGTTTCTTTGCTTTTGTTATTAATTGCCTTATATAATTGGCTGCTCCCATGTTAGGAGCATAGATATTTATATGTGTTAGATCTTCTTGTTGGATAGACCCTTTAAGTAGGATATAGTGTCCTTCTTCATCTCTTATTACAGTCTTTGTTTTAAAATTTAATGTGTCTGATATAAGGATTGCCACCGCAGCTTTCTTTTGGTGTGCATTCGCATGGTAAATTGTTTTCCACCCCCTCACTTTCAATCTGGGGGTGTCTTTGTGTCTAAAATGAGTCTCTTGCAGACAGCATATCGACGGGTCTTGTTTTTTAACCCAATCTGATAGCCTCTGTCTTTTGATTGGGGCATTTAGCCCATTTACATTCAGGGTAACTATTGAAAGATATGAATTTAGTGCCATTGTATTGCCTGTAAGCTGACTGTGACTGTATATTGTCTGTGTTCCTTTTTGATCTATGCTGCTTTTAGGCTCTCTCTTTGTTTAGAGGACCCCTTTCAATATTTGTTTTGGGCTGATTTTGTGTTTTCAAATTCCTTTACTTTTTGTTTGTCCTGGAAGCTTTTTACCTCTCCTTCTATTTTCAATGACAGCCTTGCTGGATATAGTAATCTTGGCTGCATATTTTTCTCGTTTAGTCCTCTAAAGATATCATGCCAGTCCTTTCTGGCCTGCCAGGTCTCTGTGGATAGGTCTGTTGCCAATCTAATGTTTCTACCATTGTAGGTTACAGATCTCTTCTCCCGAGCTGCTTTCAGGATTTTCTCTTTCTCTCTGAGACTCGTAAGTTTTACTATTAGATGTTGGGGTGTTGACCTATTTTTATTGATTTTGAGAGGGGTTCTCTGTGCCTCCTGGGTTTTGATGCCTGTTTCCTTCCCCACATTAGGGAAGTTCTCTGCTATACTTTGCTCCAATATTCCTTCTGCCCCTCTCTCTGTTGTTTCGTCTTATCATATCGCTTATCTCTTGAATTCTGCCCTCGTGATCCTGTAGTTGTTTCTCTCTCTTTTTCTGAGCCTATTTATTTTCCATCATTTGGTCTTCTATATCGCTGATTCTCTCTTCTGCCTCATTTATCCTAGCAGTTAGTGCCCCCATTTTTGATTGCACCTCATTAATAGCCTTTTTGATTGCAACTTGGTTAGATTTTAGTTCTTTTATTTCTCCAGAAAAGGTTTCTCTAATAACTTCCACACTTTTTTCAAGCCCAGCTAGTATCTTTAAAGTCATGATTGTGAACTCTAGGTCCGACATCGTACTAATGTCCGTATTGAGTAGATCCCTGGCAGACGGTACTACCTCTTGTTCTTTTTGCCGAGGTGATTTTTTTCGTCTTGTCATTTTGTCCAGAGGAGAAGAGACAAATGAGAGAACAAAATGCTAACAGATTAACAACGTCCCCAGCAAATATACTCTATACAAATCAGAAAAGACCTGAAACCAGGGGAAAAGAAAGGGAAAGAAAGAAAAACGAAAGAGAAAAAAAAGAAAAAGATAAAAACAAACAAAAACAGAACAAAATAAACAGAATATGATCAAATATATTCAGGCTACTGCATAGATCAGTGCCACACAATAGGTTTTGTGTACATTTTGGTCTGTTAGAAGAAAGTGCCTCCTAAAATTTTAAAGAAAGAAAGACTTATATATGTACAAAATAAAGGTTGATACAATGAAGGGATGGAAGATGACTGTAAAGATGAAACTTATAAAAGGTTTTATAAATGGAATTGATAAGTTGTTTGAAAGAAGAAAGAAGAAGATTTAAAAAAAAGAAAAAAGAAAAGAAAAATGGGAGAGACTGTGATCAGGCAGGACACTAGAACAAAGCCATACACTAGTGATTTAGGGTATATTTTGATTTGTGAGATGAAACTGTATATCAAAATTTTAAAGAGAGAAGAACTTATATATATATATGCTAAAAATAAGGTTAGCTACTATGAAGGGATAAAATATGACTCAAAATGAAAAATAAAAAATGTTTTTTTAAAAAGGATTGATATGATGTTGGTTGAAAAAGGGAAAAAGAAAAATTCAAAGAAAAATCACAAAAAACAGTTAAAAAATTAACTTTGAAAAACTAATGAATCATGGTAAAAAAGCCATGAATTCTATGTGCAGTATTCCCCTAGCGCTGGAGTTTTCCCCTTCTCCTTGATGGGTAAACTTGGTCTTGGCTTGCTGGCTGTTCGTGCTGATCTTTTGGGGGAGGGGCCTGTTGCCGTGGTTCCCAAATGTCTTTGCTGGAGGCTGAATTGCCCCGCCCTTGTGAGTCTGGGCTAAGCAAGCTGCTCCGGTTTGCTCTCAGGAGCTTTTGTTCCCTGCAAGCTCTTGGCACAGCTTTGGAGGACCAGGGTGAAAATGGTGGCCTCCCACTCTCTGCCCTGTGGAGCTGAGAACTGGGGGCCCCGCTCCTCAGTGCGCCCCCAGAGAAAAGTAGTCAATCACTCCCATCTCCCTGGTCTCCGGCCGCACTCTGCGCTCACCCAGCTTGTGACTGAGCGTTTCTATCTCTGGCACCCGACCCCGTGTGGAGTCTCCAAACTCAGCAGATCCCTGCGGTGCGTTCCCACACCGCTCCTCCCGGGGAGGAAGGGGAGTCTCCCCGGCTCTGCTGCTTGTTGGGTCCCTGCTGGAGGCACAGTGGCCCATCTGGGCCGCGGATCACAGTTTATGGCAACCCCGAGCTGTGAGCCCGCGCCTCCGCTCCGTCTCTGCAGCCGGCTTCCCCGCTCTGGTACCTGGGAGCTCTGCTGCACTCAGGTAGCCCCGGTCTTTCTGTCACCCCGAGGGTCCTGAGTCCACACTGCACCGCGAGGTTTCCACCTCCCGCTTAGCCCCTGGAGCGACGTCCCTCTGCAGAGCCGACTTCTACAAGTTCTGATTTTGTGCTCCGTGGTTCTATCACTTGCCAGAAGCGACCGACGGAGGCCCCCTCCCCCGCCGTCTATCCTCCTGAATATCACCTCGGATTCACTTCTCCGCCCGTCCTACCTTCCAGTAAGTGGTCGCTTCTCTGTTCAGAGAGTTGTTGCTACTCTCCTCTTCGATCTCCTGTTGAGTTCGTAGGTGTTCAGAATGGTTGATCCCTATTCAGCTGAATTCCTGAGACCAGACGAAATCCGGATCTCCTACTCCTCCGCCATCTTGCTCTGCCCCTACTTCATGATCTTTTGATAGGCAAAAATTTATCAAATAGGACACCAGAAACACAAAATATAAAGATTGAGTGTGGTGAGAATGTGGTTTTGGGAGGTACATTTTGTTTACTACTTGTGTAGTTAAAATTAAATATGATTAAACATTTTTAAAGTAAGAGATAAAGTTGTTTTGACTTTATTCACTCCAATTTCCCATTTAGTTTTTAATATTTACAATTGTGAATTTTATTGTTTGAGGTTCAGTGTGTAAATGGATGTTATATGGCCGCGAGTGTGGCTTTTTAACTTGGCATAATTTTTAGTCAACTTCAAGGAGGGTTTAGTTAAATATTGAGAAATAAACTAATAATGAAAAATTAGGGGAAATTTTAGATATTCGATGCAGGTCCTTTTTTGATGTTTACTGAATGGTGGATAACTTAGTTTTTCAAGAAATAGCCTTTGGTCTACCCCATACCACAGAATTCTCGGTTAAGAAGCCTACTGCTTTGAGTCTCTTATGACATTTCCCATTGTCTTAGAAATGTTGATGTCAACAAATTTCTGTAATTTCTTCATTTCTTTAGATAATGACAATTTCCTATTTCTTAAGAAACAGTTCCCTATCTCATTTGAGAAACCACAGTGGAATGTTTTATGAGTGTAGTGAGGTCTCCATAGCAAAAGACTTACTGCTAACAAATCTTTGTTCAGAAAGAACCAGACTGCCAAATTTCTCAGACAAGAGAATTATAGTATTTGATTTCTAGATTAGCAAGGAATGAAATTGTTCTTTTATTTTCCTTCCTATCTGAACAACTCCAGCATAAGAAGTTTTGCTGTTATTATTGCTGATTTTCTATTCATTCCCCAACTCACAAGAAGAACATGAATATTAAAAAGCAATGGAAGTCCATCTAATCATATTTCTCCTCACCAATAGCAGCACTGTCTTCAAACCCACTAAAATCTGATCTGTCTCCTAATAGTTTCCTAAACTAGAAGGTCTCCTAAATTACAGACTGACGTCCACCACCACAGCTATGAAGATGTAAAGACATCATGACTAGTTAATGATTCATAATTTTTTTCCTTATCTGTTTTTCATGTGAAAACAGATTTTTATCTCTTTACGATTGGCCTGGCCAAACACCTCTAGTATGCCCCTGTGTTTGAGAGGTTTTGTCTTAATACAGGTTCTCAGTGTAGGTTATATTCATTCATGCAATGAAATAATATTTACTGTGTGTCTGTATTGGGTACTTATTCAAGTGAGATGCTACCATTAGTAAAGGCTAGTGGGAGTGCAAGATAGTTGTGTGCCTTTACACAGATTGTGCATAGTTGTGTGGCCTTTACATTCTAGTTTGTGAAGAATGATAAAGTTAGTTAACTTTAAGGTCAATGGTAAATGAAATGTCACTTTATTATGTCGCCATTTTCACTAATAAAGTTTGGGGTAGAGATTGTTTGTCTCCACCTATATGCGGTTTTCTCTTTCCTGGGCACAGGAAATGTTAGACTTCCATGTTTCCCTGAAGTTGGTCGGCCCTGTGACTAATTCTAGTCAGTGAAATGTGAGTAACAGTAACTTCTGCACAAAGTGTATTAGTTATTTATCGCTGCATAGAAAATTACCACAAACTTCATGGCTTAAAACAACACACACTTATCATCTTACAGTTTCTGAGGGTCAAGATTCTGGGCACAGCTTAACTGGGGCCTCTGCTTCAGAATCTCACAGAGTTGTAATCAAGGTGTCAGCTCATATGAGGAAAGAATAGTTTCCAAGTTCACATGGTGGTTGGCAGCATTCAGTTCCTTGCAGGCTGCCAGACTGTGAGCTTTAGTTTTGTTTTTTGTTTGTTTGTTTGTTTTTTGCTGCTGTTGGCCAAAGGCTGCCCTTGCTTTTTGCTTCATAGCTCTCCATATGACATCTTATGACATGGCAACTTGCTTCTTCAAAGCCAGCAAGGGAGAGAGTCTCCTAGCAAGACGAGTTAGAAATCTTATATAATGTAATCACATATATGAAATGATACATACTTCTCCACTTTTTTCATATTCTATCAGAAGCAGGTCTCCGTCTTCTCACACTCAGACAGGATCACACAAGGGAGGGAAGCAGGAGGCAGGGATCATGGGACCACCCTAGGCACTGTCCACCATAGGCAGTAAAGTTCCCTGCATGATGCTCCAGCCCTCTCTTCTCTTTCTGTGGTAACCCTGCAAGATGGCTGATGAAATGGCAGAAACAAAGGTGTAAGCACATTGGATTCCCAGTTACTACTTGGAATGGGTTTGTCCTAAAGTGTCACCTCTCCCACAGTGGATTTGGTTAAGCAAGAAATTTGACAACTTTCATAGTCTGACTTTAGAGAGAAAGAAAAAGAGAAGGAGAAGAAGAAGAAAAAAATTGGAAGTTGAGTTGTTTAAAGAGAAAGATGAGGGGCCCTGGGTGGCTCAGTTGCTTGATCATCGAACTCTTGATTTTGGCTCAGGTCATGATCTCATGGTTGCGAGATGGAGCCTGGGCTTAGGCTCTGTGCTCAGCTAGGAGTCTGCTTGAGATTCTCTCTCCCTCTCCCTCTCCCCCTCCCACTCATGCTTTCTTTTTCTCTCTCTCTACAATGGATAAATAAATCTTAAAAAAAAAAAAGAGAAAGATGAAAAGTATGAGGATGGACAAGCACTGAGTCGAAAATATTGGAAGTTCAGGGAGAAACTAGTAGAGGGAAGACTGATGATAGAATTCAGTGAGAATAATTAATGTAAAGCAAATACTTGGGGTGCCTGGGTGACTTGGTTAAGTATCCAACTCTTGATTTTGGCTCAGGTCATGATCTCAAGGTTGTGAGATTGAGCCCCACATTGGGCTCTGCACTCTGCATGGAGACTAAGATTCTCTCCCTCTCCCTCTGCATCTCGCCCAGGGTGGAGTATCTACATAAATTATGTGGAATTATTATGCATAAGAGATTTGTGCATTTGTCCCTATTTATATTCAACCATTTGTTTATATCAGCATGGAATCATGGATATTTTATACTTTGGGTTATAATTCTATTCTACATTATATGTTATGGTTGCTCAAATTATTCTATCTCTGGACAATTGGGAGCTCCTTCAGTTGGTTTCCATGTCCCATTAAAGTACCCCATCATTGGGGGATTTTTTTTTTTTTTTTTAGTACTTCTTTGCTGTTTTTGTAATTGAAGATGCTTCAGACTCTATTTCCTGCCCTAGTCCAAGAATCAGCCATTTCTCCAAGGAGAACTGATTCTTCCTTAAATTTTTACTTTTACTCTCTTTCTCTTTTTCTGTCTCTCTCTTTCTCCCTCCCCCCCAATAAAAACCATGATACATGTCATAGATATTATCGTTGTTAATGGGTGTCATTGCTTCTAGGACTTCTTAGACTACAGATACAAAAAATATATGCATGTATACTAATATGTATATTTATAAATCTTATGTAATGACTTTTCTTTATATTAAGTTAAAAATGAATTCATGCTGATGTCTCCAACTCTAATGTATTACTACAAGCACATTTTAGTTTTCTTTTCTTTCTACCCTTTTATTTCTCGTTCTAACAGTGAGAAACATGCCATTCATTTGTCAACTAGTGTGACATCTGCTATGCATTTATGTATGTTCATTTTTAGTATACATGAATCATGATTTCAGAATTATTAGCCCACACTCTGTGGGAAATGACTTTGTGAACTAGGGTGTGTATATGAACAGTTCCTTTTGCCCTCAGTCTTAGAGTCTCCACTCATTTTCAGAATTACATAGGTCAGCATTTCCCTCACTGCCAAATGCTTCTTGTTTTTAGTCACTGAGTTTTAGTGTGATTTGTTACCCTATGATAGCTGACATAAAGGAGGAAGCAGTAAAAATATTTGCAGTTCAGTTATATGAAAATAGTTTCAAGGGTGCCTGGGTGGCTCAGTCAGTTAAGCATCTGATTCTTGATTTTGGCTTAGGTCATGATCTCAGGTTTGTGAGACTGAGACCTGCATCAGGCTCTGCTGGGTGTGGAGCCTGCTTAAGATTCTCTCTCTCTCCCTCTATCCCTTCCTTCCCCCTCCCTCTCAAAAAAGAAAAGTAGTTTGATATGCTATAAGTAGTTAAAATAGGACTAAATTTCTGCAGTGGAGTAAAACATCTACTTAACCTTTAAAATTGTAGAAAGATCTTTAAATCTGTTATGTTGAAAGCATGTTAGGCATTCTAATGGGATTCTTTTTTAGGCATGAGAAAAATGTAGAATATTAAAAGCTATGGTAATGATGGATACATGTCACATATGTTTATCCAAACCCATAGAATGTGTAACACCAGGAATGAACCCTAAAGCAAACTATGGTCTATGAATGAGTTTGATATAGCAGTGTAGGTTCATCAGTTGTACCAAATTAACCACTCCTGTGGATGGTTTTGGTAATGTCAAAAGTTGTGCATGTATGAAGGGGTATCTGGGAAATCTCTGTACCTTCCCTTCATTTTTGCTGTGAAGCTGAAACTACTCTGAAAAATTAAAACCTTAATTTAAAAAAGCCTATATGCTTCTAGATACATATTTCTATTAAGGAGAAGTAATTAAAATAGAAAACAACAGTATGATATAGGTAGGGCAGACATAATTGTTCCATTTTTCATTAAAGAAATTGAGACTAAAGAGATTAAAAGCAAATATATTATTAAAATATTTTGCAGATAAATCTGAGACTTTTAAATATGAAAATTATCAGGGATGGGGCGCCTGGGTGGCTCAGTCATTGGGCATTTGCCTTCGGCTCGGGTCGTGGTGGCGAGGTCCTGGGATTGAGCCCTGCATCGGGCTCCCTGCTCCACAGGAGGCCTGCTTCTCCCTCTTCCTCTCCCCCTGCTTGTGCTCCCTCTCTCACCGTGTCTCTCTCTGTCAAATAAATGAAATCTTGGAAAAAAAAGAAAAAAAATTATCAGGGATATCTTGGGTACAATTTTGTGTCATTCAGATATCTAAAAACAAGCAACTATATCATCAGTCCTGTAATGGAAAACAAATCCCAGCTCTCCAATGCCATATCCCCATCCATGGGGAAGTAATTTGGAGGCTCAAGTGTCTTAATTTCCTGGTTGTCTTTCATGTTTCCTTTACCTCAGGTCTCTGTTATCACACTCAACACAAATTCAACAATTATTCTGTCACTGATTCAAAAATTAATTCCTTGCTCTAAAGAAATGCTCTTAGTCTTGAAAAAATATGTACTGGCTAAATTAAATGCAACTTGAATTTAAAAATATTTTTTCAGTAATGTGTTATCTCTAACTAAAAGAGGAGTGCAGTCAGGGGGTCATCCAGGGACCTAGTAAATCCAAACTTAACTAAAGAGCCAAATATAATACTCAGTTTATTTTACATCCTAATAATCTTAAAATATCTTTGCTTTTGAAATCCCTAAAAACATGGAAAAAATGCATTTCATGAATTTCAGAGTTAACTCTGAAATTGTTCAGCCTAAGTTGAATGAGTTGGAAAAGACTAGAAATCATAAGGAACTGCATATATTTTTAAAAGAAACTCTAGAAATGAAAGGTACAATCTTCAGAATTAGGACATAGAATAGCAAGTTAGCAAAGTGGAAACTAGGTTAGAAAGAACAATCCAGGGGCACCTGGGTGGCTCAGAGGGTTAAGCATCTGCCTTCAGCTCAGATATGATCCCAAGATCCTGGGATCAAGCCCCACATCGGGTTCCTGGCTCAGCGGGGAGCCTGCTTCTCCCTCTCCCTCTGCCTCTCTCCCTGCTCATGCTCTCTCTCTTTCTATCTCTGTGTCTCAATAAATAAAATCTTGAAAAAAAAAAAAAGAACAATCCAGAAATAAAGCAAAGAGAGGGGAAAAAAAGGTGTTAATTAAAGAGATGGAAAGAGAAAGAGGATACATCAAGAAAGCTTATGATTTATTTAATTGAAGTCCTAAAAGGAAGGAGTTGAGGGGATGGGACATAGAAACTATTTGGAGAGATAACAGTTGAAAATTTAAAACATCATCCTGCATATTCAAGAAGTTAACGAATTGCAGGCACAATAAATAAGAATGGTTTCCTGTATATATCATAAAGCAAAACAAACAACAATAACCAAAAAGCAAGAATAAAATATTATAATGAAATAGAAGTAGAGGAAATTTTATCTCCTTCAAAGGAAAAACAGGCTTTAAAATGATTCTTGAGGGGCGCCTGGGTGGCTCAGTTTGTTAAGTGACTGTCTTCAGCTCAGGTCATGATCCTGGAGTCCCGGGATCGAGTCCCACATTGGGCTCCCTGCTCAGCAGGGAGTCTGCTTCTCCTCAGACCCTCCACCCTCTCATGCTCTCTTTTTCTCTCAAATAAATAAATAAAAATTTTAAAAAAATTTAGAAAAAAATGATTCTTCAGTACCAGTGTTTGGCCAGAACACAAGGAAAGTCCTGTCAACTTAAGACTCAGTATTCAACAGGGGGGCCTGGGTGGCTCAGTCAGTTAAGACTCAATATTCAACATAATCATGTATCAAGCAGTAAGGCAACATTGAAATATTTTCAGACAAAAACTAAGAGAGTTTACTACCAGTGGACCTGCATTAAAGAAATTTAATATATATTTCAGGAAGAAATAAAATACTAGGGCTCAGTGATGGAAATGAAAGAAAGTGGTAATATGTGGCTCCTGAAACTACAATAACTGGGGATTTAATATATATGTATATGTAATGACAGTTCACAATAACAGCATGCAAACAGAATATATAAATAGAATATGTTCTCTGAATGAGGGTAAATGTGTCGACAAAATTTAAATGTAGTAAGTTAAAAGAAAATGCTTATTGGAGGGCGGAGCAAGATGGCAGAGGAGTAGGAGACCTGGATTTCGCCTGGTCGCAGGAATTCAGCTGGGTAGGGATCAAACCATTCTGAACACCCACGAACTCAACAGGAGATCGAAGAAAAGAATAGCAACAACTCTCTGAACACAGAAGCGACCACTTACTGGAAGGTAGGACATGTGGAGAAGTGAATCCAAGGCGATATTCAGGAGGATAGACGGCGGGAGAGGTGGCCTCCCTTGGCCGCTTCTGGCAAGTGATAGAGCAGCAGAGCACAAAATCGGAACTTTTAGAAGTCGGTTCCGCTGAGGGACGTCACTCCAGTGGCTAAGCGGGGGGTGGAACCCACGCGGGACAGTGTGGTCTCAGGACCCTCAGGGTCACAGAAAGACCGGGGGTGTCTGAGTGCGGCAGAGCCCCTGGGTATCAGAGCAGGGAAGCCAGCTGCAGAGATGGAGCCGCGGCGCGGGCTCTCTCATCGGGGTTGCCATGAACTGTGATCATCGACACAGGCCACTGCTCCTCCAGCAGGGACCCAACAAGTGGCAGATCCGGGGAGGTTCCCCTTCCTCTCCTGGGAGGAGCAGTGCGGGAGTGCACCACAGGGATCTGCTGGGTTTGGAGACTCCACATGGGGTCGGGTGCCAGAGGTAGAAACGCTCGGTCACAGGCCGGGTGAGCACGGAGTGCGGATGGAGACCGGGAAGACAGGAGTGATTGCTTTACTCTGGGGGTGCACTGAGGAGTGGGGCCCTGAGTTCTCGGCTCCTCCAGGGCAGAGATTGGGAGGCCGCCATTTTCACTCTTGTCCTCCAAAGCTGTACTGAAATCTTGCAGGGAACAAAAGCTCTCGAGAGCAAACCCAAGCAGATTACTTAGCCCTGACCGAGAAGGGCGGGGCAATTCCACCTCCAGCAAAGACATTTGGGAACCATGGCAACAGACCCCTCCCCCAGAAGATCAGCAAGAACAGCCAGCCAAGACCAAGGTTACTGATCAATGAGAATGGCAGAACTCCAGTGCTAGGGGAATACTGCACATAGAATTCATGGCTTTTTTCCCGTGATTCTTTAGTCTTTCAAAGTTAATTTTTTTAACTTTTTTTTTGAATTTTTCTTTTTCCCTTTTTCAACCAACAACTTATCCCTTTTTTAAAAAATTTTTATTTTCCATTTTTAGAGTCATATTCTATCCCTTCATAGTAGTTACCCTTATTTTTGGCACATATATATAAGTTCTCTCTTTAAAATTTTGAGGTACAGTTTCTTCTAACAGATCAAAATATACCCTAAATCTCTAGTGTATGGCTTTGTTCTAGTCTCCTGCCTGATCACATTCTCTCCCTCTTTTTTTTTTTTTTAAATCCTCCTTTCTTTTCTCAAACAACTTCTTATCAATTCCTTTTATAAAATTTTTTATAATTTTCATCTTTACAGTCAAATTCCATCCCTTCATCGTATCAACCCTTATTTTGTACATATATAAGTCTTTCTTTCTTTAAAATTTTGGGAGGCACTTTCTTCTAACCAAAATACACCCAAAATCTAGTGTGTGGCACTGATCTATGCACCAGCCTGATCATATTTGATCATATTCTGTTTTATTTGTTTTCTGTTTTTGTTTGTTTTTATCTTTTTCTTTTTTTTCTCTTTTTTCTTTCTTTTCCTTTCTTTTCCCCTGGTTTCAGGTCTTTTCTGATTTGTTTAGAGTATATTTTCTG
The DNA here is from genome assembly GCF_003265705.2 of Callorhinus ursinus. NCBI lineage: Eukaryota > Metazoa > Chordata > Mammalia > Carnivora > Otariidae > Callorhinus > Callorhinus ursinus. The sequence continues at coordinate 8,625,380 of NW_027397091.1, read as the reverse complement.
GGGATGTTGTTACCCTGTTAGCATTTTGTTCTCTCATTCATCTATTCTCCTCTGGACAAAATGACAAGATGGAAAAAAATCACCTCAACAAAAAGAACAAGAGGTAGGACCATCTGCCAGGGACCTACTCAATACGGACATTAGTAGGATGTTGGACCTAAAGTTCAGAATCATGATTTTAAAGATACTACCTGGGCTTGAAAAAAGCGTGGAAGATATTAGAGAAACCCTTTCTGGAGAAATAAAAGAACTAAAATCTAACCAAGTTGAAATCAAAAAGGCTATTAATGAGGTGCAATAAAAAATGGGGGCACTCCTAGGATAAATGAGGCAGAAGAGAGAATCAGTGATATAGAAGACGAATTGATGGAAAATAAGCTGAGAAAAAGAGAAACAACTACTGGATCACGAGGGCAGAATTTGAGAGATAAGCAATACCATAAGATGAGATAACATTAGAATAATTGGGATCCCAGAAGAAGAAGAAGGAGAGAGAGGGGCAGAAGGTATATTGGAGCAAATTATAACAGAGAACTTCCCTAATGTGGGGAAGGAAACAGGCATCAAAATCCAGGAGGCACAGAGATCTGAAGGGTTACTTGCACCCTGATGTTTATAGCAGGAGTGTCCACAATAGCCAAACTATGGAAAGAGCCAAGATGTCCATCGACAGATGAATGGATAAAGAAGATGTGGTATATATATACAATGGAATATTATGCAGCCATCAAAAGGAACCAGAGCTTGCTTTTTGCAATGACGTGGATGGAAGTGGAGGGTGTTATGCTGAGTGAAATAAGTCAATCAGAGAAAGACATGTATCATGACCTCACTGATATGAGGAATTCTTAATCTCAGGAAACAAACTGAGGGTTGCTGGAGTGGGCGGGTGGGAGGGAGGGGGTGACTGGGTGATAGACATTGGGGAGGGTATGTGCTATGGTGAGCGCTGTGAATTGTGCAAGACTGCTGAATCACAGATCTATACCTCTGAAACAAATAATGCAATATATGTTAAAAAAAAGATAGGAGGGGAAGAATGAAGGGGGCGGACTCGGAGGGGGAGACAAACCATGAGAGACGATGGACTCTGAAAAACAAACAGCGTTCTAGAGGGGAGAGGGTTGGGGGGATGGGCTAGCCTCGTGATGGGTATTAGAGTGGGCATGTTCTGCGTGGAGCACTGGGTATTATGCACCAACAATGAGTCATGGAATACTAACTACATCAAGAACTAATGATGTAATGTATGGTGATTAACATAACAATAAAAAATTTAAAAAAAAGATACATGCTTATTTTTTTTAGGGTTACCACTGAAAGACCTAAAAATCAGTGTATTTAAATTATCTATCATTGTGTTACAACATTACCACAAACTTAGTGACTTAAAATAATATATTTTCTCTCATAGTTAATGTGAGTCAGCAGTTCAGGCATGGTGTGTCTTCGTTCTCTGCTGCAAAAGGGTGAACGTTTTGGATTTTATTTTTTTTTAAAGATTTGTTATTTATTTGACAGCAAGAGTAGGAACACAAGCAGGGGGAGTGTGAGAAGGAGGCTTCCCACTGAACAAAGAGCCCGATGTGGGGCTTGATCCCAGGACCCTGGGATCATGACCTGAGCCAAAGGCAGACGCTTAACGACTGAGTCACCTAGGCACCCCACGGTTTGGATTTTAAAAACCAATTAAAAACCGATAATATCCTATTTATAAGAGGTGTTTCTAAAATGTGAGAACATGAAAAATGAAAACAAAGGATGTGAGAGAGATGCCATGCATTCATTAACCAAAAATCAGTGTAGCTCTTTTATCAGGAAAAAAATGGACTTTAAGATCAAAAGCAATTTTAGAAATCAAGAGATTCCCTTCTTTTTTTTTTCTTAAGATTTATTTATCTATTTGAGAGAGTGAGAGCGAGCAGGGGAAGGGGCAGAGGGAGAGGCAGAATCCCAAGCAAACTCCCCACTGAATGTGAAGCCCGGCATCCTGAGATCATGACCTGAGCTGAAATCAAGAGTTGAACTCTCAACTGACTTAGCCACCCAGGTGCCCCGAGAGTCCCTTCTAAAGATGAAAATACTTGATTGACTAGGAAGGTAAAACAATGCTAACTGTATAAAATAAAACATTGACGAAAATCACTGAAGAAAATAGAGAAATTCACAGTCCTATTTAGAGAATAAAATGCTCTCCTGTCAATAATTCATAGAAGAGGCAAGCAGAGAAGCCAGTGATAACATAGAAGATTGGCCCAATTAATACACTTGACCTCATAAATACAGAACATGTAGTCAACAACTGCAGAATACCCCTTATTTTGTAGCATAAATGAAACATTTACACAAATTGACCATAACCTAAGGCATAAGACTAATCTCAACAAATTTCAAAATATATCAATTGGAGAATGTTCTCTAACATAGAATTAAGAAATAAATAACAGTATAAATAGAAAATAATTCAGAAAATAATTTACATGTGGATAAGAAAAAAGCCTACACTATTTTAAGTTTTTATTTTAATTACAGTTAATATACAGTGTTATGTTTCAAGTGTACAGTATAGTAACTCAACAGTTCCATACACTACCCAGTGCTAATCATGACAAGTGCACTCTTTAATTCCCATCAGCTATTTAACCCATCCCTCATCCCTCCTCCCCTCTGGTGACCATCAGATTGTTCTCTATAATTAAGAGTCTGTTTCTTTGTCACTCTCTAGTCTTCCCTTGTTTGTTTTGTTTCTTAAATTCCACATATGAGTGAAATCATACAGTATTTGTCTTTCTCTGACTCATTTCACTTAGCACTGTAATCTCTAGCTCTATCCATATTGTTGCAAATGGCAAGATTTCTTTCTTTTTATGGCTGAATAGTATTCTATTATATATCTAATACATATATATAATACATATACATATTTTATATATACACACATATAATACATATTTTATATGTATCATACATGTTTACACATTTATATGTACATATTTATGTATATAAACATATATATAACATACTACATCTTCTTTATCTACTCATCAATTGATGGACACTTGGGCTGCTTCTATACCTTGACTATTTTAAACAATGCTTCTATAAACATTGGGGTGCATGTATCTCTTTGAATTAGTGTTTTTGTATTTTTTGGGTAAATCCCCAGTAGTGTGATTGCAGGAGCATAAGGTAGTTTGATTTTTAACTTTTTGAAGAATCTCTCTACTGTTTTCCAAAGTGGTTATACCAGTTTGCATTCCCACCAACAGTTGCAGGAGGGTTCCTTTTTTTCACATCCTCACCAACACCTGTTGTTTTTGGCCTACACCTTTATTTTCACTCATTTCTAGCTAAAACTAACCATTTCTGTTGGTTTTGGGTATATGTGACAACAGAATTTACAGTCCCCATGACTGTCACACATAGAAATCATAGATATTTCCTTGTCATATTACTATTATTACAAATCTCTCCAAATCTCTTTCACACTCATCACTTCTATGAAATTATGAAATAATTAGATCCAGTCCTTGATTTTTTAAGTTGTGACTAGAGAAGGACATATATGACTTAATCTCAAATATGTTAATTTTTATGTATTTAGGTAACTTTAATTGCTTTCCCTTATTCTTACCTGTCTTACTTTACACATTGAAACCCTTATCTGAAAAAGATTCCATGAGCAGGGTCCATGATTTATAAAAGATCAGGGACTTCTTTATGTGAATGAGTATGCTTTTTCTTGAGTTTGTTTCCTCCCCTGCTGCCTGTCTCTTCCTGTAGTTTTATACCACAGTGTTCTCCAGTATCCTAGGGGCCTTTCCTCTTAAGAAAAACAGGCAGAACGAGACAGAGAGAGAGACATGGAGAGGGAAAGGGGAAGAGAGGGACTCTGCTCAGGATTCTCTGATTCACTAGAAGGTTCATAAATCAGTATGAGGATTTTCAGAAGGGCATACAGGGATATGAGGGGTAGCTACCAAGGGAAAACAGTAATTGAACAAAGGAGTGTGTGTGTGTGTGTGTGTGTTTGAGAGAGAGAGAATGAGGGAAGGAGGGGCAGGGAGGGAGAGAAACTCTGAAGTAAACAATGTAATTTCTCCTCTGCGATATCTCCCATCACTGATAAAACTACCACAACATCACAATATGCTGGGTGTGCCTGCATTTCCTCAGGAACCTGGCAAGAAGCTGATTTTGTAGCAAGCCAGCCTGGCAAGAGAGGTCAAGCGGCACTGACTTTTATGGGAATAGAGGAAAGACCTGGCCTTGGTCAAGTGGTTTAATTTGAATGTTGAGCTTTATTCACCTCTGGTTCCAAGAGTCAGGACACTTCCAACCAACATGCCCTCTAAGTGTAAAATACAGAGACGAAGCTACCTAGTAGAATAATATAAATAGTAGAATCTATAAATTAACTGTGGCATACTCACACACTGGAATGTTATTATACACAGTGAGAACGAGCAAACTGCAGCTCCACACAGTAGTGTAGATAACTCTCACAACACAATGTTGAGGGAAGCAAACCAGACACAAAAGAGCCCACACTGTATGATTCCATGTATTAAAGTCCTAAAACAGTACTAATCATTGGTAATAACATTCAAGGTAGGGTTTATCTTTGGAGTCAACCCAAGGGTACTTCTGGGAAAGGTAATATCTGGCAGTTGGTTACACAGGGGTGTTGAGAATACAAAAATCCATTAAGTTTTATGCTTATTGTGTATATTCTATTATAAAATCTTTAAAAACTGGAAGGAAAAATGACTTCATCATGAATGAAGTTAATGCATCAAACTCCTGTCCCATTTTTATGCCTCAGTTCCTTTACTTTTCAATGCTCTTGAGGTAAGGAGAGATAAGTCAATTTGGAGGAATAAAATAAATGCAGGAGAAGAGTTCTTTTGAAAGAAAAGGGGGAATTATTTCCTTCAAGGAAAATAATCAACACACAATTTAATTAAACAGATAACAGATATTTATCAAGCACTTACTAATACCAGACCTTGTTCTAGGCACTTGAGATATATTGGAAAACAAGTCTTAATAAAGTTCCTGCCCACATAAAGTTTACTCTCTAATGGGAGAAGGATGGGGGTAGGCAGACAATAATGAATAAGCATAATAAATGTGTAAAGTACATTGTAGTTAGAAGATAATTAGTACTTTGGAAAAATAATAGGTAATAGTGATCAAGAGTGCTGAAGAACTGGCTGTAAGTTTTAAAAGGTGGTAAAAATCTAATGTATGAACAAAGACTTAAGGACAAAAATAAATGATCTGTATTCTTCCTGTCATTTGATTATCAAGAAAACAAAGTTATTCTCTGACCCTTGGGAATGCTCATTGTTCATCCAACCCCAGGATGATCAAGGCACACAGTAGAGTCAGTCTTAAAATGTTACCCAAGCATATGTGAGCCAAATCCCTGGAGTGTCCTGAGCAATGATAATAAAATTGGCCAAGATATAGATCCTTGTCATTTTATGTGCTTTGTTACAATTTGTTTCCTATGCCTGCTTTTTATCATTAACTGAGCCTTCTGAAATTTTTTCAGATAAAGGCAAAGTAGAAAGAGAACTTAAATGTGAGTGTTTCTCAGTATAGCTTTTGCAATTTATTAACAGATTATTGATATTGTCAGGTTTTTTTCTTTTTATATTTTAAATAGACTTATTTTTAGAACAGTATTAGGTTCACTGCGAAATTAAGAGAAAGTATAGATAATTTCTATATACCCTTTTCCCTTCTTACCTTATCACATTCATGGCCTCTGTTATTATCAATATCCAGAGTACTACATTTGTTAGAGTCAGTGAATCTATAGTGATACATTACCCAAAGTCCATGGATTACACTAGGGTTTACTCTTGGTGTTGTACATCCTATGGCTTTTGATAAATGTGCAATGACATGTATCGACCATATAGTATCATACAGACTAGTTTCAATGCCCTAAAAATCCTTTGTGCTTTGCCCATTCATCTCTCCCTATCTCCATCTTAACACTTGGAAGTCACTAATATTTTACTGTTTCTGTGGTTTTGCCTTTTTCAGAATGTCATATCGTTGGAATCATTCAGTATGTAGCATTTCAGATTTTCTTCTGTCACTTAATGCATATTTAAGTTTCCTTCATGTCTTTCCATGACGTGATAGCTCATGTCTTTTAGGTACTATATAATATTCCAGTTTATCCATTCACCTACTGTAGGACATCTTGGTTGCTTCCAAGTTTTGGCAATTATGAATAAAGCTGCCATACATATCCATGTGCACATTTTTGTGTGGACATAGGTTTTCAGCACATTTGGGTAAATAACAAGGAGTGCGATTGGTGGTGAGAGTATGTATAGTTTTTTTTATTTTGTTATGTTATGTTAATTACCATACATTACATCATTAGTTTTTGATGTAGTGTTCCATGATTCATTGTTTGTGCATAACACCCAGTGCTCCATTCAATATGTGCCCTCTTTAATACCCATCACCAGGATAACACATCCCCCCACCCCCCTCCCCTCTAGAACCCTCATTTTGTTTCTCAGAGTCCATAGTCTTTCATGGTTTGTCTCTCCCTCTGATTTCCCCCGCCTCAATTTTCCCTTCCTGCTATCTTCTTCTTCTTCTTCTTTTTTTTTTTAACATATAATATATTATTTGTTTCAGAGGTACAGGTCCGTGATTCAACAGTCTTGCACAAGTCACAGCGCTCACCATAGCACATACTCTCCCTAATGTCTATCACCCAGCCACCCCATCCCTCCCACCCCCCACCACTCCAGCAACCCTTTGTTTCCTGAGATTAAGAATTCCTCATATCAGTGAGATCATGTGCTACATGTCTTTCTCTGATTCCCTTATTTCGCTCAGCATAATACCCTCCATTTCCATCCGAGTCACTGCAAAAGGCAAGATTTCATTCCTTTTGATGGCTGCAAATTTCCATTGTGTATATATACCACTTCTTCTTTATCCATTCATCTGTCGATGGACATCTTGGCTCTTTCCACAGTTTGGCTATTGTGGACACTGCTGCTATAAACATCGGGGTGCACATACCCCTTCAGATCCCTACATTTGTATCTTTGGGGTAAATACCCAGTAATGCAATTGCTGGGTCATAGGGTAGCTCTATTTTCAACTTTTTGAGGAACCTCCGTACTGTTTTCCAGAGTGGCTGCACCAGCTTGCATTCCCACCAACAGTGTAGGAGGGTTCCCCTTTCTCCGCATCCCCGCCAACATCTGTCATTTCCTGACTCTTTAATTTAAGCCATTCTGACTGATGTGAGGTGATACCTCATTGAGGTTTTGATTTGGATTTCCCTGATGCCGAGCAATGCTGAGCACTTTTTCATGTATCTGTTGGCCATTTGGATGTCTTCTTTGGAAAAAAGTCTGTTCATGTCTTCTGCCCATTTCTTGATTGGACCATTTGTTCTTTCGGTGTTGAGTTTGATAAGTTCTTTATAGATTTTGGATACTAGTCCTTTATCTGATATGTCATTTGCAAATATCTTCTCCCATTCTGTCAGTTGTCTTTTGGTTTTGTTGACTGTTTCTTTAGCTGTGCAAAAGCTTTTTATCTTGATGAGGTCCCAATAGTTCATTTTGGCCCTTGCTTCCCTTGCCTTTGGCGATGTTTCTAAGAAGAAGTTGCTGCGGCTGTGGTTGAAGAGGTTGCTGCCTGTGTTCTCCTTTAGGATGTTGATGGACTCCTGTCTCACATTTACGTCTTTGATCCATTTTGAGTCTATTTTTGTGTGTGGTGTAAGGAAATGGCCCAGTTTCCTTCTTTCGCACGTGGCTGTAGTGAAACCTTATGTGAAGCCTGACCATATCTATTTGGAGCCAGATCCAGAGCTGGGCTCTGACTAAACTGAGAGTGAGGGCGCCAGAGATGGGCACTAGTCTTCCTAAACCCTTTACCAGCCTATAGCGTACACTAGACAGCTCCCCTCAAAAAACTTGGGCTCCAGAGGTCACTATTTGCCAAACATTGGTTTGATTGAGGCTGTGCATTTAACCATGGAGGAAGTAGAGTATGGGTTGGTTGGGGGATTTGGTCATGTAACCAGGTAGCTTTGAACTCAGCTTTGCTCCCTCATATTGCTCTGTGGATCATGGAGCCTATATTTCATGCTGATGTCTACCCTACATGTTCTATGCTCTTGTCTCTGAAAAGTTTTTTGACTTCTTAAATGTCCTCTTAAAAATCCGTGCATTTGTATACACTGTTTCCTCAGAATGCACATTTGCCATTTTTTTGATGCCCCTGCATCTTGGAAATATTCTATTTATATTTTAAGACCCCATCAAGCACTATCCCTTTCTGTCTTCTCCAGATGCCTGGATGGACTTTGGTTCATCATCCTCATTACTCCTGTAGCATGTTCAAACCTCTGTATGATGGGCCAAATTCTAAGGTGGGCCCCCAAGAACCCAGCCTCCTGGTGCATACATCCTGTATAATTTTTAAGACTATAAATATGATGGCTTTTACTCCTGTGATTAGGTTATAGCACAGTAAACTATGAGAAAGGGATATTAATAGAGATGGGTGTGAGGTAGACCTGACCTATCACATGAGTCTTTTAAATCTGCGTCTAGAGGTCAGAGACAGAGGAAGTCAGAGATATATAGCATGAGAACATTCAACACACAGGGAATTCTGAAGATGGAAGCCTAGTTATGAGAAACATTGAGTTTGGGTATAGTGTTAAAACACTTGAATAGTAATTCGAATCTGAAATAAACCCATTGGAAAAGAATTCATTTAAAGGTTTTCAACAGGGATGCCTGGATGGCTCAGTCAGTTAAGCATCTGCCTTCAGCTCAGGTCATGATCCCAGGGTCCTGGGACCAAGCCCTGTGTTGGGCTCTCTGCTCAGCAGGGAGCCTGCTTCTCCCTCTCTCTCTGCCTGCCATTCTGCCTGCTTGTGCTCAGACGTGCTCTCTCTGTCAAATAAAATCATGTAAAAAATAATAATAATAAATAATAAAAAAAAAGATTTTCCCTTCAGTGGTTCCTGGGTAGCTCAGTCAGTTAAGCATCTGCCTTCGACTCAGGTCATGATCCCAGGGTCCTTGGATCAAGTCCCCAGTTGGGCTCCCTGCTCAGCAGAGAGTCTGCTTCTCCCTCTCCCTCTGCCCATCCCCCCTCCTCTTGCTCTTTAGCTTGCTAGCTCTAACTTAAATAAAATCTTAAAAAAAAAAAAGATTTTCCCTTCAGAGAACCCAAGTTTCAGAGAATTTTGAAGTATTTATTGATTTTTGCAGAGGTGCTAAACTGAATTGTGTTAAGAAAAGTAGCAGACAAAAGGAAAGCCCAAAGTAAAAATGCAAATTTTTCAAGGGAGAGGAAGAACATACAACTTGTAGAGAGAGGAAAACTGCACTAATTTACAAAGGTGGAGGAAAGATCAGAGTTGAAAAGTTATAGAGCATTTTTAAAGATGTTAAGCTGTATTATTTTCAGATGCCTACCATTAATTTTGCTGGCAGACACAGAAAAGAGGAGGACCCCTTTTACTGTTCCAGGTTCATTCCTAAATAATAGAAATAAACACTTAATTTCTAAATAAACAATATTTTCAGTGTTTAGTATTCACTGTTTAGTTCCTTCTATAAGCACACAGAGGGATTTTCCATTTCAGAGAGAAACACACTTTTCTCACACTAAGTTTTCTTTGTGTACTCTTATTTTTATTTTGTTGAGGAAGTAAGCCCCTCTATAATAGGATAGTATGTTGTGGTCATTGGTTACAGAAAGTTAAATTCTTAATAAAATGATAGATTCTTAATATGTTACTGTGCACACCTTGGCCCCTTTCTAAGGAATGTCTTCAGTGCCTCTTCCACATAATCTTTTTTTGTTTGTTTTAAGAGAGAGAGTGCCCGTGGGCATGTGTGAGTGAGGATGGGGTGGGAAGGGTGGGGGCACAGGGGGAACTTCAGCAGGCTCCAGCATGGAGCCTGAGTCGGGGCTCGGTCTCACGACCCTGAGATCATGACCTGAGCCAAAATGAAGTCGAACCCTTAACCAATTGAACTCCCCATGCGCCCTCCACATAATCTTTTATAGAGTGTACTTTCAAATTCTTCCCCTTCCTCCAGTATCATGAGGTCAATGCTTCCTTCCCTGCAGACTACAGGGTCTCTTTTCTGTTACCTGTGTATCACTAAGCCCCTTTTTCCTTGCTGACCACACACCAACACTGGGAGAAGGCTTAGGGTGCACTTGGGTATAAAAAATGTAATTTTGGTGTTTGAAAGGATGGAGTTTGTGTGTGATTATCAGCTTCTGAGTGCTGCTAATCGCCTCCCCTCTTCTGTTCATCCTGCAGTGGACTTCTTATAATGACAGAGTCTTACTTTAAAAGCCTGTGGTATATATACACAATGGAATATTATGCAGCCATCAAAAGGAATGAGATCTTGCCATTTGCAACGACGTAGATGGAACTGGAGGGTGTTATGCTTAGTGAAATAAGTCAATCAGAGAAAGACATGTATCATATGACCTCACTGATATGAGGAATTCTTAATCTCAGGAACAAACTTAGGGTTGCTGGAGTGGTCGGGGGTGGGAGGGATGGGGTGGCTGGGTGATAGACATTGGGGAGGGTATGTGCTACGGTGAGCGCTGTGAATTGTGTAAGACTGTTGAATCACAGATCTGTACTTCTGAAACAAATAACGCAACATATTTTAAGAAAAAAGAAAAAGAAGAAGATAGCAGGAGAGGAAGAATGAAGGGGAGTAAGTTAGAGGGGGAGACGAACCAGGAGAGATGATGGACTCTGAAAAACAAACTGAGGTTTCTAGAGGGGAGGAGCGTAGGGGGATGGGTTAGCCTGGTGATGGGTATTAAAGAGGGCACATTCTGCATGGAGCACTGGGTGTTATGAACAAACAATGAATCATGGAACACTACACCAAAACGAATGATGTAATATATGGTGATTAACATAACAATAAAAAAAAAGCCTGTGTTCTATTTTTAACCCCACAGCATTTAGATACCATGATTGCCTGGCCAAATTCTTAAAAACTAGAATTGGTGGTTCCCTAAATGTAATTTTTCATTTAGACTAATATATACATTTTTTTCATATTTTCCTATAACTGAAATTGGAATATATCTTAAAGTTGCTGATCTCTTGGGTCTCTTGGGTGGCTCAGTCTGTTAAGCATCCCACTCCTCGTTTCAGATCAGATCATGATCTCAGGGTCATGAGATCAAACCCTGCATCCAACTCCGTGGTCATTGTGGAGTCGGCTTGAGATTCTCACCGTCACCCTGTGCCCCTCCCACTGCTTGTGCATGCGCCCACGCTCTTTCAAATAAATAAAATCTTAAAAAAATTCATTGATATCTTTTCACTTATTTATTTTTTGGCCAGCCAACAAGTACATATAGTAACTGATTACAAATATTTAAAATAGGGCGCCTGGGTGGCTCAGTTGGTTAAGCGACTGCCTTCGGCTCAGGTCATAATCCTGGAGTCCCGGGATTGAGTCCCATATAGGGCTCCCTGCTCAGTGGGGAGTCTGCTTCTCCCTCTGGCCCTCTTCCCTCTTGTGCTCTCTGTCTCTCATTCTCTCTCTCTCAAATAAATAAATAAAATCTTAAAAAAAAATAAGTCCCGTCATCTTCATATAACTTGAGGTATGTGCATTGTCTGATTACACATTTGAGTTTAATGTCTCTTTAAAATATCTTCAAAAAAATTAAACTGTGATTCAGCATTCAAAATGTTACTACATACACAGAAAGGCATGGAAATAGAACAGCAGGATGTAAATGTGATAGTAAATATTCACTGTTGGAGGAATTACCATAGCCTCTTATGCTTTTGCAAGGCAATAACCACGTTTACCATAGAACTCAAGAAAGTAAGAATATGAAGTTCGTGAAGCTAAGTTATATTTTAATACTGCAAAAGGATTGCTTGTTGCATACCAAGAAAGCTCCAGCACCAGAGCACCAGCTACCTGGGAGGAAATCTCAGAGAAGATAATGGAGTACTCTCTTAAGAAAGACACATCTCCAACACTCTTACGGCCCAAAGGACCATATTGCTTGCGAAAATACAGAAATGACAATCTGCTATGAAATGTCATCCCACTCTGACTATAAAGATGTCTCAGGAATGTCTTAACTAATTGATTTTGCTTATGTCTTTATTTTCATGTATACATGAGTGATATAGAATAAATATGTATGTCTAAATAAGTCTTAAGACTGTCAGCAAGTATACAATCTTATTTCTTATCAAAGATAAATCATAGTGTTATAGATTAGTAGTTTTTCCTTAGTGGTACATAAAATAACAGTGCATTTTATAATTAAAGGCATTTTAGATACTATGAAATATGGTAATGAAATTAGAACAACTGCCCAAGAAGGAAAACGTATCTTTGAGGGAGCACCCAGTAAAATAGCTAACTGATAGCATCTCAATTAAAATGACAGAGTGCTCTTGTTTGTTTTTTAGTTTGGGACAGTGTCAGGGCTTGGGGGGAGATGAAAAATACATGGAAAGCAAGAGAATGTATAAGATGGGCTTCTTAGATTAGTGATAGTCTCCATACCTTCTAATTATGGTTCATTTGAATTAGTTCATTCCCCATTTAATATATTGAGACCTTTCTGGAAGTTTTAAATTTGTTGTTCACCCTTTAGGAAATTATTTCATTAAAGTAATTCATACTAAACCTTAGCAGGTATAATCCATGCTGATAGAATAGTCTAATCAAAAAGGGTAAGAAGTAGGATGTATGGAAATTTGATTAAGGGGCAAATTTTTACATATAATGTACATAATTAAAAGGCACTGGGTACCTAGAAAAAGAATAGAAGAAGAGAGAATGTCAAGCAGGGGAGTCAGGAAAACACCCACTCATGATTCTGGGGTCAGTGTGAGTCATGATTATCAAACGTGGCCCCCCAGTTTCTTTGACATTCCTCCCTACATGGTCAGTGATCAAATGAAGGGCCCTGAATCTAGGTGGCTTATTACTGCTTCAACCAGTCAGGATGGTGGGAGTTGCTTATGTGATTTCCGAAGATAGAAGATTGTAAAAGGCCCTGGAGCTTCTTTCTGTTTTTGTTGTTGTTGTTTTGTTTTGTTAATATTTGCTGTCTGGATGCTGCTTAGAGTACTTAACTCTTGGGCCCATCTTTGCATGTTGTAATAAGCCAAACCAAATGAAGAAACCTATAAGGAGACACTTCAAGAAACAGTCCCAGCTGAGCCCAGCCTCAAGGTAATCCCAGCCCAGGGTATAGACATGTGAATGAAGAGTCTCTAGAAAAATTCTAGCCCCTAGCAATTTAGGGCAGCGCCTTGCCTGGCTACCCATCTGGAGTCTGAAAGATCATGGATCCAGAGATAAGTCATTATGTCAGTGCCTAGCACAAAGTCCTGAGGCACAGGATCTATGAGCATAGTAAAACGGTTGTGATTTTATGTTACTAAGCTTGGGGCATTTTGTTAAACAGCATTAACTAGAACATGGTGGTTTGATGGAATACACTTTGAGAGAGAATTCTTCATGGGTTGCTCACTTTTCTCTTTGTGGGATTCTCTAAATCCTTGGGTTCTTCATACTGGGCTGCAGTTTGTTGTGGGTCTTACGGAATGGAAAACTTCATCTGTGTCTGTTTCCCACACAAAAACAGCAACCTGCTTTATTAGGAAGTGTGGCCAGCACTGGTGACAGTGAGACATGTTCTCTTAGTGTGATGGTAAAAATTGTGGACATGGACATTGTTTTATGAGCAGAGGCACTGACTACACAGTTCTGGAATATCTTTTCATGGATGTTATACAGAGAACAGTCTTAGAAGATAAAGACTCCCTCTGGAGCAAAAGGAAAGTTTGCTTATAGCTTTGGAGCAAAGAGATGGTGTCTCCCTTTAGAGCAAAGGCCAGGCATGAATACTGCTCATTATAAAATACTTGGGTTCCTTAAACTCTGAGTTCCTTTGGCTTTCCACATCACCCCACATGACTTGGAGGCAAAAGGAACTAACACAAATATGCTGTTTTCTGTGCAATATGTTATCAAGTTCCTCATCTCTGACTTCACAAACTCATGTCTTCTGCTAGTAACCGTAATATGGTCATAGGCTGGTTAGCAGCTTGCAAACAGGGTAAGGTTTCAGACTCTTCACAGTTCTTGACAAACACATGAGTTTTACTGATAGATTTGGATTCAAATCCTGTTTTTACAGTCTGTCTCTGTGATTTGGGTATGTAAGCTCTTTGAGTCTCTGCTTCCTCATTTGAGAATTAAGAAAAGTAATCACATACCTTACAGAATTTCTGATAAAGCCAAATGAAGAGTTGCATATAAAGTATCCAGAAATATCTGTCATCTTGTAAATATTCATTAAACAGTGATCTTGTCTAGTTTAGTGATCATTCTCCCTAGATTTTCCAGAACACCTTCATGTCAGATGGTACTGTCTGTTCACCCATGTACCTCCCATTTAATGAGCAGCAGGTATTGTTCTCAATTCTGGGGAAAGTCTCTCCTTACTCATAGCCTCAGGGTATACTCATATTATCATATAAATATTACCTTTTGGCTTAGAAAAGTATCATCACTCTTTTATAGATCTGCTATTTTCCTAGCATTTACCATATGTCAAGGAGCATGATCTACTTCTGTTTGTTCATTTGATCCTTACCAGAAACAACCTTGTGAGGCTAACATTGTTACCATCTTTTTAGAGACAACAGATCAGGAGCTTAGAGAGGTTCCAAGCAGTGAATAAATGCATTCTGCAAATTAGCGGAAGAGGCTTTTTCGAAGTGGCAGGTGTAAAGACCTGAAATGGTCTGGAGGACGAGTAGTTCCAAAGAGACTGATTTCTCGAATGTTTGCACCTAGTAATAGTTTTTTTTTTTTTTTTAAAGGCAAAGCTTACTTGATTCCAAAAGATAGTGCTATTATCAATCTTACCTAAGGTGATCATATGATTTATTGTCTAAATTGGGACACTTCTAAAAGTGAAGGGGGTGCTATTAATAATTATGGCAGAACGGATGCCTGGGTGGCTCAGATGGTTAAGCGTCTGCCTTCGGCTCAGGTCATGATCCCGGAGTCCTGGGATCGAGTCCCGCATTGGGCTCCCTGCTCCTTGGGAGCCTGCTTCTCCCTCTGCCTCTCTCTCTCTCTCCCTCTCTCTGTCTCTCATGAATAAATAAAAAATAAAATCTTTAAAAAAATAAAAAAATAATAATTATGGCAGAACAACAAGCATAAACTAATACTGTGTCAGGGAAATCAAGACAGATGATTTCATTAATTTGAGGGAAAGTGATCCTCCAAAGAATAACTAAATCTGAGTTAGCCTCTAAGCTTATCCAGAAACAAAGGCATATCTTAAAAAGTTCTATCACAAACTTAATTGGAAACTATACACCTCGTACCTTTAAACCACTGTACTATATACCTTTATAAGGTATAAACTCTGGTATTTGGGAGAAAACATTTCTGGAAATTTAAACAGAGTAAGCTCATAGAACATTTAAATCATGATCAAAGTTAAAATGAGTATCACATAAGCTTTCGTTATATAGATCACCCATATTCATAGCTGAAAACTCTATACATCTCTGTCTCATCTTTAGGTCTAGGAAAACAGCCCTACTGCTTTGCTTTCTTCTCATAATATTTGTGCATATGTCCCTGTGTGTGATCGATGGTTACTGCCAGGTTTTACTGCCTCACAATTCTAGACTGGTGTTTCTCAAAATTTACCTCACCTAAGAATCACACGCAGAATTTGTTGGAATATAGGTTCCTGTTCCCATGCCCGATCCCCCAGTTCTGACTCAGCAGATCAGGGGTGGGACCTGAGATTGTCATGTTCTAATAAACTCCAAGATGATACTGCTGCTGCTGGTCTAAAGGCCACTCTAAAAAACACTGTAGACTGATAATCCTTAATACTCATATCCAAGCACTACCCACAGAGATTTTGCTTTAATTGGTTTGCAGTGGGACCCACCACTGGTATATTACTCAATCTCCAGATAAATCTAATGTGTTGACAGGACTGGGAACTACCATTCCTTTTATTCCTCACTGTCATTTCAATTTCAATAATTTGAAATATCTCTGATCTTTGATGGACTCTAAGATCTCTGAGGACAGGCACCATGCCTATGGGGTTTCCTGCTTTATCCCCGTGCAGATCCTAGCATAACTGTCTTGAGTCTCATTGGTTTCCAGTACACATTTGATCATTACTGACCAATGTTCCACTCAGTCAGTATCTTCATCTACATAGTAAGGATGCCAGGGTCTTAACTGCATACCTATGTGGGTGTAACCATGATTCTTAACATTTCTTCTTTAAATATTTTTGTTAGTTAAGTATTAATGTATAACAAGCCCTTTCAAAACTTAGGGCCTCAAAAAAGGAGGCATCTTTTATTGCTTCTGAGTTTACATGTAAAGCTTCTGGTCACCAGTTCCAGTGTTTACATTCCCCCCCGCCCCCACCAAGAACACCAAGGAGTTCTCACATACCAGCTGGGTATTCTACAATTCAACTCAAAGCTGACACTGTCTTCCCAGAGATAACATTAGATTCCAGGGTTTAAGGACTCAGTTACACAAGACTGCGCTCCACCTCAGATGCCAACAACAAGTCCAGGTTGTTACCTGTATTTCTGATTGGCTATAAATCAGAGGTTCCCATGCCCCACTGAAGGAATGGGGCTGAAGGTTCCAGCCCACCAATCACATGGTTGGTTCTTCTGGCAAGGTGTGATCCAAAGTCACCTCATTAAAGTAACAAAAGACACCTTTTTTTTTTTTTTTTCTCTCATCACTTAGGAAATTCCAGTGGCTTTAGGAGCTCTGTGACAGAAACTGAAGTGAAGACAAAGTATGTATTTCGTATTATAAATCACAATATCACAACATGCCAGCAGGTGGTTCTGCTGGCCTTGGATGAGCTTGATTTTGCATCTGTGGTCAGCTGGGGGTTGGGAGACAGCTCTGCTGATCTTCCCTGGGCTCTCCCAGATGTGTGGGGGCCGGCTGACTTGAGGTTGGTCTATGTTGGCTTTGGCTAAGACTACTGAAATCTTCTCCAAGTGCCTCTCACCCTCCAAAAGGCTAGCCCAGGCTGGCTCACATGGAGGCTGCTGAAGTTTCTGAGAGACAGAAGGGAAGC
This sequence comes from Callorhinus ursinus, assembly GCF_003265705.2. Classification (NCBI taxonomy): domain Eukaryota; kingdom Metazoa; phylum Chordata; class Mammalia; order Carnivora; family Otariidae; genus Callorhinus; species Callorhinus ursinus. Next base: position 8,608,172 of record NW_027397091.1, on the reverse strand, counting down.
ATGCAAGGCCTTGCTCTCCCATATTCTGTTGACAAAAACAAGTCACCAGGCAGTCGCAATTCAGTTGGAGAGGGAATAGACCCTACGCCTCGTTGGGAAGAGTTTCAGGGTCTTAATGCAAAGAGCTTGGCTGTAGGGAAGTCATGAATAGGACCAAAAGTGCCTTCAGTCCACCATAGTATACAAGGCAGGGCCCCTAAGCTGTCTCTCTTCACGTTCCAGCCTTGGAAGAATTGCCAGTAAGTCTAATTGAAAAGTGAGCTGATTGTAGTTCATTCAGTTTGTTAGCTTTAGCTATTTAGTAAATGAAAAGCTCATAAGATTTAATTTCAAATGTTTGAAAGCTGAAGAGGTGCAAATATCTAAGAAAAATAAATTGTCATTTGCTACTTGTTTTTATTTAAGAATAGGTTATGAATTCTCAGTGGGAAACTTGGATCAATGAATGTGACAAATGACTCACCACTAAACTTAGCAGAGATTACAACATACAGAAGGCTGAAATGTAGGAAATTAAAAGAAAATATACTCTGAAAGTCATTTTTAAGTTCAATAAGCTGACACCTGCTCTCACTTGTTCCCAGCTTCTTTGTAAAGGTCTATAAACTGAGAGGATTGCAGTAAGGGATCTAAAAAAAAAATAATAATAATAACAAAATAACAAAGGACCTCGTGAATCCCAAAGGTAAGGATTCGATGTAAATCTGAGGCCATACCCTGGGTTTCGTTATAAATTTTCCTAACTGGTGCACTTTCTTTGGGAGGCAGAATGCCATCTTCCCTGCTCAAAGTCTCCCTTGACTGCCAAGAATTCTTTTTCCCACTGCAAGAGACCTCTAGGTAAGAAATTTAACATCTGTGCTCCTGGAGGACATCGATTCTGGGGCACATGTGAGCAAACCACATGAGTTCAAAGGCTCTTCCTTCTACAGCAATAAACATCTGGTCAACTGCTTTTACAAGACACATCCTACTCTGCCCTCGGGATTCTCATCGCTAGGCTGTCTGGCTTCAGGGTAACTAGGCTCTTCTAAGTTTATCCTGCGTATCCCTATTACTTATACTTCAGCTTGTTTTGGAATTGTCTCTGGAAACTAAAGTTGTTTATTTTTAAAATCTTCCCTCCACTGCCTCCCTTACCACTTTAACCTACACTCCGCCGAGCACACAAAAAGGCAGGGATGAAAACAGAGTGGATTTCTGAATGGGAAAGGGAGGTATGGCTGTGTGGTAGTTTTCACCTTCAGAAAGACCTGAATATACCAGCTGGAGCTGACCAAAATCCCTCTCCCAAGGAAGCCAGCATTGGTTTCCAAAAGCCTTGTTTATGTAACTCTTTAATTATAGCATAACCAAATCACAAGTATTTTGCCATGGGAAAATGTAAAGTCATTAGGCAACTTAAATACCACCCCGCCCTTTTCAAGCAGACAGCACAACCATTAAGCAATTAATGCATGTTAAGACATTTCCAATTTTTTGGCACTAATGTCAGTTCAATCATTTGGGGCGGGAGAGCATAGGTGAAACCTACTCATTACACTTCTTGATGGGAAGCAGAGTATCTTATATGTTTCTTTTTAAAGTGGAACTCAGTCTCCAGCCCCCACAATGCACAGAACATTAAACCGGTTGCAAAACAAGATTGGATACTGTTTGACATTGCCTGGCATCTCCAATACATGTGTGAGTCATATTTGGACTTTAATCTCTGTTAATTGGGTATCATTCCATGCTTGTAGATTTTAGGCCTTCTAAATCCTTGGGTTCTGCTGAGATACTGGGCTGCAGTTTGTTGTGGGTCTTATGGAATGGAAAACTTCATCTGTGTCTGTTTCCCACACAAAAACAGCAACCTGCTTTATTATGAAGTGTGGCCAGCACTGGTGACAGTAAGACATGTTCTCTGAGTGTGATGGTAAAAATTGTGGCCATGGAAACAGATGAGGAATAACAAAGGATTTTGTATAATTTGTTCCTGAAAATATTAGGCCACTAAAAATCTTACACTTTTGCTTTTTTCATTTGCTCAAAAATCAGCTGCTTCAATTTAGTCATCGACAGGGGATACTTTGTAGATAAAAATTATTTTAGCCCTATGAGAAGCAAAAATAGACCATTCATTGACGATCTTCTAATCCAGATTTACCATGTGGTGGGCGCTTTTCTAAGTACTGGGGGTACAGCACAAAATAAGCAAGAAATCCCTAATTTGTCATGGAGTAAATTCCTGTGGGGGGAGAGAGACTACGAAGAAGAAAACACATCAATTGAATATGATATAGCAAGAGTACTAGGAAGAAAATAAAACAGTGGTAGTGTGATAGATCTTAGGGGGCTATTGTAAATTGGCTCATTAGATTGGGCTTCAATGAGGAATTGACACTTAACTGAGACCCAAATCCTCCATAAAACCTCTGGGTTAAGAGGCTTTTAGGCAGAAGGAACATCTTGTGCAAAGGTGGAGGTTACTGGTTTGGTACTACCCCAGGCAAATACATACATATGTATGTGTATTACCTAAAGAAACTATGAGAATATATGTGGGTCCTTACAGATTTGTTATTCCTATTCGAAAGCCAAGTGATATTTTTTGTGTCTGTTTTCTTAGTGTTTGGAGAAAGGGCCATGGAAACATAATGTTTTTCTTCCCATAGTGGTTCCCTTCTTCAATTTTTCTGATTGGAGCCTGTGGACAATACTGAGATAGTCTGGCTTTGAAAACAGAGAGGAAAGAAGGAAATCCTATCACAGAACCTGTAGGCCTAATTCCTTAAAATAGGTGTACTTGTTAGCTTTTGCTGTGTAAGAGACCACTCCAAAATATAATGGGTTAAAACACCACAGACATTTATTTAGTCCATGAATCTCCAGATGGGCCATTTGTGCTGGGCTCATGTGAGTACTAGTACTAGTACCAGGGCAACTCGGCCTCTGGAGGTTGGCTGGCTTTTAGCTGAGGCAACGGGGTAAACTGGACTGTGTGTGTTTCTTGCCATCCCTGAGGCTTATTCACATAGGTTGGGTTCCAATAGAGCAAACAAAAGTATGCAATGGCTCTTGAAGACTAGGCTCAGGGATGGGTACGGTGTCCCTTCCACAGCATTCTGTGGGTCAAAACAACTCACGAAACCAGCCCAGACTCAGTGGTCCAGTGAAATGGGTTCCATTCTCATCGGGGGCAGCTGTAGTCACATTGAACAGGACATGGATTTAGGGAGGGGTTAAGAACTGACCATATTTTTAAAACCCACCACAATAGGCAAATGCTAACATGGAAGCCTAGAAATGCCTGTATTCCTTGGGTTGGCAAACATTATTTGTAAAGGACCAGACAGTAAACATTATTTGCATTTTAGGTCATATAGTCTCTGTCACAACTACTCTTGTTGTGCAAAAGCAGCACAAAAGTGAATGAATGAGCATGGCTGTGTTCCAGTGAAACTTTATTAACAAAGTAGGTAGCAGGCTGGATTTGGCCCATGGATCTGTAGTTTGCTGACCCGTTGTTTATAAATTTTGTGACAAAAGCCTTGCCTTTCAAAAAAAAAAAAAAAAAAGGCTGGAAAATAACATGGCCTCTGAGGGCTTCCATCAGACACTAACAAACTCTGGGAGTCAAAGTTGACTCACACATCAGACAACAGCCCAACGTGTGGATGAGTTTTTGTTCTCATAGTGGGGGGAGGGCATTCCATCAGATTTTAATACAGCATTTATTTATGGAGTACTTACATAAACTAAGATATCTATCATTGGTAGTAGTTGGTTGCTGCCTGGATGTAATAATTGCTTATTTCCTTTTGTTTGTTGTGGTTAGTTCACCTTCAAGGAAGAAGGACAAAAATTTCTAAGTAGAGCAAATGCGAAGAGGCAAGAGAAGGGAAATAGTAAAGCAATTAGAGAGCTCCTCAAGGGCAGGGATGGGGCCTGGTCCAGAAAGGCAAATTCTCCAGCTGGAAGAGATCCCGGGCCTCCACATGCTTGTTTTCACCCTTGAGTGCACCTTAGAGTCACCTGGGGAGCTTTGCAAAATCCTGATGCCCAGGCCACACCCCAGGGCAATTAAATCAGACTCACTAGGGGCAGGAGCCAAGCATCGTACTTTTTAAACCTTTCCACCTAGTCCAGTATGCAGTCAGGTTTGAGAACTGAGAATCGGGTTTCTAGTCTTGGCACCTCTCAATGACTCTCTCTGTGGTCAGGACCATTCCACTCATGCATGTCCCCCACTCACCGGAACCAACCATCTGAGAACTCATCGGCTCCAGGTCTGTCCTTTCGAGGAGCTCAATAATATGTAATTATGTGATAATCTTTTGAATTGTGACACATCTCTGGGCCTGGAACTTCAATATTTGTTACCTTGAAAGTTCATTTCCTCTTTTCAAAATCTCATTTCTCTTTTTAGCATTTAGCTCTACTTTTATCATCTCCGCTCAGAGTATTCTATTTTGGAAAATCAGTACTATTTTCAACTGAAGTATTCCTTCTGTTAAGGATAAAAAATGAATAGTCAGAATTATCTTAAGGTAGACTTCACAAAGAACATATTCAGCTCTCCAATAGAATAACCTTATAATTAAGTATCCTCTGGACATGGCACTTAAGTCCATATTTTATTAATTCTACTTTAGATTGCTCACAGCAGCATGGTAAACAGCCTTAGAAACTCTAATGGATTAGTAATGTTCTGCTGTTACTTTTCTCAGGTGATGGGTAGAAATTTAAGCTACAAAGAAGTTTAGAGATCATCTGGTCCCGTGCCTTCTTCCTCTTTCATAAATAAACTAGCGGCTCAGAAGTTAAGTGGCTTTCTCAGTGCAGGAGGAAGAATTTCTCATAATGTGCAATTTTGAGGGGCAGGAGGATTGTTTTCAGATGGAAGGCTCTGTGGTGCTGTCAGGAAACAGCTTGAGGCTGTACAAGTGATGTCCTCAGTCCTGCCCTCAGAGCACCCTTCCTTTTTCTGTGCCCACTTCAGGGACTGTGACTTCCAGATGATAAGAGCTCCTCTTCAGAAGTGACTCAGTCCAGGTGTCTCCTCAAATCCATCCTCATGGAATCCTAGTTTCCCAGTTTGGTCCCTAACTGTCCCCTTTGCCCAGCTCATTATTGACTCCCATCTGCTCGTCTTAGGACACAGAATGTCCAGACCCTAGCCTTCTCCTGGGACTAGCACACAGCGGAGAAGGCAACCAGGAGATCTCTTAGGTAGCTGGAAGCCCTGCTGCTGGAAGCCCTGCTTTCTTACTAACTTTTCTGTGGTCAAGTCTTCTCCCTCTCCTGTGATGTTCCTCTAAAGCCCCTTCAACTAAAGTCATCAGTATCTGAGGGACCAGCAGAGAGACAGGCCATCCATCCCGAGGCTGATCTGTCCCTACACCTGGACAGGAGTCAGCACCCAGATTTTTACAGCCACTTGAAGTTTAGAGCCAGCAAGCCCAAGCTGGAATTTCTCCACTCTTGCTGCTCCCAAAGGATCAAGGAACCACGACTGCTGGAATGCTGGCTGCAAAGAACATCTTTTTGAGAAAGGAACTTTGAGGGCTTGTTTCTAGCATTTGCCACTTTCATGCTGCAAATGAACTCTGCTCATCCCATACTCGGAGAAAGGAGTGGCTGTAAAAACAAGCCCAAAGGTATCCAGTACCTCAGAGAGAGGGAACAGACCAACTATTAAGTCTGGGCTAATTAACAAGTTCAGAATCACATTAGCCAATAATCTTAAAACCAACAATAAGTAGTGACTTTAATACATAGTTATTTTCATTAAAAAATGAAAATAATTAAAATTAAAATTCTTTTTTAAAAACATAGGACTAGATCATCAAATTCATGTTTAGTAGATTGTTGCTTTTCTTGTTTACTATTTATTTTTGAAAAATTTTAAGTATACAGAAAAGTAAAGAGGAGAGTATAATATAGTAAGAACTGATATACTCATCACCTTGATTGAACACTTTTTAATGTTATGCCATATTTGTATCATCTTCTTTTCTATAGTAAGTTAGACATATTTCCCACCCATCCCCCAAACTCGGTATGTATCTCTAAAATAAGTAAATTTTTCTGTATAACCACAATATCATTATATTACTCAACAAAATTAATAATTCCTTAGCATCATCTCATACACCAGTCCAGTTTCTCTATTTCTTTCCATAATATTTTGGGGACTTGTTTGTTCAAATCCAGATTCAATCAGGGAAAAAGCACATCTTGGATTGGGATGTTATGAATGGACAAGTATCCAGTCCTTTGTTGGTCTGTGAGGGAAAGAAGTTATGGGGCACCACATCAGTCAGGGAAGACTATGTAAAACACTGAGATTTGGGAGGGAAATAAAGGGCAGTATTCAGGCAAGGTAAGAAGCATAGATAATTGGGGAGAACTTTTCAGGGAGGGATAGCAAGAAGGATAACATATGGTCAAGGAGAATGCAATGGATCAGTGTCTAGAAATATTTATATAAATTATTTACTCATGCATGCTGGGCAGAGAAAGTGTTCACAAAACCAAGTCCTGGACATTTCATGGTTTGGGAAGGAAAGGACATAGAAAGCGAGAATGTTGGAAACACTGCTGGAAAATTACAACATCATAGTTCTAGAAAGCCAAGAGAAGACTGAGCCCCAGCGTGTCTCTGAGCTGAATGCTGCAGAGAAAGGGAGACCGAAAGTCTGTCCAAACTGTGTTGCTTGTTAGAAGTGCAGATTCCAGAGCCAGGCCTAGACCAACTCCATGAGAATCTGCAGGAAAGGGGGCCTGGGAGTGTGTGTTTTAACATGTTTCCCAGAGATTCTTATGCATACTCAAATTTAAGAAGCCCTGGTCTACATCTTGTCAACTTCTGGCCTCAGCATATATTCTGCTTCTGTAAAAGCACATTCAGTCTTTCCTCTTGCTTTCTGACCATAGCACAGATTTTCCCTATTCTTAAAAAGAAAGGAAAGCAAGGAAGGTAAGAAACACATCAGTCAAACTGGGGGGAAAAAGTGCCTCTTGTTTTCTGCCTTATAGTTCTTCCTTTAATGTCTCAAGTTCATGTGTGACCTACAGCCTACCCTCCATAGACACAAAATGCACTATATAAGAATCTGAAGTCCATCTTCTGCAGAACTCTACTCCATAGTCTCAAGCAGCAGAATACTCTAAAATTACCAAAATACCCTGCTAATCAGTAATTCTCCATCCTTGTTCATGACCACTGGCAGCATTCTTGAGATTTAACCCTTTGGGCTTTGTAATAAAACAAGTGTGATACCATTTAAGTTCTCATGTCCTGTTTGTCAGAGCTTCTCATTCCACCTCCACCCCCAAACAAGTACATTTCCCCAGATTCAATCCCCAGCATTTACTCTTTATTTTTCTATTCTCCCTCCCATAGAGTTGACACCCAGTGTTTCTATTTCAGTACCTACCTGCTGGTGAATGAGCATGGTTATGCAGGGACCGCTGGGCTCAACTCATACCTATCAGCTCACCATTTGGACAGTAGAGGTTAAATGCTCTTCTGTCACCTGACATCCATGTATTTTCTCCAAATCTTCAGTCTTCCCAACCAGTTCTTTTCTAATTTCATTTTACCTGCCAATAAGCTCCCCCAACTCAAGCCTCAAACCTCATATCACTTCAGCCTATATTGCTCTATCATAGTTCCTGATTTACCAAACCCTGAATCTATTATATATACATCTGTTTCTTTCCTAGCTTGCTTCTCTTGTTCTTGCCTCATTCCCAATATACCCATCAAAATATTAAACATCTAGTTGTGATAATACCTTTTAAGGGACTTGAACAAAGTGTTTAAGAAAAGTTCTAATTAGTCTACCTCTCAGAGTCCCAGTTTCCTGGACTATAAAATGATGGTTTTGAAAACTGCTTACTTTATAGGGCTGTTGTGAATACAGACTGAATACAGCACTTTCAGGTTATAGTTACTATTTCTCTATTCTAGCCCTTCCCTAAATGACTCTTGAGCCTCTTTTTATGTCAAGATATGAAAAAATCAGTGTTGAGGTCTCAGTAAAACTATGAAATAAATGAAGTCAGGTTCCCCATCGTATTGAGCCCATTTGAATATTTTTCTTCCTGTCAAACCCGTGGTTTCATGAAGGTCTTAATACTGGCTGGCTGACAACAACTGGTCTTAGCAACGAAGGATTTTAAACATGGGCTTTGTGTGTGTGTGTGCACAGGCACATGGGAGCATCCCTCTGGAGAACAGCTTTGGGGAGCAGTCAACTTTCCCAGCATCTTTGCAATTGCTCTACCACTTTCTAATGTGGTAGCCCCAAAAGGCTTAAGAACTAGAACAGAGCAAGCTGGAGTCAGGATTTCCTAATGCCTGACGCCACCCACAGGCACTATTCCTCTCTTCTGGAATGAACGGTCAGAAGCCAGCACAGGCTGTTCTTGTGTCATTTTTTGCCTCAGGATTATTTTGAAGCTGGAGGTGGAAGGACGAATGGCTCAAAGTCCTTAGACTGGCCAGAGTAAGGTTTTGTACTATTTATTCATTAATCATTTTAGTGCTGTCAGATCCCTTGAGGAACTTATTATTCCAAATGCTGTTAATAATCCTTTAAAATTTAGATATGTTGTAACAGCAAAACAATCTGCAAAACCAAAAGAGAAAAATAAGCACCATGAGTGGTGATAGAATGACGTATGAAGTTATAATCCATTTAAGGTACAACACCTAGAACTGAGAATATTCACACTCATAAATGAAATAGAGTTCAGAAGCGCCCTCTCACTCTGTCTCTGTTTTGGTTTTTGTGGAAGCGAAACTGAGAATGTGATTTTGTGCAGTAGTCTAATGGAAACATTGTACTTTGTTTATCTGGAACAGTAAATGCAATTTTAGCCATTTTCCACAACAAGCAGGAAGAGGAACTAACATTTATTGGGCCACAGGGAGCTTTATACACATTTTAAAATTTAATGCTTGTAAAGATGATGATAATATTAAATTATCACCATTGTGCAAATGAAGAAATCTGAGCTCAGAAAAATCAAGAATGTTGTTCAAATCCAAACAGTAGAACTGGGTTTGAACTCAGATTCGTCTCATTTTAGAGTTCTCTCTCCTTTTCTGAAGACCTTTTTACTGAAGCATAATGCACCAAAAAACATGCTATCCTTCCTGTAAAGAGCTGAAATCTTTACTTAGTGCACACTTCATGTAAGCAGCCCCCAGATCAAGAAACTGAGCATTACCAGTACCCCAGAATCCCCTTTGTTCCTTCCCACACTCCCCCATAGAGAACCACTGTGTTTACTTCCAGTACCATAAATTACTTTTGTCTGGTTTTGAACTTAAATAGATGGAATCACATAGCAAGTCGTCTTTTGACTTCTTTTGGCCAATCTTAGGTTTGTGGAATTTATTATATCATTATAAGTAGTTGTAAACTTTTGATGCTCACTGCTGTGTAGTATTCTGTCATAAGAACACACAGTGATATCTTTTTCGATTTTATGCTGAATGAATATGTGAGATATTTCCTCTTTGGTGGTATTACAAATAATCCTGCTATGAACATTCTGGGTGAACTTTTTAACATTTATGCTATGTCTGTATCTAGGAGTGGAATCACTGGGTCATGGAATATGTGTATCATTAGCTTTACTGAAAAATGGCAAAACAGTATCCAAAGTCATTGAACGGTTATACCTTTCCATCAGTTATTCTGCATCTTTGCCAACATTTGTAATTGTCTTTTTCATTCAGCACATTTAAGCAGTGTGTTGGTATCTCATTGAGATTTTAATTCATATTAAAATTCTGTGCTCTCTTGCCTTTCTTCTTCCACCTGTCTCCGTTGTATTTGATGGCTTGCATTTTTGAGGTGGCCAACCAGAGCCCCTAAATGCATGCTGTGGCTCCCAGATCTATATAGCCAGGAAAAGCAATAAGCCCATGAACAACAAAATGGACTCTTTAAAAAATCAGTGTACTAATAACTGTTTCAAAAAAGAACAGATAAGAAGCAGTTAGTAGGAGTGTTGCAGATTACAAAATAAGCCCTGATTCTCCACCCTGTATGCATGCCCTTTTGGCAATGTACCCTTGCTGCTCCTCCAATCAAGAGGTAGAGTGTGTTCCCCCAGCCTTTAAATATAGACTGACCTTTTAGTTTAATCAGCAGAATGCAATAGAAGTAACAGGATGCCAGGTTGGCTTAGGTCTCAAGATGTCTTGAGTGTTTCCATTCATTTTCTTGGAATTCCACTGAACCACCAAGGAAAGAAGTCCAGGCTAGCCTACAGGAGGATGAGGGACACATGGACCAGAGCAGAGTTGCCCCAGCCGAAACCATCCTGGTGGCCTGGAAGGAGACTCATGAGAGATTTCCTTGAGATCAACTAAGCCTGGGCCAGGTGAGCAGACCACTGGTCAGCTGCAGATTTGTGAACTTACACATGGCTGCTGTTTTGATCCCCTAAATACTGGGAGGTTGACAAAGTGTCCTGTGTTGCACATTTCCCCAAATGTCAGCCCCTGCTTCGGTCTGATACTGAATTTCTCTGCCCCTTATTATCTCTTCTTCCTGGGAAGGAAACTAGTTTTGAATTGTAGTGTTCTCCAAAAGCCAAGTGATAGATGATTCTTCTCTTCCTTAATTTAACTACTAGTTAAAGATTTTTTGGAGCAATCTCTTAGTAAAAGCAGGCTGCAAGGAGGGAAGGCCCTGCTGTATAATCTAATTGACTTCTGGCGATGGTTGCACATCGGCTCCCAGGTCTAGCCCAGGAAAGCCAGGAACTGCCTGTGTCAGCACATGTAGCTCCCCTGAACTCTGATGTGCTGCCAAGTAGTCCTACTCCCAGAGCAATCAAACCATCCCTTTGCCGGTGATGAAAGTGACTGCCTTTGATGTCTCACCAGGTCTGTGCTGAAGCATTTCCAATAAAGAAAATGACTTTGCAAAAAATCCTTCCTTGAGAGAGAGGCAGTGTGGCAGAGTGGGCCCAAGGCTTACCCTGAGAGGCACAGGAATCACCTGGCATTTTGTTAAAATGAAGACTCTGGTCAAATAGGTCAGCAGTGGGGCCTCAAATGCAACATATTTTAATAGCTCCTAAGTGATGCTGATGCTGCTGGTCCATGGGCCATGCTTTTAGTAACAAGGATCCAGAGCATGGGTTTTGGACAAATAGGCCTGTGATCCAGTGGCTTATCATCTCTGCTCTCTCATCTGCTAATTGGGTTGTTATAAGATTTACATGAGGCTGCATGTAAGGGACTAATCCTAGCCCTTAGCACACAGGACATGTGGAGGATATAGAGTTAACTGTATTATGCAGAGATGGAGAGTTGTCCAGTACTTAATATGAAGTCTCTCTCTTACGAAATGGATCTTCACCATTATCAGAATTTTCATGGGCCCAGTGCCAGGTAGCTATTAGTGTTTTTGAGCCCCATGTTCATGTTTTGGCAGCCTTGGAGTCAATCTTAAAGCAGAGGTAAAATACAAGTTATGGAACTTAGGTATTGCAGAGGGAGTCTTATTTATGATGAAAAAGGTTCAAAGTGGGGATCATAGTTTATGGTGAGTTAGGGTCACCTGATGTAAAACCTATGCTGTCTACCCTCTTCCAAGGTTTTCCTTCACATCCGGAACCCATGCAGCTTTTAGTTCTTTGCGTTTACCCTTATATCATAAGGTTAAGTTGAAAGCAGAATGAATCTGCCCCAAGCAAAAATACTCAGAAGTTTTCCAAATTCATTAACCCATGCCAATCAAACAGCAGAAAAAAGTCAGGTTTTATGAGACTTTTTCATTTGATTTGCTCACTAAACTCTTGCTGCTCAAAAGTATGGTCCAGGGACCAACAGCACTGACATCATATGGGAGTTTATTACAAATACAGAATCTCAAATGTCCTCCCCACCCCCCAGACCTACTAAATCAAGATTTCTGGGATGGGGCCCAGGGATCTGTGTTTTAATAACCTTTCCAGGTGATTTTGAGGCATGTTAAAGTTTGCATGCTTTAGGGTCTTGGACCAACAGCATCAATTCATTCCTTTTTCTTTGTTAGAATATAGGATCCCCTAACCAACAAGCTACTGGCTTGGAATTTGTATTTTAACAAGATCTTCAGGATATTAGCATGCTCGCTAAAGTTTAGGAAACAATGCTTAAGCCTGGAGCATACGCATACCTTATACCTAGTCTGCACTCTGGAGAAGTGATTATATAGGTAGTAGAATCAGGCAAAATACAAATAAATTATTGGAAAAATAGAAAAGTCCAGATTGCACTGCCTTTGCATTGTATTTTGAAGCAAAGAAAAAGGATTAAAAGCTTCAGGCATTAATGTTCTGCCATTTACAGGGTCTCTTAACCAAGATCTGGGATATACTGGACTTGAGTTACAGACTGTGTTCTTGCTGGAAGACAAGTAGAACAATTACCATATTGGCAACAGTGAAGAAAAAAGAAAGTTCTGGTTTTCCTGCTCCATTTCTGTTCAACTCAGATTAGAAGCCAGCAGAAGGGAGGAGGGGATTTTGTTCTTTGGGCATGAGTGAGGCATTTTTCCCAAATTTTTATTCAGTGCCCTGGGTTTAAAACCGACTGCTTCTGCCAGTTCTGATTTCCTTGAGGCCCTAGCTATAGAAAGAGACTTCTCGTGATGATGATGATGATGATGATGATAATGATAATGATAATGATGATAAAGCCTCCTGGACAAGATGTTTCAGTGGAAACAACACTGTTTTATCTTGCCCATTATTTGTACTGCAAAAGGCTGGCTCATCAGTCTAGGTCAGGAACCATGCCTAGGCTCATCTTATATTTTTTATGAGATGGGATAAATATGGGGAAAGCTGGTATCTGATCAAGATCTGACACTGGAACCATTATCAGAGGGTGTAATAATTTTATTTTATTTTATTTATTTTATTTTATTTTTTAATTTTATTTTATTATATTTTTATTTTATTTATTTTTATTTTTTATTTTATTTTATTTTATTTTATTATTTTATTTTATTTTTATTTTATTTATTTTGTTTTGTTTTATTTTATTTTATTTTATTTTTTTATTTATTTTATTTTATTTTATTTTTTTATTTTATTTTATTTTTTAAGCTCATGCAACCAGACTGGTTCATTTTATAACCACACAAAGAGAAGCATCATGGTTGGGTTGACTATTCCTAACTCTCCAACAACAAACCAACCTCAAAGATTGCTGTTACTATTACACAGCAGACACCAAAATGCTACACTACAGCTGTAAATTACTTTGGAAAATTAAGTCGGGAATCAGGGAAGCATCCATGGAAAGTTACAAAATGGATGCAGGTAACAGGAAAAGAATACATTCCAAAAATAATTCAAGTTGTATATTAATTTTAAAATTTATTTTAGTTTCAGAGTTATTTACATACACATATAGCAGCTGTTGACTTAAGCATATAAAACTCATCTGCTTCCTTGTCCAAGTCCTCCCAGAACTGGATACCAAGATGCGATTAAAACCATGTGAGGGTATTAGAGGAAATGCTTGAGAGAAAATGGGGAGCGAGCCAGGGAAGCCTGGGAGAGCTGTCAGACCAAGATGCAGGTCTGCCTCCTGTGGAGGAGAAAAGGGAGAAAGGAAGGTTGGGAGGAAGCATCCAAAACCACCCAGCAGTCTAGGAAAGTTTCAGTAAGGTTATCACAGGAGTCTCATTTCCCCCCAGAACTGGGCCTATCTTAATATTCCTACATTACTCAGTTACTGACTAGGAGCAGCTGTGGTGCCAAGAAGGCAGTGTATGTCTATAGCAGGTGGGAGCCTCCATCAGTGTCTCAAAGCTATTACTTTCCCCGTCTTTTGCCTCATCAAAAATGTTCAGTAGTCCCTAGTATTTGAAGAACCATATACCAATCTACTCAGCATCTCATGGAGGGTTTCATAAATATGAAATACAGCCAATCTGCAACCTCACTTCAGACTTACCATGCTTCTGGAGCAGAGTCTCAACTCTGTATTTGCATGAAGGTTTTATGTCCTCTTTGGAGAAATAACAATAAGAACTTTGTAAAACTTGAATAATGGAATTGTCATTCTTTTTTTTAAGATCTTTTAAAAAATTTATTTGAGAGAGAGAGAGGGAGAATGTGCGAGCAGGGGGCCAGGAGAGCAGGCTCACCACTGAGCAGGGAGCCCGATGCAGGGCTCAGTCTCAAGACCCTGGGATCATGACCTGAGCTGAAGGCAGACGCTTAACTCACTGAACTACCCAGGTACCCCTGGAATTGTCATTCTTAACTAAAGTGTTGAGTGTTGTTGGATATAGCCTTCAAGAAGGCAGGAGACCAGTGTGATAGAGACAGTGTGAAGTGATATGTATCCTGCCTTGAAATATCAACTGACTGTTGGCAGTTAGGATTTTTTGAGCAGCTCTCTAAGGTTCCCTTAAACCCTCCTCTGACATACTCCCAGAGGAGGTTGTTACACATTTTTCAATAAAGTGTATTAAAAAAGACACACTGTGTGTATCTTACTAAAGATGTCCAATTTCAGTTTTGAGAAAACCCTAAAGATCCTAGGACTGGAAGCAGGAGAACTGAGTTTAAATTTTGTAACCTTGCTGTATGACCTTGAGCAAGTAACTTAACCTTCCTTCAAGGCTGTAATTTTCTCTCTTGTGAAATGGTGATAATAGTACTTGGTAGCAAGTCACTATTTGATAGACTAATTCTGCCTGTTGAAGACACTGAAAAATTTGAAATGTCAAAGTAAAGGTGATTGCTTGAGTTGGACTCAAGTCCTGTTAAGGAAAATAAATTAAGGGCACAAGTGGATTAGAACTGGAGACAGACATATCCCCACCACCCTGGAACAGAGTTTTACCGTTCACTTTCTTTCGACTGGCAGACCCCTGTGTCTTCGTATTTCCCAGTTCGAATTCTGGCCCACTGTGGGAGATTACCCCTCATGGAAGATCCCTCTGCCAAGAGGAGCCCAGGGCTAGTCCCTTAGGAAGCAGCTTTGGACCAGGGTATTTCAGTAAGAAAGAAGATATTGGGCATGATTGGCCCCTACACAAATCCAACAGATGCAGATTATAAACTGGCACGTTGACATCATTGAAAGAGATCACACAGTTGAATAAAATTCTCAAACCATGACCTAGTGCTTCTCCCTGCAGTCCACAGGACCTGGTAAAATCACAAAACTGTCATAAGCCTCAGTTTTCCTCCTGGAGATAAAAATGGGTTAATAGGGGAGCACCTGGGGGGCTCAGTCAGTTAAGCAACTAACTCTTGATCTAAGCTCAGGTCTTGATCTCAGGGTCGTGAGTTCAAGCCCTGCATTGGGCTCCCCGCCCAGCGTGGAGCCTACTTAAAAAAAAAAAAAAAGGTTAATAGGAAATTCAAATTAGATAATTTACATGAAAATATGTTATGAACTCTGAGATGAAAAGAATGATCACCAGAGCTTAAAAAAGAAAAGGAAGCAAGCAGTCTTAGTCACTAACCTGCTAAGGACGTAATATACTCCTACACTCCCGTGAAGAAATTTACTCAGTGAGTAGAAAACATGCTGAATTCAAGAAGGCTTTTTCATCATAACATGCACAATTTTTGACAAATTACAAATAGATATGGTAATGGTTGATTAAATAAGCAGTACTATGGTGACTGAAAAGGCTATCCACTAATCTTTTCTTTCATAAAATATAAATGGCAAACTTAGGATTCCTTTTTTGTTTTATAAAGATTTTTTATTTATTTATTTGACAGAGAGAGACAGTGAGAGTGGGAACACAAGCAGGGGGAGAAGCAGGCTCCCCGCTGCGCAGGAAGCTCGATGCGGGGCTCAATCCCAGGGTGTTGGTGCTTAACGACTGAGCCACCCAGGCACCTCAAAGATACCTTTTAGCAAAGAATTGAGTGAGCCTTTAGAATTAAAAAAATCAGAGTGTGAATTTGAAAGCACTGGTCTCTGTAAATGTAATCTCCTTTTTTAAAGCTGTGTTTTCAAAGGCTTACTGGTTGGCAGACAAGCAGATCTCCGAGCATATTCATGGAAGAACAGCCTGAGCACTTGAAGACCTTGGAGACAGGAGGCCTGTGTCCAGTGCTGCTCCTCACTGGCTGTCTGATGCAAGGTTATTTATTTCCCTCCACTAGGCCTCCGATTCCTCAACTGTAATACTGTCTATAGGTCAGGACTAGTGCTGATGTCCCTTCCTTCCCTGACCTACTCTGATTCCAAAATGTTGGAATGTTATGTTAAGTAACATCAACAAATGTTAAACATGATAATGTTGGTATAACAGTGATCTGTTGTCATGACATTGTTGTAACAAATCGCTCCTCAAACTTGGTTGCTTAAAACAACCACCATTTTTTTTTTTTTTTCCCACAAGCCTGTCCGTGGCCTAGGCAACCTGGCTGACATGGCTTATGCTTGGTTCATTGCAGCTACTCTCCTGTAGTGAGCTGGTGTGTAGCTGGGGTGGCTGGTCTGTGTTGGCCTCAGCTGGGACAGATAGAATGGCCCAGGGCCTCTCTCCAGTGGCTGGGGTCTCCGATCTTCTAGCCAACTGCTCCAGGCTTATTCACGTCATTGGAAGTTTCCAAGTAAGAGAATGGGACAATGCAAGACCTTTTGAGTCTAAGCTCAGAACTGAAACATTGTTATTTCCACGGCATTTTCCTGACCAAAGTAAACCATAAGGTCAGTGCACATTTATAGGTGAGGAAGTAGACTTACCTCTTGATAGGAAGAACTACAAAATCCATGCATTGCAGAATGCATGGAAACAGGCAACAGTGCGGAATTGGGGAAATTTTGGCCACCAAATGGTACCTAGGTAGGTCTATATGATTCTTTCTGAAACATTTTGCAATGCGTGTTTTCAGGTTAGGCAGTTTAAAGCTTCACTTGCTGGTGGCCAGGAGAATCATAAGTAGTAGCAGACTGTTCATCTTTCTGGAAAATCCTCAGAACAGACATAACAGAGACATGGCATTTGCCTAAGGAACAGTAGCTTATTGGCTTATTTATACCTTTTCAAAAAAAAAAATGTTAGCTTCCCTGGTGACCCTAAAGGCTCTTTGCTTTTTTTCACAGTTTTTAAATGACAGTCCAGTTTTTTTCTAGCGCCGTCTTCCCTGAAAATGGCAACAGATGCAACTAACTTTATCAGAACAGGCGCTGAGAAACTGTCACTATGCCAGGTATCCAAACAAAAGCCCTGAAGCTCCTGTTCCTTGTTAAACCTTAGTGGTCAGTGTGCCCTAGTGTTTGGAGGCCTCACTCTTCCCCACTTGCCCTCTTCCAGCTCTCTGGGAACTCCAGCCCCATTTCCAGGGCTCAGTAGGAATGAGTACCCAGTGGACAGTGCAGATACAGAACACCTCTGCCATTGGAGAAAGTCCTGATGGGGGAGATGGTTAGGTCTAAAGCTACCTGGAGAGAAGGGGCCAGCCCAGGCCTCAGTGGAGGAAGCAGACAAAAGATGATTGTCCAGGATGGACATCATGACTCACGTAGGGTGGTCCTAATTCTCTCGAACTACAGATTCCGTGACCTTAGGCAACTAATTTCTTTGAGCACTAGTTTATTCTTCAGGAAAATGAAGGTTAGATCAGGGGCCCTGAGACTCTCATGTGCGTATGAATCACCTGGAGAGCTTGGGAAAATATAAATTCTGGTGCAGTAGACGGTTGAGGTCTGAGATGCTGCATTTGTAACCAGTGATGCTGATGCTTCTGGTCCATGGACCTCTCTGAGTAGGGAAGAATTAGTCATTGTGTACTGCCTGCCACAGAAAGGATCCTTTCAAATTCCTTACTGCAGTCTTGCTAAGTCCTTACTAAGGCCCTCTCTACTCCTAGAATACCTGAGGTTGGAGAAAGGCCCCGTTCCCATTAGTAAAGGGGCCCTAGTGCCCATGGCTCTGTAAGAATTTAATAGTCTTTTGAACTGTTTTATAAAACAACAAAAATGGCTTAAGAGTAACTACACAGTTTCCTTGTAAGGAAAGGTTTGCTTCTTGTCTAATGGCCTATATCAAGTGAAGAGCTCTTACAGATCATATATTCCACTGGGTAGAGACTGGGTAGTCTTTACATTTGCCTTAAATGACCTCCCAAGGCCACTCTCTTCAAATGTTAATTGTGCACAGTAAAATATGGCTATTCCTAATACTGTGGCTATTCTTATTTAAAATTGGCAAGTGAACAGAGAAGCAGCACAAAATCATATACCAGTGAGACTGCTCCAGTAGCTGGCTGACTCTAGATTTCTCCATGTGGCTAAGTACACTGGCTAATAGGAAAATACAATACATACATACATACACCATGTGTGTTTGTGTGTGTGTGTGTGTGTGTGTGTGTATACACACCATATAATACCTTGCAACTCACTTCCCCCAAGTCCCACAGTGTGCTCTCCAGCTCCTAGATCATTATTCTTGAATCTAAGACCTGCTGCTTTCTCATGAACCAAGCAATGGGTGCTTTTAGTGAGCAGTACTACCAGATGTGGTGCTATGGCCTCTTTAATGCAAGATATTCAGTTTGTCCTAAATGGGTGGGCATGTTTTCTGCATTTACAACTTGGATTTTAAGTCTGGGAATAGTAATGCTGAGGAAGCCAGAGTACAGAAGAAAAGAATAAAAGGTTAGAGGACTAAAACCAACAGGGAAAGCCAATTACAAGGTGTATTAATGTATACTATGCAGAAGGAGGGATTTATTACACTTTCAAGATTGTGTTTTGTTTTGGTGGTTTTTTGTTGTTGTTGCTGTTTGCATGAAAAGTAAGGGGGGAAGAACTGATATTTATCAGTCTGAACTGGGTAAGTGCAGTTGCAAAGAATAAAGGGAGCTTTTAGAAAGTGGGCAGCTGCGGCAGAGCCTGAAGCCATGGTACTTGATACGGCAGTATACTCTCTGTGATTCTGGGCAGCTCTTGGGAACAGCAGGTGAGGTATTCAGGGCAGAGAACAATGGCAAATGTCAAGAATGAAAAAGAATCTAGAGTTTTAAAAGACTGTTGATTGACAAACAGGACAGATCAAAGAGAGAAATTCACATCAAGTATTTATAATTCTAATAGAGTTCAGCAATCATAAAAAGGAAACTAACAACAAGAAAGCTGATGGCTTTCAATCTTAAAAACAAACAGGAGAAACTGGTGTGTGACTCAAACGTCATCATTTCATCCATTCTGATTTTTTCCCACTGTTTATTTTGCCACTCAACTAATCATTGAAAAGGATTTAAGTGTGTTTGGATTTCTTTGCCTTAAAAATTATTCAGTGGAAATATTTTTGGAGAAGCACAAGATGGGGTTCATGTATAATCCACTGCAAATCAGGCATCAGAAACCATGTCTAAGCATGAGCTTTTATGATCTGCAGGATGTGTTTTGGGAGCAGCAGGATTCTGAAAATTCATCACCTGGGCCCACTGGGCTTGCTTTCAGTTCCTTGTCACTTCCATTCTGTGCCCCACAGAGGTATTGATGTGCAAGTCTTCCTCGTGGCAGATTGGGAGGTAGGGTTGAAGGAAAAACCCTGTTTTTGGAAACTTGCTCAGGCTTGTTCAGGGCCAGGGTAGTTTAGAAGCCCAGAGAGAAATGTTGAAATCAGTCATTGCAAAAGAGCTGTTGCAATAAGTAATGAATAAAAACTGAAAGAAAATCTCTTTCCTCCCCAAAGTAAAAACCTATCATAGAACTTGTCTAAACAGCTCCTCGTAATAGAACTTTTTAAAAGGCAACATAAACTCAAGTGCTTCCCACAGCCAAGGCCAGAACCTCTGGCCATCATCGATTGATTCGTTCATTCAGGAAGTGTCTATCAAGACACAGTACATGGCAAGCACAGCCCTGGACATTGCTAAGGAACAGGAACATGATGACTCCCTTCATAGTCCTTAGACATCACTTCACATGTCAGCTCCTCAGAGAGTCATTGTCTGACAGTTCAGTCACACCACTTCCTACCTCCGTCATTCTCTGTCCTAGTTATTTCCATCATAGCCCTTGATACACCTGAATTGTGTCACTTTTTACTAACACCCATTACTGTGAAAGACCCATTTGAAATATTTACTGCTGTGTCCCCAGTCTTTAGAACAATGCTCATATATAGTAGCATCTCAAGAAAATGTTTATTTAAGGAAATGAAGATGGGGCAAACCATCCCGTTCAAATACAATATCATACACAAAAGGAAAACT
Organism: Callorhinus ursinus; assembly: GCF_003265705.2. NCBI lineage: Eukaryota > Metazoa > Chordata > Mammalia > Carnivora > Otariidae > Callorhinus > Callorhinus ursinus. The sequence continues at coordinate 8,587,958 of NW_027397091.1, read as the reverse complement.
ACAAAGCAGTAAGTGAAAGATCTGTAAGAAAAATCAGTAGAGTACTATAGGAATCAAATTTTTAAAGGGTCACTTCTGAGTAAGACCATCAGAGAAGACACTCCTTAATTCCTAAAACGTTCCCTTTGTTTTTGGATTCAAGTCAGTGTGAAAGGACTCAAATAATTGTGAAAACAATAACTAATTCTTTTATCAAAATGACATTCTTGCAATAACGTGTTCTAGTTGATAGAAAATGAAATTAGGAATTATTGTCTAGAAATTATCCAAAATGCACATGGGAATTGAATACATATCAAAGGAAGCATTTCAAGTCAGTGAGAAATGTTAGGTTATTTAATAAAAAGTACCATGAAAATTGATTTGTCTTTCTTAAAATAAAATTTGATCTCTTTCTTACCCTTTGTCCCAATACAAATTTTACTTTTAACATAATTAAAAGTTCTAGATGAATCACAGACCTGTACCTCTGAAACAAATAATACATTATATGTTAAAAAAAAAAGAGAGAAGATAGTAGGAAGGGAAAAATGAAGGGGGGAAATTGGAGGGAGAGATGAACCATGAGAGACTGTGGACTCAGAAACAAACTGAGGGTTCTAGAGGGGAGGGGCATGGGGGGATGGGTTAGCCTGGTTATGGATATTAAAAAGGGCACGTTCTGCATGGAGCACTAGGTGTTATATGCAAACAATGAATCATGGATCACTACATCAAAAACTAATGATGTAATGTATGGTGATTAACATAACATAATAAAATAAAATTTAAAAAATCCAAAAAAAATATTTAAAAAAAATAAAAAAAGTTCTACAAGAGAACATTGGTAATTTGTGATGTAATTTGTAGTGGGATACTTACATTACTTTCTGATCAAGATTTAAATATCTAAAGAACAAAGTCAAAAGAGATAATCAACAGGGAAAATATTTGTAATGTGTATTACAGGGAGCTAAATTCCTCAATGTATAAAGTTTTATTAATAAGAAATATAAATGGATAAAAAAGTGAAGCAATGAGCTAAAGAGGAAAAGAAATACAAAGGGTTTACAATAAGTGAAATGAAATTCAATCTTATATGTAATTGAAAAAGGGAAAATAACAATGAGATATGATTTCTTACCTTAAAATGGCAGAAAAAAGTTGGAGGTTTTCATTACACGATATTGATGAGGCTGTGGGGAAAATATACATTCAAACATTCTAAAAATGAATTGCTGTGATCTTCTTGGAGGGTAATTTGGCAACATCTATGAAAATCAAAGCAGGTGTCCTTAGTCCTACTAAACTGCTGTACATTTTTCTTTTTTTTTTTTAAAGATTTATTTATTTGAGAGAGAATGAGAGAGCACATGAGAGGGGGGAGGGTCAGAGGGAGAAGGGAGCCTCCGCCGAGCAGGGAGACCGATGCGGGACTCGATCCCAGGACTCCAGGATCATGACCTGAGCTGAAGGCAGTCGCTTAACCAACCGAGCCACCCAGGCGCCCTGCTGTACATTTTTGTTACATACACTTTCATATATACAAAAGCATGATAATGGTGAAACAGAGACAGAGGAGGAGGAAGAAGAAGGGGAGGAAGAAGAAGAGGAAGGATATGAAGGAGAAGAGGAAGCGGCAGCAGCAGTTACTGCTAACTCTGCGTTTGTAGAGACTATTTATCCACACGGTGGAATAGTACACAACAAAGGACGTAGATCCGGCGATGCTGAAAGAGATCCAGAATATCAGAAAAAGGTAAGATAGGAACTGTGTTAAAAAGAATATTAAAAAGAAAATATCCATATATTCTGGATGAAGAGATAAGAAATTATGCTGGTTACTATGTGATTGTCATTCCGGTAGAAACCCATCCTGCCACACTCTGACGATGGAGCTGGGATGCTATAAAACACACACTTCTCCTCTGCTGTTTGACTCCCTGTTAAGTTCTGGTGATAGATGACTCATCATGGTTCTCTTTGGGAAATAAGACTGGAGCCTGGGGTGGTGGGGATAATGCTTCCTTTAAAACATAAGTCACATCCGCGGAAGTTGAGAATGCTGGACTTCTAATAGGTGTGTGTGCAACACTAGTATTCCCAGTTCCCAAACCTGCTAGGTATCCATGGCAACCTCTTTTTAGAAATTTATCCTCAACTTTCCCCACATTTGGTATCAGCATAGGGAGGCATACCAGGGATAAAGTGATAAATAGGCTAGATTAGCGAAAGAACAAACTTCTAATTTAAGAAAAGGAGTTATTTTGAGAATGCCAATCATATATTTTAGCCAGTAGAAGATAATAGAATTACAATAGTAAGGCAGTGTTTTTCAAATATTTTTAACCCACAGGGAAAATATATATTTTTCATTAAAACAACAAACATACACACAAAGAGAAACAAAAGTTTCATCAAACAACGCCTTAACCTCATTACTTATAATTCACTTTGATATTTTCGATCCCTTTCCATTCCATTATTATTAGGAAAGTGACCCCCCCAGCTTTATTTCACAGTCTATAATGGTATGAAACTTACAATTTGAGCAACACTGGCATGAAAGAATACATATAAACTCTCTAATCAGATTGACCTTGGTCCTAAATCCAGGCTGACCCACTTAAGATTGTTGCTATAGTAGTTATTTCTCTAAATTTTGCCCCATCTGTAAAATGGGTCATTTAATACATAGGTGGTTGAAGAATGAACTTGTACAATGTGTGTAATATGTGTAATGTGCTTGGTCCATTGTTGGTATCAGTGGTCACTTTTCCATTTATTAAACAAAGATATGTTGAAAGAAGTGGATGTGGTTCTTGCCTTCATGTAACTTATTTTCTCACTGTGCATTCAGTAAGCTGAAAACTGCTTCTTGATCATGCCATCAGGTCATAGTGAGGGGCAAATTCACCATTGCTTATAACAGTCTGTCAAAGAGACTGAGGAGCCCGTTAGCACAAAGGGACTAGAGAGGAAGCTATGTAAATAGGAGAACCCATTTGTCACGGAGCCTGATTCTCTTATGGCAGTGGTTCTCAACCACGGGTGATTGTGTCCTCAAGGGGATATTTTTGGTTCGGGATGTTACTAACACCTAGTGGGTAGAGGCCAGGGATGCCAGTAAACATCCTACAGTACACAGGATAGGCTCCCACAACCAAGAATTATCTGTCCCCAAGTTTTAGTAGAGTCCAGGTTGAGAAAGCCTGTGTTATGGGAACTGAACCACTCTGATTACTAGTGATTCGAGGTGTCTTTAGACTCTTGGTGTGGGAGTCATTCTCACGTGCTTGGGCAAGTCTCCAAAGCTCCCAGTTTCAATTTTCTCATCTGCAAAGTGGGTATAATAATATCTGCCCACCTCTATAATTGGTTGAGATGTACAAATCAATCCAAAGATGAAAAGCTTTAAGAGTTAGAACTAGGTGGCTGATTTCAAATGGGTACCTTTTTATTATTATTATTATTATTATTATTATTATTGGCCTTTTCGTAAAATAAAAAATTGCCAGGAGACATCAAAGATGTTCTTACTTAAAAGAGATATATCAAAAATACAACATTGGTATAATTATGGCACCAGCACCCAATTTTCATCACTAGGAACCTGGTTCATTTGGAGGGTTTGCATTATAACATCACAGTTTCAGAAGGGAATCAAAATTAAATTAGTGTCTTAATAGTGCCAACATTCCAAATACCTGATGTAAAAATAAACAAAGAATATATTATGGTTACACATTATTCATTCTGTTTATAGATACTTCCCTTTTCAATACTGTCCTGGACCCAACGAGCCAATAAAACAAACCATGCCAAGGATTACAAATTGTGTCTTGCTCAGTACTTGACTTTTTCTGAAGTTATCAAGGTTCATTTAAAAATCAACTTGCCAGTAGCTGTTTTAGAACATTGTGGGGATGAATCAGTAACTTATTTTTCCTCTGTATGCTCACATATTGGTCTTGCTGCCTCTCTTAGAGAACGATTTGTCTTGTAGCTTCATTCATTATGCTAGTCTGTTCATTTCCTTTGTAAGCCCAGTGCATACTCAGATTGTGAGTCCAGAGAGGGGAAAAACTTGCCTTATCCATCTTGTAGCTTTGCAGAGTGGGTATGCCATGTAACCAAGTGAACTGAGTTCTGTGAGCATTTCTCAGGAGAGCTCTCCTCATCACTTTTCAGTCTTTCATTGCATTATTCCATCTGTGTGGAGTTTCTTGGTGAACACTTCTGGAAGGAGATGAATATGGTCCCTGTGTTTATGCAGCTTATACTCTCAGTGCTACCAGTAATTTGAAAATTGCTGCTGGATTATGCTGGGTATCTGGTCAGAAAGCCACACTTACCATAGACCTATATACTTTTTTGAAAACTGGGGATCCCATTAGACTTTTCAGTGGAACATCACAGATCAGAGCAAACCCCACAGTTCAGAGTAAATAGGAGTGATTTCCTAAGTCTCTGCTGTGGGAGGAACAGGGCTGTGTGCTTGGGGGGGTACGGTGTGGAACTTGAACAGTCAGCGTGGGTGAGGATGTCAATAGGACAAAACTGAAGAGCTGATAGATTGGTGACTTTTAGAAGTTACTGAAGCCAAAGGACTTTGAGTTAAACCATTATTTGAGACCCTTTCCAAAAATCTAATTAAAATATAAACAAGGACAGTCTTGATCAATGGAACCAAGCTTTCCTTCAGTGCTTATTAAGCACTAAATCCTGTAATATAGTGGATTCTGGGATTATAAGGATGAAGAAAACTTGGCCCCTATCCTTAAAAAACTCATGAGGAGTCAAGGATGTCTATGAATAATGACTTAAAGTGCTAGTTGAGGGATGTGAAAGCACATTGACTCTGTCTGGGATTATCATAGAATTGGTGATGTTTGAAAGGAGACTAAGGAACAGGAATAACTGGCACAAGGGCATGTGGTCATGAGTTGCAGTGACACTAACAGAGAAGCATGACTCCTATCAGGGGCTGCTCTACATAATCCTGGAGATTTTGGCAGGGTCAGAGCTTGAAGAACCATATATTCTCGGCTGTGATGTTTAGGTTTCAGAGAATGCATCAGCAGTTCCCAAACTTTGGCATTTTATGCACTGATAGATTGTCTCAAATTAAGTGGGGTGCGCACACAGAGTGTCTTTTTTTCTTTTGTCATTTCATGGCATTAGGAAATTAATTTGCCATCTACCACCATAATCTGTAATAAAAATTCCTACTGAATAACATTTTATATTTTGTCCTTACCTTCCTGGACATACTTAAAACTATACTTCCCAACCTCCTTTAATTTAGATCAGACTATGTGACTTATTCTGGCCAATAATCTGGGCTACAAGTCACTTCACAGCTGAGACAGAAAATAACTCTAATGTATCTTCCAGCTCTCTCCACAGTGACCCTGAAGGACCACGTGTTTTAGGTGGCATTGCCACAATGTGTAAGCAAGTACCAGTGTATCTTGGAGATATTGTGGGTTTGGTTCCAGGGATTCACAATAAAGCGAACATTGCAGTAAAGTGAGTCAAATGAATTTTTTTGGTTTCCCAGTGCATATAAAAGGTATGTCTACAATATCCTGTAGTCAGTTAAATGTACAGTACCTTTAAATCGAAAAAAGTATACATACCTTAATTAAAAAAATACTTTCTTGCTAAAAAATGCTAACCATCATCTAAATGTTAGTGAGTTGTAATCTTTTTGCTGGTGGAGGGTCTTACTTTGTCATTGACGGCTGCTGACTGACTAAGGTGATTGTTGCTGAAGGCTGAGATGGCTGTGGCAGTCTCTTGCATAAGACCAAAAAAAGTAGCACTTTTAATTTTCTGCATGAACTTTTTCTTTGCATTCACAACTTGGATAACCGACACAAGGGGCTTTGCTTTCAGCCTATCTCTGCTTTTTTTTTTTTTAAAGATTTTATTTATTTATTTGAGAGAGAGAATGAGAGATAGCAATAAAGATAACACCATAACATGGCACTGAACTATTTGACTTTAAGACCCTCACAATTTCTAAACTGCTATGGTTCGATGTATAGTTATTTTTATTTTTTATTTTTTAAAGATTTTATTTATTTGAGAGAGAGAGAATGAGAGATAGCACGAGAGGGAAGAGGGTCAGAGGGAGAAGCAGACTCCCCGCTGAGCACGGAGCCCGATGTGGGACTCGATCCCGGAACTCCAGGATCATGACCTGAGCTGAAGGCAGTCGCTTAACCAACTGAGCCACCCAGGCGCCCCAGCCTATCTCTGCTTTTGACATGGCTTCTTCACTACACTTAATCATTTCTAACTTTTGATTTTAATTGAGAGATGTATGACTCTTGCCTTTACTTGAACACTTAGAGGCCATTGTAGGGTTATTAATTGACCCAATTTCAATATTGTTGTGTCTCAGGGAATAGGCCTGAGGAGAGGGAGAGACACAAGTGAAGGGTCGGTTGGTGGAGCAGTCAAAACACGTACATTTATCAATTAAGTTTGCCATCTTATATAGGTGTGGCTCATGGTACCCCCGGATAATTACTACAGTAACATCAAAGATCACTGGTTACAGAGAACCATAACAAATATAATAATCATGAAAAAGTTTTAAATATTTTAAGAATTATTAAAATGTGATACAGAGACACAAAATGAGCAAATGCTGTTGGAAAAAGTGCACCAATAGACTCGTTGGATGCAGGATACCACAAACTTTCAATATGTAAAAAAGGATAGTATCAATGAAGTGCAATAAAGTGAAGCACAATAAAACAAGGTATTCCAGTAGTCTAAAGCCCTGCATCACTGCTTGGAAAAACGGTTCTTGGGAATGCCGCTAGATCAGCAGCAAACTTATTTTAAGAGATCAACTTTCATGTTAAGCCTCTAAGATTTGACAGTTTGTTTGTTACTATACCTGAGCAAGCCACTCCTGACTAATATGCAGTGATTTTATAAAGAGAATATACTTGCAAATTATTTAAACCAGAAAAAAACAACCCCACAATAATATGTAATCCTTTGAATTCAATAAGTTATATTAATAAAGAAGTCCCTATATTTTATGTTTTCTTCATTTGACTTCGAATTAAACTAAGACCAGCATTATTCTTTAAAATAGAATATAGATGGAAAGAAAGGCAATGAAGGGCTTGAGGTGGCCGGTGGTTGTACCATGATTAGATTTATATTTAGAAAGACCAGTCTACTCTTATCAAGGGTGAGTTGCAGATTCCAACGAGAAAAGATGATGTCAAAGATGTTTCAGAGGAGCCATGGATGAGATCAATGTAGTGTGAAGAAGGAGAAAATGTGGCTTACTGCCAGGAAGAATTGGCTCCATATCTATCTATGCTGGCGTCTTGAGGGTGATAAAAAGGTATTTCTTTCCAGAAGATGCCAAATTTTAAAAAATTGCCGGTTTGTGTGCTTCCACTACCACCTGTTCTCACTGGACACCTGCCTGAGTCAGTACATCACTTGGGCCCTCTGTCATTCTAAGTTCCAGTGCTCTCCGAGCACTACCTGATTGGCTATGTAGCATGGATTATTCTAAATCAAAGCTTAATATGGAAGCTTTCTAAGAGGATATACTCAGAGTCTGTGTTTTATCTGTTAACTACAAATTTTGGCTCTCCTATGTAGACAGTCTAGTTCTGAAAAATATTTTGAAAGTATATATCTAAATATATAGGATTTTAATTTCGGAATTTTATTTTAACACAAATTTATTTAATACAATTATTCTCCAAGTAGCAAAGGACTTATGATACTGATTTAGTGTCTTAGAGTAGTGCTTTCAAGTAGATATCAAATAGCAAGTGGCATTTTGGATATAGGCTCTGAATTCTAAACTCTAGATTTTAGAGTATTTGGGGCTTAAGTGAAAAAAAGGGTGTGAATACCAGGAAGAACTCATATTTAATTGGGCATAACCAGATTGCCTATTTACCCATGGTACTCTTACCTTTCCAGCTGAGTTCAAGAAAGAAGCAAAATGCCTTCCAGTCAACTGGACATTTTATCTTGCCACCTTGACAACCAGAATTCTGTACAGGATGGGGGTGTAGATAGGAAATCCTGTAGATGGGAAACCCATACCAGTTCCAGCTTTGTTATTTCATTTAAAGCAGGCATGACCAGCATTTTGTTAGCACTGCCAAGGGGAGATCTTAATTCTTAACCTCACTGTGAAAACAGGAAACTGTTAGAGCACTTTTATCAGTTGGAAATTAGTTTTTTGTTTGTTTGTTTGTTTGTTTTTGAAAGAGAGAATGCATGTGAGTGGAGAGGAGGTGGGGGGGGAAGAGAATCTTAAGCAGGCTCCATGCTCAGCACAGAGCCCAATATAGGGCTCAATCCAACAACGCTTAAATCATGACCTGTGCCTAAATCAAGAGTCAGACCCTTAACTGACTAAGCCATCCAGGCACCCAGGAAATTTGGTTTTAATGCATCCTTATCACCTAATTTCTCTTGCATCCTTTCATGTATACTTTGCTCTTGCTAAACTGTCATTCTCTCAGCTTAGAAGGTCTTTCCCATCTGTATTTCTTTATGTGTGTGAATGCACACATACACAGTACATATGGCACTCCACCCCACTGTCCTTGCCATTTCACACTCACTGGCTCATCTTCCAACTGTTTGCACTTGGCTCTGTTTGCTTGAGGGCTTTCTCTGGCCATGAAGCCTGTTCTGACCTTGCACAAGCAGGCACAAAGTGCTAGAGAATTGATACCATCTCGTTCAGGAGCCATCTTAGCCTATTTGTGTCAGGAATGGTGTACAAAAAAACAACAGCTTTCTCATCCTTTGGAGAGAATTGGTCTAAAGCACTTACTCAGCATGCTTCCCAAGGCTTCCCACTGGGATATAAGTTGTCCCTTGTGTTAGCCCTTTTATTATCTGTCCTTTATTGACTACCCTCCCTTCCTGTCTCACTTCTATACTTCTGTATTGGTGTTTCCTCTTCCTCCTAAATAAATTACATGCATTTGACCCCTTATATGTATCGAGGCTACTTCTGGAGGAATCCAAACTAACACATACATGCACAGTTTAATTACAGCCTCTGAGAGGAAGCTTCCTCTGATGACTCCTGCAGAAAAAAAAATTCTTCACCATCTTAATTCCCAGAGCACATAGTACGTATATATTTTCTATCTGACATCTTATGCATTTTTACCCATACCAATTTCTCTGTAAGACTGTAAGTTCTTAAGGGGTATTACCCACACATTTCAATATGTGTGTTCCATGACACCTGCCTCAGTATGTATAGGCAAAGAAAAATTAGATAACACTTAATTTTGAAATACAAATTCTACCCATGCTACTACTGAAACTCAGTGGACAAAGAATGAGTCATTTCAAACAAATTTATTATTTTAGTGGACCGGTGGATTCTTTCTAAGATGGTGCATCTGGATTTCTTTGAAGGCATTTGACAAGGTTGTGCATAATGTATTTATGGGAAATTTAGTGAAATCTGCAATAAGTAATATTTCCATTCCATGAACATGTAGTGAGTTAAACAATAATGTACGATAAATGACTCATTGCCAATGTGAATAAAGATTTCTAAGGATGCTTCAGGTCTCTGACATTGATCTTCACTTATTAGAATTTTTTATAAGAAAATTTGTTTTTCTCACTAATCCATACATTGTTTGGGGTTTGGCTGATATTGACTGAGCTTGACTAAATTTGGCTCTAAGCTGAGACCTCTTACATTTTATATCAACAAATTATGTAAAGATTTAGTCAGTATCAGATTTGCAAATTGTAAGAGCTGGGAGAGAGAAGTTACATGTTTCCTGGTAGAATCATGAATCAAAATTTCCTTCAGATTAGAATAACTAGATATGTTTAAGAGAGACCAGTGTAAATGTCCATATCTGGGATCAAATAGTCATTTGTATTGGGGCACCATGACTGACTTCCTGTCTAATTACATGAAGATTTACATAGTTGAGTCATTATTATTCAGCAAGAACCAAAATATAGTAGTAGTAAAACTAATATTTTTTTAGAGGGCATCAATAGACATGGAACCCATTCTTTTGAGAGCCTTCTAGATATTAGTAACATATACATTTCTTTAGCTCTTACCAACTTCTCCAAGTTCCACACAAATAGTACTAGCGGTCCTCAGAGAGAGTCTCACAGACATTCACGGCACTGAGTAGAGTCCATTTTTCTGTTGTTCGCTGTTTGGTGATTCCTAGGGAGTCCATTTATACCCCACCAAAGCCAGCATGATAATGTGCTGAAGACCTCTCCTGTTCCCTCTTCAGATGTAGCTTTCTCAGAGCTCAGCTCCAGCACAGCTCTTATGCTGTGTTCCAGCTATATTCTACATGAAGAAAGTGCTCCACCTGCTTGGTTACATAGGCTTAGAACATAGCTACCTCATGCTCTCAGTGCCTTAGGGACATTACCTCCCCTGCCCAACACTGTTACTTGGATTTGAAGAGAATGCACTGGAGTTCATGGGTGGCAGACAGTTGTCTAAAATGTTGACACAGGCTTCTTGTTCTTATACAAAACTTCATGTGACCATCTCTTTCTTTGGGACTTCTCATGTGTTTTGATCCATCATAGATGTTTCCTCAGACCTGGTCAATAGGCCTGGTTTCTAGGGTAGGCATAGCTAAGGCTCAGACTAGGACTCCCTGCTTGAAATCAGCCAATGGGTCTAAATCTTAGCTCCAGCCATTACTTAAATGCCTCACCTTGGTCAAATTGATTTATCTTTCAAAGTCTTACTCCCTTATCTGTGAAATGGGGATACCAATACCCACCTCAGAGATAGTAAATGAATTTTCATGAAGAGTAAATGAGATGATACACAGAATGTACTTAGTACAGCACTGGACACATACTAAGCTATCAATGGATGTCACTGCTATTACTATTACAATGATTACTATTACATATCACTAGATTATGTACATATACAAGGAAGAGTCATGCCGACCTAAAAATAATCCACATCTAAAGATACTTACCTGTAGGACAGTGTCTTTACCAACCACCTGGGAGTCTTCGCTGGCAGATGTTTAGGCAATGTATTCAAAGTCAATATCATGGTAACAATGAGCAGTTCTACATAAGCCACATGAACCAAATGTAAATGACAGTGTTTAACTTGAAATATATAGTGTGCAGTGCCATGCTAGTTTATTATGCTTCCTGGAGCCATCTTTATTTACTGTGTGAGGGAAGGATAGAAACAAAATGCAAAAAGAATTCTAGTTCTCTCCACCACGTGGAATTTAACTTATTCCTTAGGTTGAGTGATCAAAGAAAAACTGGAATAGTAAATTTGTGAAGTAATACTCAGTATAAAAATATTTTTGAATAAAGTATTTTAAAAAACCATAAATTTATTAAAACCATATTTTTTGGAGAAAAAAAGAATTAGTGATATTATGAAGATGACCATCACTGTGTTGTTTCTGTTGGTCATTATGTCTCTGGAGCCATCTAAGAAGCCGGGACAAGATGGTGAGGACTTTTTTTTTTTTTTTTAAGATTTTATTTATTTATTTGACAGAGACAGCGAGAGAGGGAACACAAGCAGGGGGAGTGGGAGAGGGAGAAAGAAGCAGGCTTCCCATGGAGCAGGGAGCCCGATGTGGGGCTCGATCCCAGGACCCTGGGATCATGACCCAAGCAGAAGGCAGATGCTTAATGACTGAGCCACCCAGGCGCCCCAAGATGGTGAGGTCTTTTGAGAGGGCTGTGTTATAATATGTTTCCCAAGCTGAGGGATCTGGGCATTTTTCTCAAATAGTCCAAGTAGATAGACTGTTTTTATATAAATAAGTGAACTTGGTTGTACTCTTAGTAACTGCAGAGAGTGGATTCAGGACAGACATGTAGAAATCATGTGAATAAATTACTAATGATTTAGTTTGTCTAAAAATAGAAGGGATAGGGATGCCTGGGTGGCTCAGTCAGTTACGTGTCAGACTCTTGATTTCTACTCAGGCCATGATCTCAGGGTCATGAGATCAAGCCCCATGTTGGGCTCCATGCTGAGTGTGGAGCCTGCCTAAGAGTCTCTCTCCCACTCACCTCTTCCTCTGCACCGCCCTCCCACCATGCTTACAAAAACTTGCTCTCAAAAAAAAAAAAAAAAAGAATGGACAGAGTGTGTGTTGAGGAGACAGCCCCTACACCATCCCTAGACTAGAGACTGCCCTCAGTTGCCAGCACCCACAGTACCCACCTGCCTTGCTGTTTCCAAGCCTCTTCAGAAGCAGCCAGACATAGACCAGGACAACCAAGTGAGGCCATCTCCACCGCTACATGGACGAGCCCAGCCTCAGCCACAAGGGAACACTGACAGGTCCCTTTTCCTGGTGGATACATTCCAGGGCTGGGGCAATGTGGCAAGAGGCACTGTATGAGAAGAGTTTAATAAAAGCCCTTTTGAAAATGATAAAATAAAAATAAAATGGACTGTTTTATAAATTAAAGCCATTTAGACTTTAAGGAACCTTCCAGTGGATGTACCTTTTTGCAGATCAAAATGCAAATCCAAGCAGGCTAAGTGATCTCCAGTTCCTCTTCTGAAATATCAGAGGCAGAACTAAGAAAAAGTCCTCAACTTACTGTCTGGTGCTCTTCTCCCCAAAACTTCAGCTTACTCCTTTGCCTCAGTCATGGTCCATCTGGCAAGGACGTTAAATCATCTGTAGCATTCTTAAATTCTGTGGTGAAGACCATTTTCTCCCCCTATATCCCTAATGAATTAAAAAATTGGTCTAATTATTTTTATTTTAAATATTTTTGTTTTGATATCTTTGTTCTATATCCACTTAGTGAGTCCAGTGATCATGCACTTAGATACCAAGCAATACCAAATTTCTTAAGGCTTGCTTTCAGTTTCCATTCTTACCTCACATAGACCAATAAAAGTTGTGTGTGTGTGCGGATGTGTGTATTTTTTTTAAGTCAGTGAATGTCTAAATGTTGGATATCATTCTAATACAAGTCCAGTGTGTTCTACAGTGGTTTTCTTCTTTAAATTTCTATAGGTATATCTGATTGATTGTGTTTGGGGATAGTTGTAAGAATTTCCCTTTGAAAATGTTTTTAATCTCCTGTATAGTGAATAGCACCTATGATGGCTCCTGATGACCCTAACCTACTTGGCATTCAGGCACTACAAAAATCCTCTCTCCTAGAGTGTGGGCTGGACTTATTAACTCACTTCTAAGGAATAGAATACAGCAGAAGCAATGAGATATCACTTATAAGATTAAGTTATAGATTAAGTTTGACTTTAGTTTTGTTTTCTCTTTCTCTTGCCTTCCTCCCTCCTTCCTTCCCTCAGATCCTTGTGCTTTGGGGGCAGCAAGTTGCCAGCTTGTGAATAGTCCTACATATAGACCCAGGACAAGTAACTGATATATCTGGCAAACAGCCAGTGAGGAATTCTCACCAGCTCCCATGTGAGTGAGGTTGGCAGCAAATCTTCACCCAGTAGAGCCTTGAGGTGACAGCAGTCCTGGTCAACACCCTGATTTCAGCCTCATGAGAGACTGTGAGTCAGAGGCATCCAGCTTAAGCCATGCCTGGATCCCTGACTTAAGAGAAACTGTGAGGTAATAAAGGTTTCTTGTTTTATGCCACTACATTTTCAGGTTATTTGTTTCACAGCAAAAGATAACTAATAGACCCTGCTGTGAGCATAGCCAGGCAAAGCTGTCATCAGCATCAACAATTAGCATAAATAAGTGTACTTCCTTCTTAGCTGCACAGTTGAAATACAATAGAACAAATGTGAAAGTTTATTTGCATAGAAAGCACATAGTGGATACTCTTCAAGATTGATATACCCATCTCCAGATGCTGGGAACAATATATACTGGTGGCTCATAGCTCTCCTCCTCATGAGAATTTCCCTCAGGAAACTGCCTCTGCCAAGAGCATGACAAATTAATGCAGGGACACAAGAGTCTGGCTCCCCTACCTCAGTTGGGATAAGTTAGAAGACTATGCCAGTCCCAGAGCTCCTCATGGGGTCAGCTGAGGCCTCTGTTGTAACTGTATTAAGGGGTCAGATTTCTTTGCCCAGTCCTCCTTCCTCACTTCCTTACACATATATCTTCTGTTGTGTTTCTGGTTGAGTTCTTTGTCCAGGGCATCATGTGCTAATCTTTCTAACTAAGTAGGTATATTTATCACGGAAAGCTCAATGGCTTTATTATCTCTCCAGTATAAGTCCCAACTCATCCTTCTTTATCATAATCGGCATGACCCTCACCCCTACCCACATGCTTGTATCTCCAGCTTGTCACTCACACTGGTTAGCTTCACCCTGAGTTGGGGAAATGAAATAGACTGGTGGATTTGGTGGCTGAGAATCATTGAGCCACTGGCTGCTTTATCAGCCTCTAGAGCGGTTCTCACAGCTCTAACCATGTCTGGAAGAGGATGTAAAGCCATAATTGACTCCATGTTTGTTTGTCTGGGCCAAAGAAGCCCCCTACCAAATTGAACGTTATAGACAGCACTTACTTTTGACTAAAAAAAAAAAAAAAAAAAAAAGTTGTAGACAATTTGTCCTTCACTCCTGAGCCTCTTGCTGTTTAAGTCAGTTGACCTCTGCCTCCATCTTAAGCAAATGGCCTTATTTTCTCAGATTTTGTGAGAAACAATGTGAGATCATCTCTCACTTTTTTGACTGAAAATAAAATGGAGGTTGGAAGAAATAAATATCTTTGAATACTAACCCACTGAATGCTTATAATACTCTTAAGGATTTCTGAAAATTATCCCCATTCAACAAATGAGGAAATTAAACCTGAGAAAACGAGTAACCTGGAGTAAGGTCCTACAAACTAGTCATGGTCCAAGAGAAATTATCCCAAACTTGGACATAATACAAAAGATCACTAAATATCCTTTCAAAGTCTTGCTATATCATTCTCTAATAGGCCCACCCAGGATTATTTAATATTCTCAGGCAGGGGTTGGTAAACTATGGCCTGCCAGCCAAACCTGACCTATAGCATGTTTTTATAAATAAAATTTTATTGGAACACACTCTGTTCATTTGTTTATATATTGTTTATGATTACTTTTGTGCTACCGTGGTAGAGATGGGTAGTTGCAAAGTCTCAAGTATTTACTATCTGGCAGTTTACAGAAAAGCTTTATTGACCTCTGAATTACTATTTACTGCTAATTAGGGACCAGACTCGAAGTTACTTGTTAACTCATCATTTTATCTGATGGAGATGTAAATGACTTGTGTGGTTAAAAAGATAATAATAACCCCACAGATTTCAGTCTTTTTACCAGTGGAACAATAACCAGTTCTGCACCTAACCTAGCAATTTTATTTCAGCATTTTCTTTCAGTGTCTGTATACACTCTGTCTCTCAAGTTATCTTTGAGCCAGCTTTATCATCTTGATGATTTCTTCATTAGTGAATCAAATTAATTCTGACTCATGCTCACTATGTATTTGTATCAAATTAGTGCTCTTAAGTTTGTGAAAATTATACTTTGACATAGGCAGAACTGTGATTTGAAAAAAAAAAAGCTATCTGATTTTAAAAACCCATTTTCATTCTGCTGCCTCCTCATCTGTGAAAATTAAAAAATAAGTATGTTGATGAGCCCTTTTTACTGTGATTTTAAAATGGTAGGGCCAGAGATCATCAAGATTGTTTCCCCTTCACTTCAGTTTGAGTTCTTCAGGCAAAAGCTCTTATGTAAGTCTAATAAACACATCCTAACAAATAGCTTCATTCAGTGATGATGAAAAAATAAGCAAGTTTCCTTTCAAGCCTCAGCAAGCAGAAATTGATTTGGAAGACAAATTGAATGGCTCAGCTTTTTGTTGTTTTACTTTCCATACTCACCACATTACCAGGTTCTACAGTCCTTCCAATCTCCAGGGTTCACCTCATGAGGAAAAGAAAAAAAAAATAAAAACTTCTTGAAAAAAGCCTTTGGCCAGAAGGTGACTTTTGTGACTTTTGTGCAACCCACTTGTCATTGAACAATGTGAGGAGTTTGGGAACAGCAGGTCAGACAGTCTCATAGCCAAGGCTCTTCTTTAATCTTCATTTGACTGGCATCAAGTGAGATAGAAATATCCTCTTTATAAAATCAGAATTATAATTCTTACAATGCAGACTTGTGAGAAATTGAAAAATATATTCAAATTGCCCACAGTTTAGTAGATGTTCAATAAATGTAGTTACTATAGATTCTTCTCCCATTTAATTGGGTTCTAACATGTACACAGGTATACACCATCTTGATATATTCCATCAGAGTGGGAGAGCAAACATAAATTTAGTAGGAGTCCTAAAATATACTGGAAGAGAGAGGCCTTAGGTACAGTCAGTGGTATCTCCTATTCTTCTAGGAAGGTCTCTTAGGCTGTTGTATTCTTAATCTATTTTAAGATATTATTCATGCCTTAGCATTATTGATGCCTAGCATCATCATTTCTATATCTGTGTTCCTGGCAGACTGAAATCTTAAGATGGGTCATGAAAACCCTCCCATTGTCCCCCTTTATCTATGGAGTGAAGTTTTGTGTCCTCTGTTGGCAAGCATACACCTGCCGGATTCATTGTTCCCAAATGATCCATGGAATAAGAATGCTCCCAAATCACCCACAACTCTCAGCACGTGCTCACTTGTCTCATTCTGAAACAAGAAAGTCTCCTAGAAAACTTCATTTCTTCTTCCTGGCCCATTTTCCCTGTGTATCCACTTGACTCTTCAGTTGCTGAAAGGACTTCTAGTTTCTGCTTTACAGAAACCTGGCAACCAGCACAATGGGCAGCTGTTTATTTGTGGTTCCATTCATCCATTTCAGTTTCTCTGTTAAATGCACTGTACTGGTGTGCAACCCACTGTAGAGCACGGTCTCTGTCCCACTCAGCAAGAGACCAGCAGTCTCAGAGATGTCTTCCCAGATGTGCCCTCTGCCCATGATACCCAGAGTGCATATTCTCATTGGGTGAGTGTTTTTTACCCTCCAGAGGCCCTTGACCTTTGTATTCTAGGATTTGTAAAGTCCATATTCCAAAAAGAATGCTTGTTAATTCCTGCTTGAAGTTGGTTCTCAGTGGAGGAAGGGAGCAAACTTTTCTTGGCTATATGCCAGTTTAACTTGTTCTCTCATTATGTCCATGCCTAATCCTGTGAGGTAAGTTATTATCCTCACTTTGTAGGTGAAAAAACAGAACCTCAGAGGGGTTAAAGAACTTAGCCTGGGTCCTGGCTAGTAGGAAGCAGAGCTGGTGCTCAAATCTAGATTGGAGTCCAAAGTTCGTGTTTTTACTACATTTTAGGACACCGCTTTGCAAATCTCAGCATAAAAATCACCCTTGAGAGCTTGTTAGAATACATATTTCTACATCAAAAACTAATGATGTAATATATGGTGATTAACATAACATAATAAAAAAAAGAATACATATTTCTGGGTCCCAACCCCAGAATTTCTGATTCAGTAGGTCTAGAGTGAACTCCCACATTTGCTTCCAGTATATTGATGCCAGTGGTCTGTAGATCACACTTTGGGAAGCACTGAACTAAATCATGTTGCTTTATGTAAAAAATACACTTTCAACAATCTGGTAACTGGCTTCCAGATCTCCTCAGAACTGAATCCTTCTTAAACTTTCATAGGTCAAGTTATACTTGATTGTAAATGCAGTAGGATAAATGCCCATTAAAGGATATGAATGTTGTCCAGTCCCTTGGTGTACTATTAATAACAGTATTTTAGAGTTTGAAGGGACCTTAGAGATTAACTCATTCAGCCTCCATGTTACAAAAGAGCAAGCATGTCTTTCCCAAATTTATTGGAGAAATAAATTTTCTAGTTCAATAAATTTGTCAGGAACACAATTCATGGTTGTTCAACGTAACTATTTCTGGCCAACTGAATTCTTTCTAAACCAGAACAGGGTGATTTGGGCCAGTTTGTGATTAGAACCCACCTTCCTATAATTTCAACAAATAGATGTTAAGAATCCAGCCTTTTCATTCATATACCAAGCAGAGAATATATGTGGCCTGGGATGGCAGTTCTTCCAGAAATTGGTCATGGAATCTCTCTGATTGGTATGTGTGGGAAGAGGTATGTGCATCCATATAAGCTATGAGGAGTTTTATTGTATTTTTCCTGAACCTGATCCAGAGATTCTGACTCAGTAAGAATTTCCCAGCACTGGTTGCTTTTAAAGTAAACCTGCCCTGGACCTAATTTTTCACTCACCCTTAGTTCTTTTGTACTTTCTTTCACCTGGACTTTCCAAATTATATCCAGTCAGCTCAAGAAAACCTTATTCATGTTCCTTTGTTTCTAAATAGAATATAAACAACTTGTTTTTTCATGGATGAGCTCACTTTAATGGGGTTTGCTCTTGTCACTTACCCAAGTTCCACCTTCACATTCTAGCGTTGAAAGTTCTCTTCTAGCAGTTTGGGGAATAAAGGCTGTAATGGAATGATCTGTGTTATTAAACTGGGAGTAGAGGATTGAGTCTAATTAAAGGGGTAAAGAGGTTCATTACCAAATGCCTGAAAATGGGGGAATTCCTTGGAGGGGAGTATTTTCAGGGATGCCAGTAATCTCTGTGGATGGAAGGAGGTTGTAATGTCTGCCTGGATGGTTTGGACAAATAGAGAAATGAAACAATTTTACAGTGGAATGGAAACTTTGCATCCAGTGATTGTAAGATAATCACTGAGAAATGTGCAACAGTGGTAGCCTTCAAGCAGAACTAAGGGATAAGGGTTTTGGGGTATAACTTTTACAAACTATTTATATTTTTACTGTATAAATGCATTACTATTTCCAATAAAGAAAACCAAAGTGTTATTTTCACAGAAGTGCAACCACAGTTGTGGTAGTATGTGATAAGGGACTGAATGCAGTTACTACCAAAGAGACATCATTGGTCACAAACAGAAAGTAAAGTGCCAGTATTCTACCATCCTTCATAGCACCTTAAAAATTACCTTATTGGGAGCACATGGTTCCCAGAGATATCAGATATTATGATTGAACTCCAGATTATGTGTGAGGCCTCATGCTGGGCACGGAAGGTATAGAAATACTAAGTTAACTTTTAGAAAATATGGCGCACTCATACAAAAAGATTGATTGGATAATATCCAGAAATATATGCTGCTTCTGCAGTTCAGAGAAGAAGGAGCTCCAATCTAAGAGGGAGCTACATAATGATTGTGGAATCAACATGGAGGAGGCAGAATTTGAATAAGCCCTTGAAGGCTAGATAGGGTGTCAGAACATGTGGGTGGAGGGAAGTACGCCCTTGAGAGCATGAACCCCACCCAAGACATGTAAGAATAAAATGGCATGGGTTCCTTTTTGACTAGGTTGGCAAACACAGATCCATAATGTCAGAAAGATTTCTTGGGGCTAAATTTGGAGTTTGCAGGACGGACATGAATGTCAGTGATGAAATTTAAAAGGAACTATGTATAGTTTGGGTCAGGAGAGAAACAGGACCACAGTAGCATTTTTAGGTTGATTTTATTTTCTTCTGTGTGAAGAACTTAGAGAAAAAGCAAGTGGAAGCTGGAAGGAGAACTCCTCTCTCCAGAGGAGTGATGGGGGCTCAATTACTTCAGGGGCCATCTGGAGAAGAAGAGAGGGAAGAGGTGAACCCAGTGGGGTCTTGACCTAGGCTGGATATAGGATGAAGGACAGAGGGATGGGTGTGAAAGACACTGAAGAAACATGAACACTTGGCAGGAATTCGTGACTGACTGGACATGTGGTGGAGGAGAAGGAGGATCTCAAGAACCACAGTGGCTGTGATGCACTGAGCACATGTGCGCCATGCATTATAAATGGTGTGTATTATCGGATCATCAGACACTTGAGAATGTGCATATTATTATCTTCATTTTACAGTTCAGAAACGTAACACAGAGAATTAAAAAATAATGCCCAAAGTCACAGAGCTATCAAGTCATAGCCCCAGGGTTCAAACCCACCAGTTTGGCTCCAGAGCATGTAATCTCTCAGGAGGTACCTGCAGGAATTTTTAAACCTAACACAGTCCTCTTCATGGGAAGGCCAGAACACAAATGATCTCAGTACTTGGTAAAGGACACTTAAAATGGAATTCTGGAGTCAGAGAATATGGCCTGCCTCTATTCAGATAATCCAACTTTCCAGGCTGAAACTTTGTGTGTGTGTGTGTGTGTGTGTGTGTGTGTGTGTGTGTGAGTGTGTGTGTGAATTCTGCTTTTGATCACAGTGCAGATAGACGGTATATCTCATCACTTTGTTATCATCAAATATGTCTTCTTACCTCAAAACTGATTTTGCCAGCACTGTTTACCAAAATAAATCAGTGTACATAGGACATTCACACATTTCTCTTCTGAGCTAGTGCTCTTTTAGCTTGGATTTCTATTTAAGTTACAGTTTAGATGTCTGTAGAACTCATGGGTTAATTATCATCAGGGAAAATTAAAACTCCTTCAATTGTGATACAAGTCAGAGGATTTATACAGAATAAAATGTGGACTCCTTTTGCTACACATGCTTTCAAACCCATGTACTACCACTCTAAAAAGAAAAAAAAAGATTTATTTAACAACTGGAGATCCATTAGATGAAAGCCCTTAACATCTCAAGGAAGTGTCATCAGTGTGAACCAAGACCAAACAAGGGGCTAACACCACAGACAAAAATGTTTTTAGAGACTAATGAATCCACTGTGATTTTATTTTTCTTATTGTTGTATTTTCATTTTAGAAACTATTGTTATCAGCTCAATAGAATAACATTATTCCATAAGTAACTTCTGTGGAAACATGTTCAAAGGAAACTAACTTAGTAACCAGCTTTCCAGATTTAGGGGAGGGGAGGTCATAATACAGCTGAGGGAAGTATTTGTCTCAGGAGGGAAAATATTTGAGTATTAGAGTCTGATACTCTCTTAGGCCAAAAAGAGGAAGGATTTTTAGAGACTCCAGAGTTGTCACTTGTTTGGAAGGATTTTGTAATTATGGGAAAGAGGCTTGACAACCTTCTATATTTAATACATATTTTATGTGGTATAACTTCACCTTGCTCATAAACTGCTGATGCTCCCTGGAATGCCCAGTCTTTTATATAACCTGATTCCCAGAGTCTTTTCCATTAGGCTTGATGAGCTATTAGGGATATATTAATTGAACCTGTGGGGGTGGCAGGTGGATAGGCTGACAGGTCTAAGTCATCCAGTAGCTTCCCCAGTATTGTTGACACCATGAAGTAAAATCTCTGTTTCTATTCACACACTGACCTTTGCCTTTATAATTTTAGTACTCTACTTGCTTTATTAAAAGTTGGCTAGTCTTCAGCCCATTTGGAATAGCACTGAAAGATAGCAAGGTATACCTGATGTCTGATTTGTGGTTAAGCCTGATGCAAAGAAAGAGACTAACCAAATTTTTGAACATGCTGTCATTTTTAAAGGACTTTGGAATTTGGCGTTGAAATTGAAGTTGCAGAACCAAATGGCCACGTTGCACATAATACCCACATGTGGTTACCTTGGTAACCTGTGGCCTGTGTTGCTGGATATGATGTTTGAGGGAAAAAGCTTCATGTCCCATGGCTCCTTGGGCTAACACTATTAACCTGCCTTTATGGGCTTCAGTAAGCACAGGTCTTGGGTGTGGTGATGGTGGCCAGAAATAACCCTTCTCAGCCACAGACTGTAACTCTGTGTCCTCCTTATTCTACTCAACTGCTAAACAACACTGGAGATTTCCATGACTTTCCTGACATCCTCCACATTGAATCCAACGAACACTTTCGCATTTGTCCCATGACATCTATCTTTTTGTTCCAGATTCAACCTAAATGGACAAATACACGCTCATGTACATGTACTTGCAGGCACATGTTCCCTCACCCATTAATAGGTGATGATTTTTTTATCACATTTTGGTGTTTGACATTTACTAATTTTAGGAACAACAACATTTTAAGCCATTTCTAATACTTTCTTAGCCATTGTCTAATGGCAACAAGAAGAAGAAATCATTTATCATTTTTTTGAGAGACACCATGAACCAGGTCTGGAGACAGATGCTTTATATAAAGCATCTTATGTAGACATTGAACATTAGCTGTTACCAGCTCTGTTGTATGTTAGTAGTTCAGAGAGGACTTTGTCCCAGAGGATATAGCTAACGACTGATAGAACTGGGACTGCCCACTTCCAAAGCCTTGATCACTTGCACTTGCGAACAATATAGCTTATCCCCACAGTTGTCTTTAAACTTTGAAAACTGAATTCCCAAGGGGATCAGAAGTTGTTCAGAAGGAATGGAGAACCAGATACTTCTGATCACTGGTAACCTCTACCAGACTCTCCTTCATTAGATCCATCGTTCCCTTAGACCTTCCTCCATCAGCCCTACTTTCGCACCTCCAAATCTCCCTCCGTATTTCTTCCCTCCCCCCAAACATCTGACCCTTCCTCCATCAATCCCTTTCCTTCCATCACTTCCTTTTTTTTCTTTCTGTCCTCTCCATCCTCTCTCTTTCCCTCCTTCATTGCTCCCTCCACCCTCCAGGGCCCCATCTCCTTAATTCATCTAACACTATCCCCACACTGCACATTTAATTTACAGAGGACTTAAAATGTGGCAGGTAGTCTGCTATGTTTATTACATGGATAAACTTATTTAATTGTCACAACACTTTTTGCTACATTATGTGTGTGGAAATTGACCTTCAAAGAGATTAGGTGACAAGCCCAAAGCCATACCATCTGTACGTGCTGGAGTCAGACTTTGAACCTCAGCAATTTGATTCTTGATCCCTTGTCTGACACTATGTTATGTTCATTTCACTAGGTAGAAATAAAATAAATGCATATTAAAACAATCAGATATTATGCAAATTATAGTATTTGACACTAGTGAATGTGCCATGATTCAGAAATCCTTACATTATGGGGAGTGCAGCTTGCATAGTCATTTAGGAAAACAATTTCATATTATACCAAAAATACTTTAAAACTTCCTATGGTCTCACCCTGTCTTTCTTCTTCCAGCAATTTAGTCTAACAAACCAGTAAAAAATACATACACAAATATTTGTCTCTTGAAACACTGTTTTGAGTGAGAAAAACAGGAGAAGGCAATAGAAATGTTTAGCAAAGTAGTAAATCATTAAATATGATAAATCCAAATTTTAAAATTCAGTATAGCCATTAAAATAGTTCTAACCTTTTTGTTGTGATATGTAGATACTTAAAGAAGAGTCTACAATAAAGTACAATTTAATGAATGTAAAGAAAATATCTATGTATCTATTATGTAGATTATAAAATGGACCAACATTCCTTCTAGACTTCTGTCCCATAACTCCTGATCACCGTTTTTTTCCTGACCTTTTTTTTATAGTTGGTAATGATTTATTATATGTATTTAAAATAGCAATGTGATCATGCCACCTTCCTGTTTAAAACCCTTCAACAGCTCTTTATATGATTTTTGTGCCTTACGAATCTCCATTTTTTAAGAACCTTATTGTTTCTTTATTATTATTATGTTATGTTAGTCACCATACAGTACATCATTAGTTTTTGCTGTAGTATTCCAAATCAGAGGGGGAGATGAACCATGAGAGACTATGGACTCCGGGAATCAAACTGAGGGTTTTAGAGGGGAAGGAGGTGCGGGGATGGGTGAGCCTGGTGATGGGTATTAAGGAGGGCACATATTGCATGGAGCACTGGGTGTTATACGTAAACAATGAATCATGGAACACGACTTCCTGACCTTTTTTTTATCATCCCCTTGCTGTCTGACTAGGGAAGGTAGCTTAATTGTTCTTGTTTTTGAGTTCTCATAAATGAAATTAAATTTGTAGGTATTCTATTGTGTCTTTTTTTTTTTTTTTCCAGTCACTATTTATCCATTCTACTGATGATACAGTTTGGGTTATTTCAAAGTTTCAGGCTACTAAAAACAAAGCAATGCTTCTATAAAATTCACGACTTCTGTCCTGGTGCACATAAGCACACAATTTTGTATCTGTTTGCTGTCTCTACCCAAGGCATTACTTGGCCATAGGGTCCATTGATCTTCAACTAACTCTGTACTGACAGTCTGTTTCCAAAGTGACTGTAATAATTTATTCTCTTAACAGCAGGTTTGAAAGTTCCTATTGCTTAATACTTTCACCAAATATGCATACTGTTTTTAAGGATCTATTTAAATCTTTTTTTGGGGGGGTTGGCTTTCTTTATTAATTTATAGATGGTCTTTATACATTCTCAAGGCAAGTCATTTTGGCTCTCTGTGCTGAAACATCTCCCAGGTGTGATTTGCCTTTCTACTCCTTTAATGGTGACATTTTATTAAACGTAGTTATTCATGTTAATATAGTACAATCAATCCATTTCTTTTCTTATGTTGAAAAATCTTTCCCTTCCCCATTGTCAGGACAACAGTTTACTTTTATTGTATTCTAAAAATCCTATTTATGTATCTATCTATTTATGAATGACTATGCTGGAATTTAATTTTTTTAAATTAATCTTTAAGAATAATGTGAGGTAGGGATTCCAAATCATTTTTTCCCATGTACCTACCCACTTGTCCCATGACTTCCATTGAAAAGATACTTCCTTTCTACTCTTTAGTGTCATGTTTTAGAAATAAATTGATTTCTAGTTTTGCATCATTGATCTGTTTATCCTAATCTTAAACCAAATTCTATCTTTAACTTTACTGCAAACCCAGTGCTAAGCCAAACATTACACTTAGTCCTAACTGTAGCTCTACCCCAACCCACACTAGTCCTCTACTCCTAACCCCGAAACTAACACTAACTCTAAAGCTAGCAAAGTAATAAAATCTAACACTAATCCTAACCCACATTCTAACTCTACATCTAAAGCTAACCTTAAACTTAAAGATAAGCATAAGGCATTCCAGCTTAAATCTAACATTTACCTTAACCCTAAATGTAAACAATAAACCTAACCCTAACTTTCTGAAATTACTGAAACTTTCTTTGTGGTCCTGTATAAGGTCACTTTTTATAAATGCCCCATGTAGATTGAGAAGAATGTGTATTTTGCAGTTGTTGGGGGCTGTGTTCTACAGATCGTCAAGTTTGTTAAATTGTTCACTTCTCTTTTAATTTTCTTGGTGTTTGTCTATTTTTTCCTATCTGAGAAAGATGTAGTAAAATTGTCTATGCAGGAATTTTAGCCCTGCGATATAATTTAACTTATTTTTGGTAAAATTTTCCTCTTTCAACCCTCTCTAATTTTCAGTCCATGTGTGTGGGTGGGGAGGGGGGTTGGAGTTAAGGTAGTGCAATAAAGGAAGGAAGAGTTGCTTACTCTCTTGAAATCATCAGCCATCATGTGAACAAGCATAGGCTTGCCGGATGAATGATGAGACCATGTGGAGCAAAGCTTGGATATACATGACCACCTAGCCACTAGCCAACCACCAAACGGTAGGAGAGGCCAACCAATATCAGCAGAATTGTCTTCATGACTCATAGTTGACTGCACAAGCACGAGGAAGCCCAGGTGACCTCAGCCCAAACTGATAACCCAATCATGAGCAATGATAAATGCTTATTGTTTTTAGCCACAGAATTTTGGGATGGTTTGTGATGTAGTACTAGTTAAACTGATACAATATTCATATCCAAACAGGATTTTGTGGTATTTTAACATAGAATTCACAAATTTCATGAATAGATGTGATCCTCACAAATGTATTTACATGTTCGTATCTTCCTGCCTAACAGTGTCTGCGTCAGAGGTTGGGCTTTCACCAGTTTCACCCTGAAAATTTAAAGCCATTTGACAATCCACTGTAGAAAACAACCACCCAATAAGTTAGGTCACTGTTACAATACTACCAACCTATCTGAAGGTGGAGAAGTTGAAGGATACTTCCTGCAGATTTCAAAATTCTTGAACATAATTGTAAAACTCAGATGTCACCTGTGTCATATTTTGATATTGCATGTTTTCTGGAGACTGATTTCCTCCCTTTTAAACTAATAAAATACTCCCACAAATCAGGAGCCATATGTGTTATTGTGTAGTAGTAACATTTTAAAATATATGTTAATAAAAAAACACTAAGAAAAAGAAGAAAAAAGAAACTCAGTTAAATATTTAATGTTACTGCTTACAGTTGTTTCCATTTCTTGGAAAAACTCCTAGCATAATAAATGCAGCAAATATTTCCATCATAAATACATTTATTATTTCCACATGGTGTGTGTATGCGTAGTATACGCAATTAGGTTTGCTTTCAAATTAGAAATGCTTTAAATCTCACACAAAGAGTCATTTCTCTTTCATCAAGGGGCCTGCCAGCCTGGATTTTCTCACGGAAACTGGAGAGACACAAAGCAACTCTACATTTGTGCTCCTTGGAGAATTAAATTCATTTCTTTGGTACTTTCATAGCTTCTATTATTTTTTTAAACCATGAAGGACTGTATGTGTCTGATTCAGTGGGTTTCCATGTCTTTGTCCATCCATTTTTCTTTCTGTTTCGAAAGTTGCCTTAGTCCTTAAAGGGTACTTCTCCTGCTCCTATGGCGTTTGCCCAACCAGAACTTATTTGTGCCTTAAATACAGCATTGGTGGGCCTTACTAGGATAAATGGCATTGCCTCATGTCCCTGCCTGCCAGTGAGTATGTAGATCTAAGGATCATCACTCTGTAGCCACACTCTGGAGTTTAGGAACACTAGCTTTGAATTACATAAGATGTTGTTCAGATACTTGGTTGTGAACATGGAGTTCTGTTCCTCAACTTAATTTTCTTATCTCTCAAAGGAGATGGTAAAGCATGCATGGCAAGAGCTGTGAGAGAATAAAAAATGATGTTTTTATATTTAATTTTTTATTATGTTATGTTAGTCACCATACAGTATATCATTAGTTTTGAGGTAGGTTTTTATTTATTTTAAAATTTTTATTGTTATGTTAATCACCATATATTACATCACTAGTTTTTGATGTAGTGTTCCATGATTCATTGTTTGTGCATAAGACCCAGTGCTCCACGCAGAACGTACCCTCCCCAATACCCATCACCAGGCTAACATATCCTCCCAACCGCCTCCCCTCTAGAACCCTCAGTTTGTTTTTCAGAGTCCATCGTCTCTCATGGTTCGTGTCCCCCTCTCATTTCCCCCCTTCATTCTTCCCGTCCTGCTTCCTTCTTTTTTTTAAACATATATTATTTGTTTCAGAGGTACAGATCTTTCATTCAACAGTCTTGCACAATTCACAGTGCTCACCATAGCACATACCCTCCCAATGTCTATCACCCAGCCACCCATCCCTCCCACCCCCCCACCACTCTAGCAACCCTCAGTTTGTTTCCTGAGATTAAGAATTCCTCATATCAGTGAGGTCATATGATACATGTCTTTCTCTGATTGACTTATTTCGCTCAGCATAACAACCTCCAGTTCCATCGATGTCATTACAAATGGCAAGATCTCATTCCTTTTGATGGCTGCATAATATTCCATTGTATATATACACAACATCTTTTTTATCCATTCATCTGTCAATGGACATCTTGGCTCTTTCCACAGTTTGGCTATTGTGGACATTGCTGCTATAAACATCAGGGTGCATGTACCCCTTCGGATCCCTACATTTGTATCTTTGGGGTAAATACCTGGTAGTGCAATTGCTGGATAGTACGGTACCTCTATTTTCAACTTTTTGAGGAACCTCCATACTGTTTTCCAGAGTGGCTGCACCAGCTTGCATTCCCACCAACAGTGTAGGAAGGTTCCCCTTTCACCGCATGCCCACCAACATCTGTCATTTCCTGACTTGTTAATTTTAGCCATTCTGAGTGGTGTGAGGTGATATCTCATTGAGGTTTTGATTTGGATTTCCCTGATGCCGAGCGATGCGGATGATTTTTTCATGTGTCTGTTGGCCATTTGGATGTCTTCTTTGGAAAAATGTCTGTTCATGTCTTCTGCCCATTTCTTGACTGGATCATTTGTTCTTTGGGTGTTGAGTTTAAGAAGTTCTTTATAGATTTTGGATACTAGCCTTTTATCTGATATATCATTTGCAAATATCTTCTCCCATTCTGTCAGTTGTATTTGGTTTTGTTGACTGTTTCCTTTGCTATGCAGAAGCTTTTTATCTTGATGAAGTCCCAGTAGTTCATTTTTGCCCTTGCTTCCCTTGCCTTTGGTGATGTTTCTAGGAAGAAGTGGCTGCAGTGAGGTTTGAACAGTTGCTGCCTGTGTTCTCCTTTAGGATATTGATGGACTCCTGTCTCACATTGAGGTCTTTCAACCATTTTAAGTTTATTTTTGTGTGTGGTGTAAGGAAATGGTCTTTATTCTTCTGCATGTGGCTGTCCAAATTTCCCAACACCATTTGTTGAAGAGACTGTCTTTTTTACACTGGACATTCTTTCCTGCTTTGTCGAAGGTGAGTTGACCATAAAGTTGAGGGTCCATTTCTGGGCTCTCTATTCTGTTCCACTGATCTGTCTGTTTTTGTGCCACTACCATACCATCTTGATGATGACAGCTTTGTAATAGAGCTGGAAGTCCGGAATTGGGATGCCACCAGCTTTGCTTTTCTTTTTCAATATTCCTCTGGCTATTCGGGGTCTTTTCTAGTTCCATACAAATTTTAGGACTATTTGTTCCATTTCTTTGAAAAAAATGGATGGTATTTTGATGGGGATTGCATTGAATGTGTAGATTGCTCTGGGTAGCATGGACATCTTCAAAATGTTTGTTCTTCCAATCCATAAGCATGGAACATTTTTCCAATTCTTTGTGTCTTCCTCAATTTCTTTCATGAGTATTTTATAGTTTTCTGAGTACATATCCTTTGCCTCTTTGGTTAGATTTATTCCTAGGTATCTTTTGGTTTTGGGGGCAATTGTAAATGGGAGCGACTCCTTAATTTCTCTTCCTTCTGTCTTGTTGTTGGTTTATAGGAAGGCCACAGATTTCTGTGCATTGATTTTATATCCTGCCAATTTACTGAATTCCTGTATGAGTTCTAGCAGTTTTGTGGTGGAGTCTTTTGGGTTTTCCACATACAGTATCATATCATCTGCAAAGAGTGAGAGTTTGACCTCTTTGCAGATTCGAATGCCTTTGATTTCTTTTTGTTGTCTGATTGCTGTGGCTAGGACTTCTAATACTATGTTGAATAGCAGTGGTGATAGAGGACATCCCTGCCATGTTCCTGACCTTAGGGGGAAAGCTCTCAGTTTTTCCCCATTGAGAATGATATTCACTGTGGATTTTCCATAGATGGCTTTTATGATACTAGGTACATACCCTCTATCCCTATACTCTGAAGAGTTTTGATCAAGATAGGATGCTGTATTTTGTCAAATGCTTTTTCTGCATCTATTGAGAGAATCACATGATTCTTGTTCTTTCTTTTGTTAATGTATTGTATCACGTGATTGATTTGCAGATGTTGAACGACCTTGCAGCCCAGGGATAAATCCCACTTGGTCGTGGTGAATAATCCTTTTAATGTACTGTTGGATCCTATTGGCTAGTATTTTGGTGAGAATTTTTGCATCCATGTTCATCAAGGTTATTGGTCTGTAATTCTCCTTTTTGATGGGGTCTTTGTCTGGTTTTGGGATCAAGGTAATGGTGGCCTCATAAAGCGAGTTTGGAAGTTTTCCTTCCATTTCTATTTTTTGGAACAGTTTCAGGAGAATAGGTATTAATTCTTCTTGAAATGTTTGGTAGAATTCCCCTGGGAAGCCATCTGGCCCTGGGCTTTTGTTCGTTGGAGATTTTTGATGACTGCTTCAATTTCCTTAGTGGTTATAGGTCTGTTCAAGTTTTCTATTTCTTCCTGGTTCAGTTTTGGCAGTTGATACATCTCTAAGAATGCATCCACTTCTTCCAGGTTATCTAATTTACTGGCATAGAGTTGCTCATAATATGTTCTTATAATTGTTTGTATTTCTTTGGTGTTCATTGTGATCTCTCCTCTTTCATTCATGATTTTGTTGATTTGGCTCATTTCTCTTTTCTTTTTGATAAGTCTGGCCAGGGGCTTATCAATTTTGTTAATTCTCTCAAAGAACCAGCTCCTAGTTTCGTTGATCTGTTCTACTGTTCTTTTGGTTTCTAGTTCATTGATTTCTGCTCTGATCTTGATTATTTCTCTTTTCCTGCTGGGTTTAGGCTTTATTTGCTGTCTTTTATCTAGCTCCATTAGGTGTAGGGGTAGGTTGTGTATTTGAGACCTTTCTTGTTTCTTGAGAAAGGCTTGTATTGGTATATACTTTCTGGTTAGGACTGCCTTTGCTGCATCCCAAAGATTTTGAACAGTTGTGTTTTCATTTTCATTGGTTTCCATGAATTTTTTAAATTCTTCTTTAATTTCCTGGTTGACCTATTCATTCTTTAGTAGGATGCTCTTTAGCCTCAATGTATTTGAGTTCTTTCCGACTTTCCTCTTGTGATTGAGTTCTGGTTTCAAAACACTGTGTTCTAAAAATATGCAGGGAATAATCCCAATCTTTTGGTACTGGTTGAGACCTGATTTGTGACCTAGGATGTGATCTATTCTAGAGAATGTTCCATGGGCACTAGAGAAGCATGTTTATTGTGTTGCTTTTGGATGGAATGTTCTGAATATATCTGTGAAGTCCCTTTGGTCCATTTTGGTCATTTTAAATCTTTATTTCCTTGTTGATCTTTTGCTTAGATGTTCTGTCCCTTTCCGTGAGGGGGGTGTTAAAGTCCCCCAGTATTATTGTACTGTTGTCGATGTGTTTCTTTGCTTTTGTTATTAATTGGCTTATATAATTGGCTGCTCCCATGTTAGGGGCATAGATAGTCACAATTGTTAGATCTTCTTTTGGATAGACCCTTTAAGTAGGATATAGTGTCCTTCCTCATCTCTTATTACAGTCTTTGGTTAAAATCTAATTTGTCTGATTTAAGGATTGCCACCCCAGCTTTCTTTTGGTGTCCATTAGCATGAGAAATGGTTTTCCACCCCCTCACTTTCAATCTGGGGGTGTCTTTGGGTCCAAAATGAGTCTCTTGCAGACAGCATATTGACGTTTCTTGTTTTCTCATCCAATGTGATAGCCTGTGTCTTTTGATTGGGACATTTAGCCCATTTACATTCAGGGTAACTATTGAAAGATATGAATTTAGTGCCATTGTATTGCCTGTAAGGTGACTGTTACTGTATATTATCTGTGTTCCTTTCTGGTGTATGTTACTTTTAGGCTCTGTCTTTGCTTACAGGACCCCTTTCAATATTTCCTGTAGGGCTGGTTTCGTGTTTGCAAATTCCTTTAGTTTTTGTTTGTCCTGGAAGCATTTTATCTCTCCTTCTATTTTCAATGACAGCCTAGCTGGATATAGTATTCTTGGCTGCATATTTTTCTCGTTTAGTGCTCTGAATATATCATGCCGGTCTTTTCTGGGCTGCCAGGTCTCTGTGGATAGGTCTGTTCCCAATCTAATGTTTCTACCATTATAGATTACAGATCTCTTCTCCTGAGCTGCTTTCAGGATTTTCTCTTTGTAACTGAGACTCGTAAGTTTCACTATTAGATTTCGGGGTGTTGACCTATTTTTATTGATTTTGAAAGGGGTTCTCTGTGCCTCCTAGATTTAGATGCCTGTTTTCTTCCCCAAATTAGGGAAGTTCTCTGCTATAATTTGCTCCAATATACCTTCTGCCCCTCTCTCTCTTCTTCTTCTGGGATCCCAATTATTCTACTGTTGTTTCATGTTATGGTATCACTTACCTCTCGAATTGTGCCCTCGTGATGCAGTAGTTGTTTATCTCTCTTTTTCTCAGCCTCTTTATTTTCTATCATTTGGTCTTCTATATCACTGATTCTCTCTTCTGCCTCATTTATCCTAGCAGTTAGAGCCTCCAGTTTTGATTGCACCTCATTAATAGTCTTTTTGATTTCGACTTGGTTAAATTTTAGTTCTTCTATTTCTCCAAAAGGTTTCTCTAATAACATCCATGCTTTTTTCAAGCCCAGCTTGTATCTTTAAAATCATCATTTTGAACTCTAATTCCAACATCTTACTAATGTCCGTATTGATTAGGTCCCTGGCAGTCGGTACTGCCTCGTGTTCTTTTTTTGGGGGTGTTTTTTTTTCCGTCTTGGCATTTTGTCCAGAGGACAATAGATGAATGAGAGAACAAAATGCTAACAGGGTAAGAACGTCCCTAGAAAATATACACTAAACAAATCAGAAAAGACCTGAAACTGGGGGGAAAGAAAGGGAAAGAAAGAAAAAAGAAAAAGAAAAACGAACAAAGAAAAACAGAATATGATCAAATATGATCAGGCTGGTGCATAGATCAGTGCCACACATAAGATTTTGGGTGTATTTTGGTCTGTTAGAAGAAAGTGCCTCCCTAAATTTTAAGGAAAGAAAAACTTATATATGTGCAAAATAAGGATTAATACAATGAAGGGATGGAATATGAATGTAAAGATGAAAATTATAAAAGATTTTATAAATGGAATTGATAAGAAGTTGTTTGAAAAAAGAAAGAAGAGGATTAAAAAAAAGGGATAGAATGTGATCAGGCAGGAGACTAGAATAAAGCCATACACTAGAGATTTAATGTATATTTTGATCTGTTAGGAGAAACTGTATCCCAAAATTTTAAAGAGAGAACAACTTATATATATATATATACCAGAAATAAGTTTACCTAATATGAAGGGATAGAATATGACTCTCAAAATGAAAAATAAAAAAAAGTGGGTTGCTAGGATGTTGGTTGAAAAACGGAAAAAGAAAAATTAAAAAAAAAATTTTAAAAAAATTAACTTTGAAAGACTAAAGAATCATGGGAAAAAAGCCATGAATTCTATGTGCAGTAATCCCCTAGCGCTGGAGTTCTCCTGTTCTCATTGATCGGTAAACTTGGTCTTGGCTGGCTGTTCTTGCTGATCTTCTGGGGCAGGGGTCTGCTGCCGTGGTTCCCAAATGTCTTTGCTGGAGGCGGAATTGCCCGGTCCTTGCCAGGTCTGGGCTAAGTAATCTGCTGGGGTTTGCTCTCAGGAGCTTTTGTTCTCTTCAAGCTTTCAGTACGGCTTTGGAGGACGAGAGTGAAAATGGCGGCCTCCCAATCTCCACCCCAGAGGAGCTGAGAACTTTGGGCCCCACTCCTCAGTGAGTCCCCAGAGAGAAGCACTCAGTCACTCCCGTCTCTCCAGTCTCCGGCCGCACTCCGTGCTCACCCAGACTGGGATCGAGCATTTCTATCTCTGGCCCCGAACCCCGTGTGGAGTCTCCAAATCCAGCAGATATCTGCAGTGCACTCCAGCGCCGCTCCTCCCAGGGGAAGAAGGGGAGTCTCCCCGGATCTGCTGCTTGTTGGGTCCCTGCTGGAGGACCAGTGGCCCGACTGGGCCGCAGATCAGTTTATTTCAACTCCGAACTGAAAGCCTGCGTCTTGGCTCCATCTCTGCAGCTGGCTTCCCCACTCCGATACCTGGGAGCTCTGCCACACTCAGGCACCCCTGGTCTTTCTGTGATCCTGAGGATCCTGAGACCACCCTGTCCCGTGAGGGTTCCACGCCCCACTTAGCCACTGGAGCAACGTCCCTCAGCGGAGCCAACTTCTATACGTTCTGATTTTGTGCTCCGCTGCTCTATCACTTGCCAGAAGCAGCCGATGGAGGCCCCCTCCCCCGCCATCTGTCCTCCTGAATATCGCCTCAGATTCACTTCTCCGCACTTCTCTGCACATCCTACCTTCCAGAAAGTGGTAGCTTTTCTATTCAGAGAGTTGTTGCTATTCTTTTCTTCGATCTCCTGATGAGTTCGTAGGTGTTCAGAATGATTTGATCCCTATCCAGCTGAATTCCTTTTTTTTTAAAGATTTTATTTATTTATTTGAGAGAGAGAGAGAATGAGAGAGAGAGAGAGAGCACATCAAGGGGGGAGGGTCAGAGGGAGAAGCAGACTCCCCACCGAGCAGGGAGCCCGATGCGGAACTCAATCCAGGGACTCCAGGATCATGACCTGAGCCGAAGGCCGTCACTTTACCAACTGAGCCACCCAGGTGCCCCATCCAGCTGAATTCCTGAAACCAGATGAGGTCCAGGTCTCCTACTCCTCCGCCATCTTGCTCCTCCCCCCATCTTACTGTTTTCTGACTGTTTTGTAGTTCCTTTGTTCTTTCTTCTTTTACTGTCTTTCTTTGTGAATTGATGATTTTTTCTAGTGGTATGCTTTGATTCTCTTTATCTCCCATGTATATGTTGTAGGTTTTTGCTTTGTGGTTACCATAAGGCTTACATAAAACATAGTTATACTCTTGTCTTTTAATGTTTGCACTAGAGTTAATTGACTAATATACCACCATATTATAATACTAGAGTATTCTGAATTTGATTATATACTTACCTTTAGCAGTGTATTTTATATTTTCATATGGTTTTATGTTTATGTCTCATTTCAGCTTGAAGAACTCCTTTTAGCATTTCTTTTAAGGCAGGACTAGTGGTAGTGAACTTCCTCAGCTTTTGTTTATCTGTGAAAATCTTTATCTCTTCCATTTCTGAAGGGATAGATTTGTCAAATGAAGTATTCTTGGTTGACAGTTTTTGTTCTTTGAGTACTTTGAGTTTATAATCCCACTTTTTCATCACTTCAAGATTGTTGCTGGGGCGCCTGGGTGGCTCATTTGTTAAGCATGTGCCTTCGGCTCGAGTCGTGGTCCCGGGGTCCTGGTATCGAGCCCTGCATTGGGCTCCCTGCTCAGCGGGAAGCCTGCTTCTCCCTCTCCCACTTCCCCTGCTTGTGTTCTCTCTCTCGCTGTCTCTCTCTCTCTGTCAAATAAATAAATAAAATCTTTAAAAAAAAAAAGATTGTTGCTGAAAAATTGGATAGTTTTATGGGAGTTCCCTTTTATGTGAGGATTTTTTTCTCTTTTTGCCTTTAAGATTCTCTCTGTGCTTTTGATTTTAGATAGTTTTATTATGAGTATTGAAAAAGTCATTTTGGATTAAATCCTTTGTGGGACTTACGAGTTTTATGAACTTGGATTTCCACGTCTCTCCCCAACTTTGGGAAATTCACAGCCATTATGTCTTTAAATAAGCTTTCTCTCTCTCTCCTCCTTCTGGGACTCCAATAATGCATAAATTGTTTTCTTTATAGTACCTGTAATTCACATAGGCTTTCTTTACTCTGTTTCATTCTTTTTTTTTTTTCTGGATTGGAAAATAAAAGGCCAAATAAAATGAGCTTAATGTGACCTGTTCAGTGGTCAGCTTCATCATATATTAAGGGATTCTGCTCAAGTCTGAGACATTGGAGTCACTCTTGATTCCTTTTTTTCTCATTTTCAACATCTAATCCATCAAGGAAGCCTATTGGGTTTATCTCAAAAACAGATTCAAAACACAGTCACTTTTCACCATGGCCTTTTCTACCACTCTGATCCAAGCCCCAGTCATCTCTTATCTACATTACTAAGACAATATCTTAGGTGGTTAATTTGCTTTCATTCTTGTCTATTCTCAGTACAGTAGTCAGAGCAGACCATATGTGTATGTGAGAAGATAAAGTTTATTCAGAAACAGGCAGGATCTCAAGACTTCAAAGATGTTGGGAAGTTACTTTTCTTTCCTTCTAATTACAGTGGTTTTTTTCTTCTCTAGATTTAGAGCTTAAATCACCATCTTCTTCGTGAACCGTATATCAATACCATTTATACTCATTAGTGTTACAAACCTCTATGGTTGAAGTGGAGGAAGAAATGGCACAGTCTTAGATATATGCAGTTTTGTGAAACACTGATTAGACCTTTTAAAACATTAGCCACATGATGTTTCTCTGTTCAAAACCCTCCAATAGATCTGTGTTTTTTACTTGGAACAAAAGTGAAAGGCCTTAACTTGCTTTGTCCACTCTCCTACTATAATTATCCCTCTGACCATATCTGTTACTACCTTCCTTCTCACTCTTTCTATCCCTGTTACACTGGCCTTCTTTCTGTCCTTGGGAAGAAAGAGACATGTCCCTGCCTTAGGGCTTTGGTACTAGCTGTTGATTCACTAGAAAAACTTTTCCCCGTATATCTTTGTGGCTAACTCCTTCCCCTCCTTATTGCTTTTGCTCAGCAGGCCCTACTATTTAAAATTGCAGTCTGCACCTTCCCAGACCTCCTTTTCAGTGCACTCTTAGTCATTGTTTTTCTTCTATTCATAGTACCACATTCTGACATCCTATGCCAGAACTATCCAACATGTGGTCTTCTGACCAACAACATCAGCATCACCTGGGACTCTATTAGAAATGCCAGTTCTCAGGGTCCACTTTATATTTGCTGAATCAGAGTTACTAAGGCAAGGCACGGGGATGTATGTTTTTATAAACCTTCTAGATTCTTATGTGTGGTTAACTCTAAAAAGCATTGTTTTGCTTTATGTTCCTAACTTATTTATCACACTTAGTATTGACTGCATCTCCTGATAGAATATAAGTTCCATAAAGGCAAGGTTTTCTGTTTATTTTGTTCACTATGTTTTTAAGTGTTTAGAATAGGTCTGGTACATTATGGACCCTCAATAAACAGTTTTTAAATAAATAAATTCCCTATTACTTCAGAGCAAATAATTCACTGTTAGTATTTTTAAAGTCAAGGTTTGAGTATAATTTACATAAGTAAAATTCACTCATTTTAGGGAATAG
The DNA here is from genome assembly GCF_003265705.2 of Callorhinus ursinus. NCBI lineage: Eukaryota > Metazoa > Chordata > Mammalia > Carnivora > Otariidae > Callorhinus > Callorhinus ursinus. The sequence continues at coordinate 8,551,235 of NW_027397091.1, read as the reverse complement.
TTCTATGAGTTTTGATAAATGCTTGTACTTGTATAACTACTACCACAATTAAGACACAGGAGAGTCTACTATCACCAAAATTCCCTTGGGCCCCTTTGTAGCCACATACTGCTCACACACATGCAGTTCTTGGGAACCACCAATATTTTCTGTTTCTATACTTTTCCCTTTTTCAAAATGTCATCATACAGTATAGCTCTTTAGGTCTGGCTTTCTTAACTTACCGTGTGGCATCTGTGATTCTCCATGTTGTTGTGTGTATTAATAGTTCTTTCTATATTTTTGTATAGTATTCCATTGTAGAGATATAATACAACTTGTTTAAATATTCAATTGAAAAACATTTTGTTGCTGTAGATTTAGTGACTATGAATGAAGGCACTTTAAACATTTACATGCAGACATTTGCATGAACATAAACTTTTATTTCCCTTGGGTAACTACCTAGGGGTTAGATTATTGGTCATATGATAAATATATGTTTAACATTTAAAAAAAAACCAACAACACCAAAGTGCTTTCCATTTTGCATTCCCACCAACAATTTGTAAGAATCCCAATTGTTGTGGATTCTTGCCAGCATCTGTCATTGTCAGTTTGATGATGATGGTGGTAATGGTGATATGATGACAATAACAATGATAATGACATTAGCTAATGTTGTGTATCACTTAACAGTTGTGTAGTGGTCTCTTTTTATGGTTTTAACTTGCATTTCCATAATAACTAATGATGCTGATCATCTTTTTGTGGTTTAAGGAGCATCCTTTTATTGAGATTTGTGTTCAGATCTTTTGCTCATTTTTTAAAACTAGGTATTTTTTAAATTGTTTTGAGAGTTCATTTTCCATTCTGACTTTAAGTACTTCATCAGATATATGATTTGCAAATATTTTCTCCATGTATGTGGCCTATTTTTATATTTCTTAAAAGCATCTTTCAAAGAGTAGAAATTTTAAATTTTGATTAAGCCTAATTTATCATTTATTCTTTTCTGGATTGTGTTTTTGTGTAACATTTAAGATCTTTGCCCAAACCAGGCTCACAGAGAATTTTTTGTTTTCTTTTTTTTTCTTCATTATGATAAGTGTACTCTTTAATCCCCTTCATCTACTTCACCCATCCCTTACCCACCACCCTTCTGGTAACCATCTGTTTGTTCCCTCTAGTTAAGAATCTGTTTTTTGATTTCTCTTTTATTTTCCCTTTGCTCATTTGTTTTGTTTCTTAACATCCATTTTTTTTAAGATTTTATTTATTTATTTGACAGAGACACAGAGAGGGAACACAAGCGGGGGGAGTGGGAGAGGGAGAAGCAGGCTTCCCGCTGAGCAGGAAGCCGGATGCAGGGCTCGATCCCAGGACCCTGGGACCACGACCTGAGCCGAAGGCCGACGCTTAATGACTGAGCCATCCAGGCACCCCTCTTAACATCTGCTTAAAGGTGAAATCATATGGTATTTGTCTTTTTTGACTGACTTGTTTCACTTAGCATTATACTCTATAGCTCCATCCATGTTGTTGCAAATGGCAAGATTTTATTCCATTTTATGGCTGAATAAGATTCCATTTTACATATATGGATATATATGGATATATGTACACACACACACACACACACACACACACATGTTTTCTTTATACATTCATCAATCGATGGACACTTGGGCTGCTTCTATGTCTTGGCTATTGTAAATAATGCTGCTATAAACATAGAAGTGCATGTAACCCTTTGAATTAGTGTTTTTGTATTCTTCGGGTAAATACCCTGTAATGCAGAAGGCAGATGCTTAACTGACTGAGCCACCTAGGTGCCCCATGTTGTTGATTTTAATCATTCTGACAGGTGTGAGGTGATACCTCATTGTAGTTTTGATTTGCATTTCTCTGATAGTAAGTGATGATCTATGTCTTCTTTGGAGAAATATTTGTTCATGTCTTCTGCCCATTTTTTAATTAGGTTATTTGTTTTTTGGGTGTTGAGTTTCATATATTTTAGATACTAACCATTTATCAGATATGTTATTTGCAAAAATCTTATCCCATTCAGTAGACTGCCTTTTAGTTTTGTTGATTGTTTCCTTTGCTGTGCAGAAGCTTTCTATTGTGATGTAATCCCAATAGTTTATTTTTGCTTTTGTTTCCCTTGCCTCAAGAGACATATCTAGAAAAAAAGGTGCTAGGGCTGGTGTCAGACAAGTTACTGCCTCTGTTCTCTTCTAAGATTTTTTATAGTTTCAGGTCTCACATTTAGGTCTTTAATCCATTTTGAATTTACTTTTGTGTATAGTGTTACGAAAGTGGTCCAATTTCTTTCTTTTGTACATTGTTGTCCAGTTTTCCCAACACCATTTGTTGAAGGGACTGTCTTTTCCCACTGGATATTCTTTCCTGCTTTGACAAAGATTAATTAAATGTACATTGTGGGTTTATTTCTGGGTTTTGTGTTCTCTTCCATTCATCTATGTGCCTGTTTTTGTGCCAGTACTATACTGTTTTGATTACCACCACTTTGTAATACAACTTGAAGTCTAGAATTGTTACACCTCCAGTTTTGTTTTTCAAGATTACTTTGGTTATTTGAGGTCTTTTGTGGTTCCATACAAATTTTAGCATTGTTTATCCTAGTTCTATTGGTATTTTGATAGGGGTTGCATTAAATCTGTAGATTGCTCTGGACAGTATGTACATTTAAACAATATTTGTTCCTCCGACTCATGAGCATGGAATGTCTTTCCATTTCTTTGCATCATCTTGAATTTCTTTCATCAGTGTTTTATAGTTTTCAGAGTATAGGTCTTACCTCTTTGGTTAAGTTTATTCCTCGAGGTTCTAGAGGGGAGGGGGGTAGGGGGATGGGTTAGCCTGGTGATGGGTATTGAGGAGGGCACGTTCTGCATGGAGCACTGGGTGTTATGAACAAACAATGAATCATGGAACACTGCACCAAAAACTAATGATGTAATATATGGTGATTAACATAACAATAAAAAATTAAAATTAAAAAAAAAGTTTATTCCTCGATATTTTATTGGTTTTGGTGCAATTGTAAATTGGGATTGTTTTCTGAATTTCATTTCCTCTGTTGCTTTATTATTAGTGTATAGACATGCAATGGATTTCTGTATATTGATTTTGTATCCTGGACTTGACTGAATTCCTTTATCAGTTTTAGTAGGTTTTTGGTGGCGTCTTGAGGGTTTTCTGTATATAGTACCATGTCATCTGCCAATAGTGAGTTTTACCTCTTACCAGTTTGGATGCTTTTTATTTTTTGTGTTGTGTTTTTAATTGCTGTGTCTAAGATGAAGAGAGTGGACATCTTTGTCTCGTTCCTGACCTTAGGGGAAAAGCTCTGTTTTTCACTATTGAGTATGATGTTCACTGTGGGTTTTTCATACTAGGCCTTTATTAAGTTGAGGTATGTTCCCTCTAGACTTACTTTGCAGAGGGCTTTTATCACGACTGGATGTTGTACTTTGTCGAATGCTTTTTCTGTGTATATTGAAATGATCATAAAATTTTTAATCTTTCTCTTATTGATGTGACAAATCATGTTGATTGTTTTGTAAATATTTAACTACCCTTGAATCCTGGGAGTAAATGCCACTTGACCTTGGTGTATAATTTTTTAAATGTATTGTTGGATTCAGTTTGCTAGTATTTTGCTGAGGATTTTTATATCTATATTCATGAAAGATGTTGGCCTGTAGTTTTGTTTTTGTGTGGTGTCTTTCCCTGGTTTTGGTATCAGGGTGATACCTCATAGAATGAATTTGGAAGTTTTCCTTTCTTTTGTAAGTTTTGGAATAGTTTGAGGAGAATAGGTATTAATGTTTCTTTAAATGTTTGATAGAATTCACCTGTGAAACCACCTCATCCTGGACTTGTTTTGGGGAATTTATTTAATTACTGGTTCAATTTCATTGCTGGTACTTGGTCTGTTCAAATTTTCTATTTCTTCCTGGTTTAGTTTTGGTAGGTTATATATTTCTAGGAATTTATCCATTTCTTCTAGGTTGGCCAGTTTGTTGGCATATAATTTTTCATAATCTGTTATAATTGTTTGTATTTCTCTGGTTTTGATTTTTATTTCTCCTCTTTTATTAGTTATTTTGTTTATTTGGATTCTCTCTTTTTTTTTATTGAGTCTGGCTAGAAGCTTATCAATTTTGTTGATCTTTTCAAAGAACCAATTCCTGGTTTTATTGATCTGTTGTGTTTTTTAGTTTCTATAACCTTTATTTCTGCCCCAATCTTTATTGTTTCCTTCATTTTGCTCGGTGTGGGTTTTGTTTGTTCTTTTTTCTCGAGCTCCTTTAGGGGTAAGATAGATGGTTCATATGAGATGATTCTTGCTTTTTGAGGTAGGTCTCTATTACTGTAAACTTCCCTCTTAGAACCACTTTTACTGCATCCCAAAAGTTTTGGACTATTGTATTTTAATTTTCATTTGTTTTTGTGTAATTTTTTATTTCTTCTCTGATTTCTTGGTTGACCCATTCATTGTTTAGCAACATGCTATTTAACCTCCATGTATTCGTGTCCTTTCAGATTTTTTCTTGTAGTTGTTTTCTAGTTCCATAGTATTGTAGTTAGGAAAGATTCATGGTCTGACTTCGATCTTGAATTTGTTGAGGCTCATTTTGTGGGCTAATATGTGATCTGTTCTGGAGAATGTTCCATTGTACAGTTGAAAAGAGAGTGTATTCTGCTGTTTTAGGATGGAATGTTCTGAATATGTTAAATCCATCTGTTCTGTCATTCAAAGCCATTGTTTTCTTGTTGATTTTCAGTTTAGATGATGTGTCCATTGATATAAGTGGGGGTGTTAAAGTCCCCTACTGTTATTATATTGTATCAGTTATTTTCTTTGTATTTATTATTAGCTGTTTTATGTGTTTGAGTGTTTCCATGTTATTGTTGGATTGTCCTCTTTATTATTATATAGTGTCCTTTGCCTCTTTTTACAGTCTTTGTTTTAAAATCTATTTTTTCTGATGTAAGTATGTAAGTTTTAAAATCTATTTTGTCTAATATAAGTATCAATGGCTTTCTTTTGATATCTGTTTGCATTATAGATGTTTCTGCATCCCCTCACTTTAAATCTGCAGGTGTTTTTCAGTCTGAGATGAGTCTCTATAGGCAGCATACAGATGGGTCTTGTTTTTTTATCCACTCTCTCACCCTGTGTCTTTTGATTAGAGCTTTTAGTCCACTTTCATTCAAAGTAGTTTTTGATAAATATGTATTTATTGTCATTTTCTTGTTTTGTGGTTGTTTCTATAGATTTCTATAGATCTGTTTTTCTTCTCACTCTCTTTCATGGTTTGTTACCTTTCTTTAGAGATATATTTGGATTCCTTTCTCTTTATTCTCTGTATATCTACTACTGGCTTTGATTTGTGGTTACCATTAAGTTTGTATATAACATCTTCTTAATATAGCCGTCTATATTAAGTTGATGGCTTTTCATGTTTGAATCCATTTTTTACTCCTCCTTACCCCCTTCCCATTTTAGGTATATGGTGTCATATTTTACATCCTTTCATTTTATGAATCCCTAGAGTCATTTTTATAGACATCATATTTTTACTGCTTTTGTGTTTTGTACTTTTCATACTGTCATTAATGATCTTTACACTCAAAGAGTCCTCTTTAATATTTCTTGTAGGGCTGGTTTAGTGGTCATGAACTCCACTAGTTTTTGTTTGTCTTTGAGAAACATTTTATCTCCTTCTTTCTGAATGATAGTCCTGCTAGATAGAATATCTTGGCTGCAGATTTTTCCCTTTCAGCACTTTGATTATATCATGCTACCCCCTTCTGGCCTGCAATTTTTCTTCTGAAAATCCACTGATAGTGTTATGGGGGTGGTTTCCCTTGTATGTAACTGTCTTCTTTTCTCTTCTTGCTTTTAAAAGTTTTTTTCTTTTTTTCCATCACCGATTTTTGCCATTTTAATTACTATATATCTTGGTGTGGACCTCCTTGGGTTGAATTTTTGGGGGGAATCTCTGTGCCTCCTGGATCTGGATATCTGTTTCCTTCCCCAGATTAGGGAAGTATTCAGCTGTTATTTCTTCGAAGAACTTTTCTGCCTCCTTTTCTCTCTCCTCTTCTCCTGAGATCTCTGTAATGCAAATGTTATTACACTTGATGGAGTCACTGAGTTCCCTAAGACTATTCTCAGTTTGCATATTGTCTTTCCCTCTCCTTCCCTCATCTTGCTTACTATTACTCTTTCTTCCAGGTTGTTAATTCATTCCTCTGATTCATCTAGCCTGCTATTTATTACATTAACTGTATTTTTAATTTCATTTATTGTGTTCTTGATCTTTGATTCTTTTTTCCTCTGTGTTAATGGTCTCACTGATGTCCTCCAATCTTTCTCACGTCCAGTGAGTATCTTTATGATCATTACTTTAAATCCTCTATCAAGCATATTACTTATATCCTTTTCACTTAGGTCTCTTGTGTGGTTTGGTTCTGTTCTTTAATTTGGGACACATTTCTCTGTCTCTTCATTTTGTCTAACTCTCTGTGTTTGTTTCTATGTTGGGAAAGTCAGCTACTTCTCTTGCTTTTAATGATAATACCCTAATGAAGAAAGGTCCTGTAGTGTCCTACATGCAGTGTTCCCTGTCCCCCAGGGCCTGGTGCTTCAGGGGGCATCTCCTATGTATGTTGCATGTGCTATGCTATTAGTCTCAGCTTCTTTTTCCTTTAGTCCAGTTGTCTGCAAAGGCTCTCTTTGCCTATTATGGGCAGTGTTTGATCCCTAGCAGGGATGGGGCATATTTTAACAGTGTGTACAGTGGTCTGCTTGTAAAATGAGACCTGTTCCCACCACCGCTGGAACTGAGTTCTTACAAAACATGCAGGTCAGGAGATGTGGTTTTGGTAGGTTTGAGTTGGTCTTCAGGGGAAGCAGGCTCATAGCACTGGGACTGAGGTGATGGTGACTGGGAAGGGTGGATCCACCAAAGTGTGGTGGGCAGGGCTTGGTTCAAGCAAGTTAGGTAAAGAGTGTTGGTGCTGTGCTCATTCCCACAGGTTGCCGTTTATGCTGGTGGGCAGGGGAGGGAAATGGCACCTGCTGGCTCCTTTATTCTTGGTGGGGTTTCCCTGTGATCTCTGTCTCTCCAGTTCCCAAGCACAAGCTCAGAGATGAGCAAATCACTCTCCCTCCTTTCTGCCCCTGACATTTTTCAAACTACTGGTTCTACACTTTATCAGCATAGGCTGTTTGTCATGCTGTCTCTTTAAGGGCATATCTCCACTTCCTAATGCCCTTGCAGCCACTGATTTTTAAAATTCCAGGCTTTAAGTCCTGCAGATTGTAAGAACTCATGAAATTTGGCTCCTCTCACTTTCATAGACAGGTCTTATAAAGGGATTTGTCCTCCCCATTTGTGTGCTCCCTGGTGTGAAAATCTGTCTTTCACCCTTCTCTGGGTCACCAGCTCCCTCCCCACTGTGGACATCCAGGATTCATTTCACTCCCAGACCATGTTTTTGTTCTTCCTACCTTCCTCAATGTAGTCTCCTCTCTGTCTTTAGTTGTGGAGTTTGTTCTGCCAGTCTTTGAATCATTTTCTGGGTTATTTATGCTGATGTGAGTATCATCTATTTGTATCTGTGGGATGAGTTGAGCTTAGGGTCCTCCTACTCCACCATCTTTCCAGGTGACCTCTTCTGTGTTTTCTTCTAGAATTTCAGTTTTAGGTTTTAAATTTAGATCAAGATCCATTTTAGGTTAATTCCTGAATATGGTGAAAATTCGTTTTTTGTTGTATGTAGACAGATGTTCAATTGTTCCAGCATAATTTTCTGAAAATACTGTTAATATTTTGAAGCTTAGATTCTATGTATTATTTCAAAAGGTTTATATGAATTTCTTTTTTTTAAAGCGTTTATTTATTTATTTGACAGTGAGAGACAAAGCGAGAGAGGGAGCACAAGCAGGGGAGTGGGAGAGGGAGATGCAGACTCCCTGCCGAGCAAGGAGCCCGATGCGGGGCTCCATCCCAGGACCCTGGGATCACGACCCAAGCCAAAAGCAGATGCTTAATGACTGAGCCACCCAGGTGCCCCAAGTTTTATATGAACTTCTTTAATAGACCCATAAAACAATTTAATTTCTTTGATTGCATATCAAGTAAAATATAAATATGATTTTTTTTTAAAGATTTTATTTATTTATTTGAGAGAGAGAGAATGAGAGATAGAGAGCATGAGAAGGAAGAGGGTCAGAGGGAGAAGCAGACTCCCTGCTGAGCAGGGAGTCCGATGTGGGACTCGATCCCGGGACTCCAGGATCATGACCTGAGCCGAAGGCAGTCGCTTAACCAACTGAGCCACCCAGGCGCCCCTATAAATATGATTTTATGTCCCAGTGTTAAATGAAGGACCTGACAGAACTTACAGAGATTATTAAGAGACTTTTAAGAAAAGGACAAATTCTGGAGAATAATTCATGAGGAATTATAAAACTAAAATTCTCAGATGTTAATCCTGAGAATTTTAGAAATAAAGCATCTTATTGGATCAAGGCTCTTGGTGACAAGCAAAAGAATGCGACTTTTTACTCAAGTAGTAAAAAAAATAGACTACAATGTATTCTCAGAAAAGACAGGAATCCTGGAAAGCAGACTTATTTAGCCATCAAGTGGAGCAAGAGTCTAGCCAAGACCCAGCTCCAGGAAAGGCCACTTTTACCATCGCTGCCTTATACCATCACCTCTGGACAGGACCCTGCACTACTGCCCCACCTGCTGTGTCACTGCTGCTCTATATACTTCTGTGCTGCAAAGCCCATGAACCCCAGATGCTCCTTGCCATGTCCTTAAACTTGCCACATTATGTCCACTCTGCCATAGCTGCCATAATGACTTTGTGGGATGTACCTTTCCATCACATTCTGAAGATTCATAGTCCCAACTGAAAGTCAGTCTCCAGTTCACCACACTTTACTCCCCAAGCACAATCCCCGGAAGATATAAGGTGATGAAAAGGAATATGCATATACCCTTGGCATTTGTAATAGCAGTATTCCTTCTGAACATGAAAGGTGTATGGGTGAGGAGTCGCATTTTTGTGTGTGTAAACTCTTGTATGTACATCATTAAAATCTGGATTTTCTCTGGAGAGAGGGGGAAAGAATGGGGAGGGATAGAGGGAGATGTAAAACCAAAGCCAGAAATGTCCACCATGATAATTTTGGCAAATGCCTTAATTTTCCAAGTAAGGAAATCACATTAAAAACTAAATTCAGGGGCACGTGGCTGGCTTAGTCGGTTAAGTGACTGCCTTCAGCTCAGGTCATGGTCCCAGAGTCCCAGGATCGATCCTTGCATCAGGCTCCCTGCTTGGAGGATAGCCTGCTTCTCCCTCTGCCCCTCACCCTGCTTGTGTTCTCTCTCAAATAAGTAAATAAAATCTTAAAAAAAAAAAAGAAAACTAAACTAAATTTTATTGGGATGCTACCAGAAGAGAAGCCTTACCTGAAGTAACCTTAATTGAACTAAAGTATAGGCACTGAGCCCAATTCCCATTAAGTATAATTTTGGAAAGAAACTTGGCTGGTGATTAGCCAAAGTATTTCCAGTTGATCAAATTGCCACCCAGAGAGATCTGTCTTGTATAGCAACCTGTGAGGTATTGGGAAGGACCAAAGGCCAACTTTTCAAGGAGAGCTTGAAAACATCCCCTGTGTTACTATTACAGAAGTGTAATAGTCTTGTGCCTCTAAAAATTTGTTACAACATTGGTCAGCTGGAAGCATGCACACATGCCTCCTGGTGAGTATAACTACCCTGCTTCATGGGAGGTAATTGTGGTCTTTGGCCAAAGTCTGATAGAAACAAAAAATTCCCAAATATGAACATTTTCTTGCCAATTGAATATACCTATAAAAGGAGAAAACTAAAATTATATATGGTGTTATGTCAGCTGTTGTATGATTTAGTTTTTGTTTAGGACTGTAGCTCAAGGCCATGTGTCTTATTAATTCTGATTTCCCCCTCATCTTTGGATATGGTAGTTGAAGCGGAAACCTTCCCTGTTTCTGCAGGCAAGATTAGGCACTTGTAACTTCTTAGATATTGGCTCTGCTATGATAAAGACCATGGTTGCCAATGGAGGTGAGTTTTTTCTCCCCCCCTTGGGAGTAATCCTGAACCAGAGTAGCATTCAGCTTCATATAACAAAGAAGGAATACATTTCAAGAGAGCCAGAATTCTGCTTTCAGGAAAGCAGAATTTATTCCCACTTTGCAGATGAGGTATCTGAGGTTTAGAAAATTGAGATATCTTAACCAGTGTCCCTAATCAAATAAGTGATAAAAGATTGGTCTTTAAATCTAGTATAATATGCATATATCATTCAACATGACTTTTATCAGTCAGAATAGGCTAGGTTATATTGTGGTAACAAATAACCCCAAATCTTAGTGACTTACATCAAGGAAGGTTTTCTGTTTCTTGCCAGTGCTACTTCATCCATTCGGCAGACTGTAGGTTTTTTCTATGTGGCTTTATTCCCAGTTGCAGGCTTATTGAGGCACATCTGCCTAGATCATTGTTGGTTTTATTGTAGAAGGAAAAAAATTCATGGAAAGTCATATATTACCTCTTTAAGCCTCTACTAGGAAAAAGTACACATCGCCTCTGCCCATTTCATGACCAAAACATGGCCAAGCCTGACATCAAAGAGGTGGGGAAAGTATCAGCCATCCCAGAGATAAGCAACACAGTTTGGGAAATAAATCAACTTGTTTTTTGACCTGTAGAAACAACCAGTCAGTATCACCTGGGACGTTATTTGAAATGCACGTTCCCAGACCTTTCCCCAAACCTAATCAGAATCTGTATTTTAACAGGATGTCTGGGTTATTCATATGCCATTAGAGAAGCACTAGTTTAGCACAATGCTCAAATGTTACTATTATGTATCCCAGAACTTTGGCACTTCTTGTTTTGCTAATTTCTTACCCTACTTGCTTCTCTAATATCTTTCATGAATTGAAAGGAAGACTGAGATGCAGAACAGGACCCCCAGCTTCATCTACAGACTTACTTTAAGCCCTTGATTTAAAGTGTAGGACAGAATATAAATGTTCTTTTCCTTAAGTATTAACTGAAAAGTAAAGGACTCAAGGCATCTAATGTAGCCACTCAGATCTATCACCTGAGTGGTAAACTCCAAGCTTTACAAACTCCATGGGCATGCACCAGCAAAAACTGGTCTTTGCTAGAGACACTTTGCTAGGTCTCTGTTCTTTCCAGCAAAAATATACAGACTCCAAAGTGACTGCTGCTCTAACACCAATGACCTGTGAAGAAAAAAAATAAGAGGACATCCTGAGTCACAAATCTCCAAACCTATGTTCCATTCTTTTGCTGCACCAAAATGCTTGGCAAAAGCAAAGGCCAAATCTATAGCTTTAGGGAATTCTCTGAAAATATGCATATAGCTATGGGTAAGAACTGGATGAAATTTTGGTATGGTATGGTGTGAAATTGTGTGAAATAACATACCATGCTGAGCAGAAGTCCTGGAGAAGAGGAAGAACTCTTATAAACATTAATTTCTAATATTTATGGGCCCACAGAAGACAAGTAGTAAACTCAGGTAGTTCCTCAGCCTTTCATTTTATTTGAGTTGATGGGGACAGGCTCTAGGAAAAGAAGAAAGAATATGGTTTAAAAAAAAAAAAAAAGTATGTGCGCCTGGGTGGCTCAGTTGGTTAAGTGACTGCCTTCAGCTCAGGTCATGATCCTGGAGTCCCGGGATTGAGTCCCGCATCGGGCTCCCTGCTCGGCAGGGAGTCTGCTTCTCCCTCTGACCTTCTTCCCTCTCGTGCTCTCTATCATTCATTCTCTCTCTCTCTCTCAAATAAATAAAGAAAATCTTTTAAAAAAATTTAAAAAATTTAAAAAAAGTATGATTTTGGTATCCAGAAAAGAAGAATTCTGGCCTTGAATCTACCTTTGGCTAGTCATATGACCATGAACAAACAACTCACTTTTCTGGACCCAGGTGCAGAAAGCTATGTGTTCCACAAGGTTAAGTTAATGGTATAAATCTAGTGAATTTCAAGAATTCCTCATTTTCTGTCAGTTTTATCATTTTGGCTTAAGTGTAAGATTTCCTTAAAAAATTACAGCTTGACAGAAACAGGATCTCCATGGTACATCCTCATTGTAACAGTCTAAGAAACCATGCTTTCCTATCAGCATAAAGGACATTGTGGTGATGTTTGAGATGAGGAAGTTTTCATCTGCTGCACTTAATGGGAGAAAATGTAAATTAGCTTAATAATCAAGGGCATTGTTCTATTTCCAGAAGTGTGGAAACTCACTTTTTACAGATACTTAGCTTCCACAGACAGAACAGCAAGAGAATCAAGCACTTATGTAAATAACATGAATGGTGTTTAATGTATGAGCCTTAGACTGAGTCTTGGCCTTGATATGTACTAAATAGTGACTCTGACTAATCCCATATTTTTATTAGCAATATAATTTCAAATATGATATGAATATATTTGTGTCTAGCTTTGTAAGACTTCACTGTTGTGAAGACCAAATGAGGTACTGTGTACGAATCCCTTAATAAAGTTCCTAGAACACGATATATTGTCAATAAATGCTGTTGTGATTATTATTGTCACAATGTCACAATTATAATAACATTATAACCTTGCTAGAAGTTTAGTTACTGTATGTTATAGGTTGAATTCTGTCTTCCACCACAAAAAGATACATTGATACCTTAACCTCTAACACCTCAGAATGTGGACTTAGAAATAGGATCACAACAGATATAATTTGTTGAGATGAATTCATAGTGGAATATGGCCAGACCCTACTCCATTATGACTGGTGTTCTTATAAGTAGACTGTCAAGTGAAGAGACAGACACATAGAGAGATGGCCATGTGATGATAAATACAGAGATTGAAATTATGCAGCAGCAAACCAAGGAATATCAGAGATTGCCAGCAAACCACCAAAAACTAGGAAGAGGTGAGAAAAGATTCCCCTACAGGTTTTAAAGGGATCCTGGTGCTGGTCCAGTTGACACCTTGACTTTGGATTTCTAGGCTCCAGAATTGTGAAAGACTATATTTCTCTTGTTTTAGCCACCCAGTTTGTGGTACTTTGCTAGGATACCCCTAGGGAACCATTACACTGTATTGACCAAGTGTCTTAACTCCAGTGAGTCTCAGTTGTCATTTACATGCATATACACACGCAAACACATACATACATGTATATGTACACACATATATATGGAGAATAATACCATTTTATAAAGGGACTTTGAAAAACTCAAAATACTATAAAGATTAAAATATTTTTCTAATTATCAATATTTAGTCTGTATTAATCACCCATGGATAACTTACATAGAAGAAGAAGGAAGAAGAAGTAGTTACAATTAGTCTTTAAGAGCATCTGACTAAGCCTTGAAATGATTATGGATTTCATGCTTGTGGAGCAACCTCCAATGAATCATGCCTCCCTGAGTCCATGCCCTTGTGTAGTCCCTTCCCATTTTGAGTCTGGGATTGCCCAGGTGACTTGTTTTGGCCAAGGGACTACAGCAAACATGATGCAGGGAGAAGTTCACAACTGAAGCCTCTGGTCTTAGAATGCTACTGTAATATGAAGAAGCCCAAATTGACTACCAAAGATGCATAGCCTAGCCAGCAACCAGTCCCAACCCCCAGACCTGTGAGTGAGGCCATCTTAGACTCTTCAGCCCAGTTGACCTGCCAGGCAGCTGCAGCCATAAGAGTGACTCTGGCTGAGACCAGCAAAATAAGTGTCCAGCAGAGTCAAGCCTTAATTGCTGACCTGCAGAATCCTAAACAAATAAAATGGTTGTTGATTTAAGCCACTAAGTTGTGGTATGGTCTGTTATACAGCAATTGATAAATGATACACAGGGAGAAAAAAAAGAAATAAAATTCATCTACATACCCTTCAACCTTCTGAGCACTGTTAAATTTATGATTGAGTGCCTAGGGATTTTCTCCTGTTTCCAGTGGGTAAAGGACCTGAGCCAAGTTGAAGCAGCTCTACATCTAGAGTAGCACAAAGTGGGCATGTGTCAAATTGTGATGCCCGCTTTCCTTATTCTTACAATGGGCTTATAAAATATTCATGTTTATAAAATATTGACAGGCATTGCTCTACTTGATACCCACAATATCTCAAAGTTAAATGTCTACTTTCCTCCTTATGATGAAAATAAAAAGAGATCGAAGAGAACTCTGGTGACTTGCCCAAGAGAGTAGGGTTAATAAGGTTGAAAGAAATCCAGATCTTTAAAATCCTTTTCCGCAATACTCTATTTCATGCCTACCCAGTTAACCTATTTGATGAATCCTTACTGAGGTTGAAAAAGGGAAAAAATAGAAATATATTGATCTGATGGCTTACAGGTATGAAAGCCAACCCCAAACAGTAACAAGAAGACTGTAAGTCATGTTATATACTTTATTTAACCCTTAATCACGTGAGTATTTCCCAGTTAGTATCTACAGATAGCTTTCTTGATTTTCCCCACATTTTAAAGCCAAATAATGTGGATAATATGCTGAAAATGGGAACTCACATTTACTTACATAATGACATCCTTTGGTACTTGATGATCTCAACTCTGGAATCCAGTTTTATAGAACAGAAGGAACAGTTGAAAAATAAAGTAATGTCCTCACTTTCAGAGAGGTTGTAAGTCTCTTTTGGAAGCTCTGAAATGTGATGAGCTTTAAACACTAAATGGTCAAACTGGTATTTGAATATCTCTGAAATGTCCTTCTTAGTGTGTATACTACACACTTTCACCTTTTGCAACATAAAAATGCTAAAGTAGGTGTCAGGGGGTATAACTTGTTACCATTTCTGAGCCTCAGTGATTTCATATGTAAAGTGGATATTAACTACCACCATGTCATGGAGTAGCCACATATGTAACATATCCAGTAGAGTACCTTTCTTACAGAAAGCTCCCAATAAACAGTGGCTGCTTTCATTATTACCACCTACCTTATAAGGTAGATGCAGCAGATACTAAATTTCTCATCTGTCCATAATGGGCAATAAAGCTGAGTAGAGTTAATACATCTATTTAGTCTTGCACAGCAAGTTAGTGTCTGAGTCAGAGTTGGAGCACTAGTCTCATCATCTGTCTCCACCACATTCCTGCCAAATCATGGTAATAGTCGTGTAATGGTAAAAGACAAAAATGTCTCAATTAATGCAGCATTTACATATCTAATATTTATGGAGTGCTTCCATTTTGAAAAGTATCATCCTAGACACTGTGAAAGCTATAAAAATAGCATTGCATAATGGACAAACACATGGCCTTTAGAGAAAGACTGGGCACTGAGTCCTCCCTCTCATCAGCTCTCTGAATTTGAAAAAAATTAACTTTCTCAAGATGCGATTTCCTCATATATTTTTTTTAAATTTTATTTTATTATGTTAATCACCATATGTTACATCATTAGTTTTTGACGTAGTGTTCCATAATTCATTGTTTGCATATAACACCCAGTGCTCCATTCAATATGTGCCCTCTTTAATACCCACCACCAGGCTAGCCCATCTCCCCACCCCCCTCCCCTCTAGAACCCTCAGTTTGTTTCTCAGAGTCCATAGTCTCAAAGGGCTAGTATCCAAAATCTATAAAGAACTTCTTAAACTCAACACCCAAAGAACAAATGATCCAATCAAGAAATGGACAGAAGACACGAACATTTTTCCAAAGAAGACATTCAAATGGCCAACAGACACATGAAAAAGTGCTCAACATCTCTCGGCATCAGGGAAATCCACATCAAAACCTCAATGAGATACCACCTCACACCAGTCAGAATGGCTAAAATTAACAAGTCAGGAAACAACAGATGTTGGCGAGGATGCGGAGAAAGGGGAACCCTCCTATACTGTTGGTGGGAATGCAAGCTGGTGCAGCCGCTCTGGAAAACAGTATGGAGGTTCCTCAAAAGGTTGAAAATAGAGCTACTCTATGACCCATCAATTGGACTACTCGGTATTTACCCCAAAGATACAAAAGTAGCGATTCGAAGGGGTACATGCATCCCAGTGTTTATAGCAGCAATGTCCTCATATTTAACATAATTATATTTATTTCTCATCACAACTTTCTGCAGCAGAATAATACAAATTGTGTAAAGTCATAGCAAGACTCATAAATCATATTTGTTAATAGTATCTTATGCTTGCCATTTATCCTGATCTCAAAGAGCTTATAATCTGGTAGGAGGATATAGGGCATTAATATTAAATATATAATAAGGAAAAAAGAATGCCTGTGCACAGAACAGATTAAGTATTGTGGGGTGGGAAGGGGAGGATATATTACTTCTGGCTGTGGAATCTGACAAGTTTTTTGGAGGAAATATTATTTGAACTGGGCCCTAAAATACAGATGGATTTGATGGATTTGGTGCATGTAGAGACTTTTAATAGACTGTTTTCATAAAGAGTTATGTTTCATCTTGGGCATAGGTAGGTTCTTCAAGAGTTGCACATAATATTTTTGGTAAAGAAATATTTGCACATGGGTGAACTGAAACATCAGGAAGCAAAGAAATTGTTCATGGTTATGGAGAACAAATCTCAGTTGTCCCCTGTGTTCTGTGTCCTGACCCAGTTTCTTCACTGATCATTGACCCCAAAGAAGTATCTGTTGACTCAAGGAAAAGTCAATACTACTTTTCCCTATTAGAGTATTGTAGGATCTTGAAAGATTATAAAATCGGATACATGCTTAGAATCAGGTTCTGCCATCTATCATGGTGGAAGCAAACATGCTATAAGTAAAGAGTGATATTTTCCTGAGTGGCCAATGTAATTATTTTTGTTACAGAAGCCAGCAGGGTGGGACCTGGATCCCCCTTCACATTTCAGCAAAACCCCTGCTAACAAGTGAAACTAAATTTCTTCTCTCCCCTCTGCATCTGGGCCAATTTGTGCAGGCCAAATAGATTAGCCTCTGATATCTTGAAACAGATGTTTGTTATTGGAATTGTCATATGTGTGCAACATGTTCCACAAGTTGGTGGGGATATTCTGGGCTCCAGGGTGTGTAGAGACATCATTCTGGGTGGGGTTTTCCAAACAGTTTGGGTGAGAGTGTTGCTGACAAGGATTTGCTCTCCCCAGCACTTTTCTCAGTAGGAGAGCTACCTGGAGGAAAGTGCCAGGTGCCTCCATGAGAAGGATGAATGTATTTGGAGCCTAATGTGTACGTTAGTTAAGATCTGGTCAAGAAAACCAAAGACATACCAGCTGTTTTAACACAAAATATTTAACATAAGAGATGTAGTGAGTAGGGAAAAGCAAAACTGGAAAACTAATAGAACAAAGTAATTGCAGGAAGAACTGTCACCCCTGGAGTTAGGGGAGGAAAGAGAAGATATTGGCATTATTAAAATGGAGAAAGCTTGCAAAAAATTAAAAAAAAAAAAAAGTCTTTCAGTGGTGAAACCCAGACTTCTAAGCTGGCAATGCTTCCTAACTGAAGCTGATACCCCAGAAACACAAGTGAGTGACCCTGCAGAGCTGGTGCTCAGAGCTGTGACTGGCTGGTACTGGAACCTGAAAGGGGTTGCAGTGAGGTTTTCCTGGGAGTGCAAGGAAAATGAAAACTGCAACCGACTTACTGTCTTGCATTTGCATGCCTAGGCCCCACTCTGGATCCATGACTCAAAATCTTAGAGTGGGCATGTGTATTTTTTAACAATCTTTTCAACTGCTAATTGACATTATCAACACAGGTGGGACTGCTGTACCCTTACCTTATTTCCCAAAGCATTTTAAGGTGTTTTCAACTGATTTACTATGTCTATGAATTGTCTTTGGCTGTCTTGACCTTTCCAGCAATGGCTGGTAAAGATACACGAGCTGTCACCAGCCATAACTTTCTCAGTGGATATCAGATAGTTGTTTGATCTGTCTGGGTCATACTGCTGACACTCTATTATCCATGCTTGTGTTAACCTGGTGAATTAGCCACAGGGTAACTAATTAGTCATTCACTTAGTGCTTATTATATGCCAAAAAAATATGCTGCGAGCAAATATCCAACTTAAATAAAAACCAACATAGTCTCAGCCCCTATGTAGCTTTCATCTACTAGGAGTGAGGCATTTACAAATGAACACATTAATCAATATGTGGTCACAAATCTAGGCAAATTTTCTGAAGAAGCAGGAGAATAGAATATTATAAAAGAGTATTATGGTAGATTGGTTACAAAAATGGCCCTAATTTATCTACTTGTTGTACCCATACAACCTGCAACATGACTTTGGCATTCCTCCTAGTAAGAGGTGAAGTCTATTTCCTCACCTCTTTGAATCTGACCTGGCCTCTGTGACTTCCTTTAGCCGATAGAATGTTGTGGAAGTGGCAGTGTGTTCCAAGATTAGGTAATACCTGTTAGTATCATGTGAACAAGGTCAAGATATTGTGCTGAAGGACAACTGACCACGTGAGCTGGGATGATTTGTCTCATGTGAGTGAGACCTCATGGAGCAGAGATGGGCTATCCCAGCTGAAGCCGTTCCAACCAAGACCCCTGAGCAGCTGACCACAAATGCATAAATGTATTCAGCCGACACTGGAAGAGCTGCCCATTTGAGCCCAAATCACCATCCTGATGCATCCTGAGCAAAGAAAGTGTTTATTGTTTTTAAGCCATTAGGTTTTAAAGTGTTTTTTATACAGCAAAAGGAATTGATAGAAGTAATCAAAGTAACACAAATCTGTGCTTCAGAATTAAGTATCCTTCTGAATTATCTGATTCTGACTCTATATTGGGAGCTTCTGGACCTCTCATTGCTTTGAGCTGTTTTATAACTCTGCTGTACAGAACTGATGTCAGTGCAAATGAGTCTGGTCTGTGGACATGCAAATAATTGTATTTGTGGAGGAATATTCCTCTTCCCTGTGGAAAAGCCAGTTTTGAGCCCATTGCAATTTCATTTCAGTGTTCTTGGTCTAAAGGTATTTGCTTTGATTTGCACACTCTCTTTATTACAACTTTATTATGTAATTTATATAGCGTATATGTTTATAATTTATGTAGCATAAAGTTCATCCATTTTCAACTCAGTGAATACACAACTCAGTGTTTTAAATATGTGTATAGAGTTGTGTAATCATCACCAAAATCTAATTTTAGAACATTCTTTAAAAAAGAAGCCTCATACCAACTAGCAGTCATTTGCAGATGACCCTTCTGTCCTCCCACCCTACTGGGGCATTAGTTAACATTAATCTACTTCCTGTCTCTACAGATGTACTTATTCTAGACAATTTATATAAAGGAAATCATGCAGTGTATGTTTTTTTCTGACTGTCTTCCTGAATTTAGGATAATATTTTTGAGATTTATACATGTTGTAACATGTATCAATACTTAGTTAACTTTTATGGATAAATAATATTCCATTATGTGTGTAATACCAGAGTTTGTTTATCCATTTATCAATTAATGGGCATTTGGGTTATTTCCACTTTTTGGCTATTAAGAATAATGCTGTTGTGATTATGAGTGAACACAATTTTGTGTCGACATATGTTCTCATTTCTCTTGGGCATATACTTGGGAGTAGAATTGCTAGGCCAAATGGTAAATGTATATTTGGCATTTGAAGGAACTGCCAAATTATTTTCCAAGGTACCAGCATCATTTTACATTCCCACAGCAATGTATGTGGCGGGTTCCAATTTCCCACATCCATGCCAACACTTGGAGTTGTCTTTTTTATTACAGCCAACCTGGATGAGGTAGTATCTCATTGTGGTTTGATTTGCATTTTACTAATGACTAATGATATTAAACATCCTTCATGTGCTTATTGGTGATTTCTATATCTTCTTAGGAGAATTGAATATTAAATCCTTTGTGCATTTTATAGTTGGATTATTTGTCCTTTTATTATTTAGTTTAAAAATTATATATTCAGCATACAGGTGCCAAATCAGATACATGATTTGCAATGCTCCTCACAGACTTTAGACTGTTTTTTCATTTCTTTTTTTTTTAAAGATTTTATTTGTTTATTTGAGAGAGAATGAGAGAGAGCATGAGAGGAAGGAGGGTCAGAGGGAGAAGCAGACTCCCTGCTGAGCAGGGAGCCCGATGTGGGACTCAATCCCAGGACTCTAGGATCGTGACCTGAGCTGAAGGCAGTCGCTTAACCAACTGAGCCACCCAGGCGCCCCTGTCTTTTCATTTCTTGATTGTGAAGTTTAAAGCACAAAAGTTTTTAATTTTGATGAAACCCAATTTATTTTTTCTTTTGTCAGTTATGCTTTTGGTATCATGTAAGAAACCATTGACTAACCTAAGTTCACAAATGTGTTATTCTAATATTTTTATAGTTTTAGCTTACATTTAAGTGTACAATCCACTTGAGATATTTTTGTGTATCATGTGAAATAAGGGTACAAATTCCTTGTTTTGTATGTAAATATCCATTTGTCCCAGCACTGTTTTTTGAGAAGACTGTTCTTTCTTCATTGAACTGTCTGCCATTTTGTTAAAAATTGACTATAAATGTTAGAGTTTATTTTTGGATTCTCAATTCTATCCCATTTATCCATGTGTATATCCTCATGCTAGTCTTGATTCCACATTGTCTTGATTACTATAGCTTTATAGTAAGATTTGAAATTGGAAACCATGTCTTTCAACTTTCTTTTTTCTTTTTCAAGATTGTTTTGACTATTCTAGGCCTCTTGCATTTCCATATGAATTTTAGGATCAGTTTGTCAATTTTAGCAAAAGCACCAGTTGAGATTGTGATAGGGATTGCATTGAATCTGTAAATCAGTAAGAGGATTGAACCAAGTTGTGAGATCTGCCTGTTTCCATAATTTAAAATGAGTTAAATAGAGACTTTACATATGTTCATTTTAAATGTTTATGAAAGTTATGTTTTTATATTTTCTTAAAAATTATTTTTAACAACAGATATTGAATTGTGGAGTATCACGGGGCTCAGCCCCAGCCTCTCAGCATTCCTTACTCTACACTCTGTTTCCTGAGCAATGTCATTCACACCCACAGCTTCAATTAGCCTCAGTCTACACATCAGTGCCTCCCAGATTTTTTCTTCTCTAAAACCTCATTGTCTAAGCTCCAGACATAGGCTCTTTAATTCTATCTGCCTACTCAACATCTCCACTTAGATATCTCAAAGGTACTTCTAACTCAACAGGATTGAGCTTGAATTCATTCCTTTACCTCCCTGGCCTAGGTTCTGTTCTACCATTGATATCTATGTCATTAAATGAGAACATCTTCCATTAGGTTGCACAAGCCAGATACCTGAGAATCACAGTTTATCTTCCCTCCTCTCTGCTTCCTTTCCTACCAGATTTATCTTAGAAGTATTCACACACCCAGTCCAGCCCTCTCCATTGCTACTGATAACCGTCCCAATATAAGCTACTATTATGTCTTTCTTAGACTACTGCAATAGTCTTCTAACTGGTTTTCTTATATCTACTGTGTCCACCTTTTCTCTGATCTCTTCACTGTAGGCAGATTTCCAAAAATCAAGTCTGATCCTGTCAGCATGCTTAAAATCTGTAATGGCTTCTTGTATCTCTGGCATCTTGTATCTCTTGGAATAAGGTCCAACTCTTCCCTATGGTACAGGGCCATGTGTAGCTTGGCTCTTGCTTACCTTTCTTTTTTTATTTTTTTAATATTTTACTTATTTGACAGAGAGAGAGAGAGAGAGAGAGAGAAAGCCCAGGGAGTGGGAGAGGGAGAAGCAGGCTCCCCGCTGAGCAGGGAGTCTGATGTGGGTGGGGCCCAATCCCAGGACCCTGGGAACATGACCTGAGCCGAAGGCAGATGCTCAACCGACTGAGCTATCCAGGCACCCTTCTTGCTTATCCTTCTACCCTCTCCCTCTCTTATACCACTGTCACCTTCTACCAACTACCTGAATTTTGATTCATTTAATTGGATATACAGTTGTCCCTTTTACTGCTTCTGTTCCCTCTACTGGAACCATAGATTATCCAAATTTCCATCTACTTAAATTCTATGTATCTTTTAGGTATTTGGTAATTTTTACGGAAAAAAAATTTGCTGATTCCCCAGCGGGGCAAAGGTTTGTGATATTTTTGTGTGTGTGATACGTTTTTACAGGACAATGTCACTTTCCTTAGGACATCTGTTAACATTTATACCACTTATTTAACTGAGTATTTGATTATTATCCATCTTCTTACTAGACTAAATTTTTCATTAAATCAGAGACCCTATGTTTGTGAACCTTGTGTAATGGCCAGGCATCATTCTCTTGCAAATAAAACAGGAAACCAACTTATGTTTAAAAGAAAGAAGGAGGAGTGCCTGGGTGGCTCAGTCAGTTAAGCGTCTCTGACTCTTGGTTTTGGCTCAGGTGATGATCTCGGGGTCCTGAGATTGAGCCCTGTGTCAGGTTCCCTGCTCAGTGGGGAGTCTGCTTGAGATTCTTTCTCTCCTCTCCCTCTCCCACTGCCCCTCCCCCACCCACACTCTCTCTTCTCTAAAATAAATAAATCTTTAAAAAAATAAAATGAAGGAGGAGGAGGAGAGGAGAAGTGAGGGAATGAGAAAGGAAAGGAGGAAAGGGGAGAAAAAAGAAAAGTTTTTAGAGTAATGTAACTGAAAAGTTTAGAGGTTCAAGTCCCAGTTCCAATTAAGTCAGGAGTCAGGTACACGGATGGTATTTTCTCCTCATGTCTTGGCTCGGCTTTTTTCAACAAGCACTTCATTTTCAGAAAACTTCCTGCCATGTTTCAGAAAGATGGCTAGCAACAGTCCAGGCTTAAGTTCTACCACCTAGTCTAAAAGAAAATGCTTCTCTTTGCTAATAGTTCCAGGGAAAGCTCCCAGTCTGATTCTCAGTGACATGGATTGGATCACATCCACTCCCAAACAGATTACTGTGACCAGGGATGCTTGATTGCTTCCAGACCCAAAGGATGCAGTCAGGCTTACTCAAACCATATGAGCAAGAATTTAGGAAGGGGTGCTCCCCAAAGGAAGGAGAGGAAGAAGAAGGCAGAAGAATAGAAAAAACATCAAAAACTCATCAGTACCTAGCACATAGTGTCTGGCATATAACTCTTGCCCAATAAATACTAGCAGAAGAATGAAGTAAGTCAGGCAGAGTTGATGTGATGTGAGTGATGAAATAGGATGGTTAGAGTAGCTTGGTTGAATGAATGAATTTGGCCTTGAATCCCATTTCCATCATTTACTATGTGGGTAACCATAGGCAAGTTACTTAAACACCTTGATCTTCAGTTTTTCATCTATTGAACTATGATAATCCTAACAACCAGGGGTTTTGTGAGACAAGTGTACTAAGAAACACATTAAGTGCCTATGAGTGTCAGTTCTTCCCTCTCTGTTCTTTGAAGTGAAGGCCAAAGTCTGGATCTGGAGCACTATTTTCCCAATTTTTTTCTAATGAATACTAAGCATCTGTCAGTCATGCAGGAAAAAAAAAAAGAGCGAGGACTAAATTTAAGAAAAAATGGAAATGATAGTTATGAGTCAGATGAGGTTGACAGATTTTCCACAAGCCCTCTTTTCTACACCAACCAATAGAACCTTGAGCCGATAATATCCTTTCTATTCAATTCACACCTGGTTCTCAGGGATCTGTAGCTCCAAGTTAGCACAATGAACTTGGCTGTATTGTTCTATGCTATTTCCTCCTGTCCATGCCTGAAACCGCACTTCAATCAATTGCTAATGTCAGCGTGGGAGTCATAATCCTGCTTTAGCACTGCTGCAAGTTACCACATCTCCGTGGGTCAGGGAAGGGAGTTTGTCTAAGGGAGTATACCTGAAAACCAGACAAAGCTTTCTGTTTTCTCCCAGACAGTGAACTATAGTGAGATCCAACCCAGTAAATCTCATAAAATACCTTCTTTCTTGCCAGGGAAGGAGTTAACTCTACAGCTAGAGCTACTGCCAGGTTGTGAACCTCTGAAAATTAATGTACCCCCAGTTCTGTCTAACTTGTCTTTACTGACCAGAGGAGCCTTGCCTAACATCCACAGCCTACAAAGAGACATAGCTAAAATTGAAATGACTTTTTTTTGTTATAAATCTTCAGGCTGTGTCAAGCATAGAATACTTCTACACCATGTTATCAGATACATAACCATTAAAATAGTGGTATAATAAAGAGCTCAGAGAAGAGACATTCACAGTGTTTGGAGACAGAACAAGGAATGACCTTCTGATTCCCCAGTGATGTGGAATTACCATCCCTATGAGATGCGTTACAGTGCCTCAGACTAGTTAGTGTAGTATCATGTGCTTCTCGGTTAGCTTTAGCTTTAACTCAGGTGATAGTCCTCTTCATCAAAAATGCATAGTCCAGGTGACCAGTTAGCAATACTTAGTGCCTTACTACAGTGACAGCTGCCACAATCTCATCTCTTATTCCTGCCTTGATCATGGTTTTTCTAGTTAATATACTCAATGTGACAAATATTGGTAAAACTGAGTGGCTTGTTGAGAAGCATGATGAATGCCAGAAATGGGCAAAATTAAAGGCTACAATTTATTAGAGACATTCCTAATCATACATAAATAGGGAGTTAGAATTCAGTTAGTGCAAATACCTCTTAACCCATTCCTAAGTGATGCTATGTCTTGCTCTTGATTTTAGGGGATAGATGGTTACCTGAGCCCAACTCCAGAAGGAATGCTGTGTCCACCTTAAGTGAACTGTCATGCAAGGAGTAATCAAGGCACTTGAAAAGACAACTGTAACATCATTAAATTTGTAGTCAGGTTTTTTGCTAAATAAATGTCCATATGTGTGGTGAACTTTGGCTTGAGACTTGAATTCATTAACCTAGCAGTGAAGGTGGGGGACACTAACTCACTTACCTCAAACTGTTTTTAGTGGCTGTGCCATGATCTACCCAAAAGAACCTGAAGTAGAGCATGATTAATTTAGTTTGGTTAATAATATATAATTTTAAAGAATTTTTATCTTTTGTCAGTCTTCATCCGATTGTATCAGCCATTCCTGAGTCTTAAAATATTACTTCAGTTGTATAGATGGCCTGGACATGATAATTATTAGGATGATAATTATAATTTGATAGGCAATTGACATTTGTACAAAGCTGTGTAGATCACACATACACTTTATCACACACATAAAGAAAAGTGATGTCAGTTAATAATGGACATATTTATTGCCCCCTGCAGCACAGAGGGGTCAAGTGTTAAAATGGTAGGATGTAGGTATCAGGTGGGAGAGGTGGAAGGATGAGCAAGGCCAAGTGTGCAGGGTTTTTTCAAGCCTCTGCTGGTGTCACATTTGCTAACATATCATTGACCAGAGTAAGTCACATGGTTGAGTCAAGAGTCAGAGTGAGAAGGTTCTACAAGTCCTGTTTCCTGGCTTGGGGGATGCCTGGGTAACCTCAAAGCCATAGAAGGTATGGCCCCAACATGGAAAGTCTGGGCCTTGAGTTAGCAGGGGGAGGAAAGGTACCTACGAATGTCCCCCAAACTTCATCAGGTTGTGAAGCAAGCAAGAAGTAACCTGTTATGGTAGTAAGTCTCTCAGATCTCTTTTTTAGGATTGTGGTTGTTGGTTTATAAACCCCACCTAGCCAGACCGATTTTGACATATAGAGACATCCTAACATTTCTCCCTTTAATTTCTGTTTTAGATGGCTTCATGGTATATTCTCTGGTCTCTAATTCTGTGTGTTTGTTAAGAGTTACACTCTTGCTCAGTCCACATCTTGGAGAAAACTTGTAAGACTCAAAATCAGAAAATGTGTTCTAGAGTTGTAGGTTAATAAGCTATGTGATGTAAGCTATTTAGCTTTTTTAAGAAATTTCTTCTAAAAGGTTGAGGCAATAGCATCTGCTTTGTGTAGTTACTATGAGGACATGAGAGGCATATGTGATAAATACCTATGAATTTTTCACTTAGACTATGAAGTATGCAAATACTGATTTTATTAGTGTTTATTTTGGAACTTGCCAAATCAAATGAGGAATAAACACTGTGTTGTTATAATTCTGGAGACACATCCCTTATATTTTCCCAATTTAAACTTACTGGATTCTTTAGGTTCACAGACAGAAATTCCTGCATTAAGTGATCATCCCCTACAGGCAAAGTCCAAAGTTCTCCTTCATGGAGTTTACAGGTTCTTTAATACGGAGGCTATTTTTCTACCTTATCCCCAACCACCCCATCACCAACTTCCTCTGTATTCCTGCCATCCTGAACTTCCCAGGGTTCACAGGCCTGTGTCTCTGCACAGCTTCCCCTATGACTGGAATCTTCCCACTTCCTTGCCAGGCCACCTGCACTTCCCCATGCCAGGGAGGCAAGCCGCTCCCCAACACCGAAGTCTGGCTTCCATCCTTGTGTTTTTGGGAAAGCCTCTGCTGCCTCTCCTCCCACCCTCCAGGCAGAGTTAGTCATTCTCTTCCTGAGCTGGAACAGGGCCTTATACATTCCTCTTATAGTACTTCATTTATTTTGTTTACGTCTGTCTCCCCAACAAGATGCTGAGCTCTTGGGAACAAGTCTGTGTTATTCATCTCCACCCCCAGCACCTAGCCCAGTGCCTGGAACATTAACAAAGGCATTTGGGTCCCCCAGAGAGATTCCTCTGATTTTTCTATGCTGTATTCAGAGAATTGGTAGATTAGATTTACTGAGAATAACCTCTCTCTTCTTTGAGGGTTTTGATGAACATTTGAAATTCTAGGATAACCATAATATAAAGAACATATATTTCCCCCAAGTAGAGTTTCCCCCAGATTGGTGGTAAATCCCAGCATTGAGTCAGTGGTTATTAAACTCTGGGAGCATCTAAATTACCGGAGAGAACTTGATTAAAATACAGAGCTGAGATTCCTATGCGAGATCTCAGGAATTACAGTCTTTGGGGGTGAAACCCAGGTACCTGTATTTCCAGAAATTTCCCCAAGTGATTCTGATGTATGTCAATTTTTAGAACCATTGCACTAGACCGATCTGACTTATAAATTGCTGGTTCCAATTGCTTCAAATGTTTCCTGTTGTCAAAAAGAACAGAAACAAAAGCGCCCATTCAGAGGGCTGGGTGCGCTTTCCCCCACCTGGCCACAGGTGCCCAGGCTCTCCCTGGAGAAGCACTGTCGCCTTTCTTATCTTTCAGCCGCCTTTGATCAGGAGCTTCTTCATTCTGCCTCATTCTCCACTTCAAAGCTGGAAACCTGATCAGCTCCACTTTCTTCCCTTCACCCAGGGCCCAGGCGACCCCACAGGTGAGCTGGTCACTTGGGAAGTCTATACAGCCAGGCTTCAGTATTCTGTTAAGAGGCCAGAGGCCAGTCTTTTGTGTAGCACTCCTGTCTGCTTCTCCCCCTACACAACTGGTGCCAAAGAGAAACCAGGAGAGGAAATACGACCTTGTTCTAAGCCTGCCTCCGTGGGTGTGGAATAACCACACTTAGGGCACAGTTTTAGGAACAGTTTTGCAGTGTTCCATCTCCTAATCCCTGAGGCAAGTCTTCCTGAGTTAAAGAGCAAAGGCTCTTTATAGTAAAGAATCACTTGGAGCTTCCAGAATAAATTTCCTTTTATCTGAACAATGAAAATTAGCTCCCAAGTGAAACTTTATAGAAAGGAAGATGATAGATGATTTGACTTTGTGAGTACAAGAGCAGTGTTAGTTCACTTTCCTTGGTAAATTACTTAATATCAGAAGAGTAGCATGTGCTAATTAGTGTAAGATGCTGTTTTCAACCCAGACTTTCAATCCACGACCCCAAAATCCCCCCTCCCCCAAGGACCCAAGGAACAAAACAAACCTTACTTTTAAATAAGTATACATAAATCATAAGGTCATTTAACAAAAACTGCTTTATTGAGATATACTTCACATATCATAAACTTTACCTATTTAAAGTGTACATCTCAAAAGTTAGTATATTCACAGAGTTATGTAATGATCACCACAATCTAAGTTTCGAACATTCTCATCACCTAAAAATCTTATACCCACTAGCAGTCACTTTCACATCTTCTTCTTCTGGCATAGCCCTGGGCAGCTCTAATATACTTTCTACCTCTGTGGATTTGCCTATTTTAGACATTTTATATAAATGGAATCATACAGTATGTGGTCTTTGGTGACTGGCTTCTTTCACTTAGGATAATGTTTTCAAGGCTCACCCATGTTGTAGCATTTATCAGTGCTTCATTCCTTTTGATAGCTGAATAATATTCCATTGAATGGATATGCCACATTTGTTGATAAATGTTTGCATTGTTTCTATTTTTTACTATTATGAATAATGCTATTATAATTATTCATGTCCGAGTTCATGTGTACCTACGGTTAAATTTCATTGCTAGGAATGGAATTGTTGGGTCATATAGTAACCCTATAATTAATATTTTGAGAAACCCTGTAATTAATATTTCTCCAAGTTGTTTTCCAAAGTGGCTGCACCACTTTATATTCTCACCAGCAATGTATGAGGGTTCCAATTTCTCTGTATCCACACTAAAATTTGTTGTTGTCTTTCTTTTTAATTGTACCCATCCTAGTGGATGTACATTGGTATCTTACAGTTTTGATTTGTATTTCACTAATAACTAATGATGTTGAGTATCCTTTCATGTCCTTATTATTTGTATATCTCTGAAGAAATGTCTATTCAAATCCTTTGCCCATTTTTAAGTTGGATTATTTATCTTTATTAAGTTGTTAGAGGTTTTTTTAATATATTTTATATATAAAGCCCTTATTAAAGATATCATTTTCAAATATTTTCTCCAAAACTGTGGATTCTTTTCCTTTCTTGATGGTGTCATTTGAATACAAAAGTTTTTAATTTTAATAAAGTCCAATTTATCTAGTTTTGCTTTTGAGCTTTTGCTATTGTATTCCAGAAACCATTTCCTACTCAAGGTCACAGAAATTTATTTTTATATTTTCTTCTAACAGTTTAAAAATTTCAAACCCTTAAATTTAAATCTGTGATCAATTTTAATTTTTTTTTAGTATGGTGTGAGGTAGGAGTCCAAGTTAACTCTTTTCCTGTTGTATTTCCTTGAAAATTGTTCCTTTCTCATTTTCTTGACACCCTTTTCAAAAATCAATTGAAAAATTCACTACTGACTCTTAAGTCTATTCTATTTATCTATAAGTCTCTACTTATGCTAGTACTATTTGGTCTTTATTATTGCATCTGTGTACTAAGATTTGAAATTGGGGAGTGTGTGGGGTACCTGGGTGGCTCAATTGGTTAAGCGTCTGCCTTTGGCTTGGGTCATGATCCCAGGGTCCTGGGATCAAACCCTGTGTTGGGTTCCCTGCTCAGCGGGGAGCCTGCTTCTCCCTCTCCCTCTGCCTACCGCTCTGCCTACCTGTGCTCTCTCTCTCTCTCCCTCTCTCTCTGTCAAATAAATAAAAACTTTAAAAAAAATTTTAAAAATGAAATTGGGAAGTGTGAGTCTTACAAACTTGTTTTTCTTTTTCTTTCAAGATTATTTTTGCTATTCCAGATACTTTGCACTCCTATATGAATTTTAGGTTCAGTTTGGCACAACCTTTCTCTTTAAAAAGCCAATTGAGATTCTGATAGAGTTTTCATTAAATTTATAATCAATTTGGGGAGCATTGCCATCTGAACAATATTAAGTCTTTCAGTCCTTGAACGTGGAATATCTTTCCATTTATTTAGATATTTTTAAATTTTTTTCAACGTTTTGTAATGTTCAGTGTACAAGTCTTGCACTTTTGTTTAATTCTAAGTACTTTTGTGCTATTTTAAATGGAATTGTTTTTATAATTTAATTTTTAATTGTTCATTGGTATTGCATAGAGTTACAGTTTGTTTTTTATATTAATCTTGTATCATGAAGCCTTGCTAAACTCAGTTAGCAGTTATAATAATTTTTAGTGGATTCCTTAGGATTTTCTATATATAAAATCATGTAACATGAAAATAGAGGTAATTTACTTTCTTTCCAATCTGGTTTTTTTTTTTGCTTTCTTGCCTAATGGCCCTGGCTAGATATCCAGTAAAATGTTGAATAGAAGTGGTGAGAGCAGACGTCATTCTCTTATTCCTGATCTTAAGGAGAAAGCATTAAATCTTTCACTATTAAATATTATGTTAACTGTGTATTGTTCAGAGATGCCTTTTATCAGATCAGGAAAGTTCCCTTCTGTTCCTAGTTTGTGGAGTGTTTTTATCATGAAGGAGTGGTAGATATTGTCAAATGCTTTTTCTCCACTTACTGAGATGATCATGTGTTTTTTGCCCTTTATTTTTATAAAATTGTTTCAAATTGTTTGATTTTTTTAATGTTAAATCAAACTTATATTCCTGGTATAAATTCAGTTCATCATGATAACAGTTCTTTATATTTGTTGCTGGTTTCAGCTTGCTCATAAGTTTATGGAAGTGTTTATGTCTATATTTATAAGAGATGTTGGCCTGTAGTTTTCCTGTATTGTTTTTGTCTGGTTTCGGTATCAGGGTAATGGTGATGTTACAGGATGGGCTGAGAAGAGTTACCGCCTTCTACTTTTTGCAAGAGTTTGTGAAGAATTGGTGTTAATTCTTTAATGTTTGATAGTATTCACCAGTGAAGCTATCTGTAAATGAGCTTTTCTTTGTGGGAAGTTTGAAATTACAATTTAGGCTCTTTACTTATAGGTATATACAGATTATTGATTTCTTCTAGAGTAAATTATTGTAGTGTGTGTCCTTCTCAGGAACCGTTCATTTCACCTGCTAATTTGTTGGCATACAATTGTTCATAGTATTCTCTTATAATTCTTATTGTTTCTGTAAGGTCTATAGTGATGTCCCCTCTTTCATTCTGATTGTAGCAATTTGAGTCTTCTCTCTTTTTTTCTTGGTCAGTCTAAAGTTTTGTGTATTTTGTTGACTTTTAAAAACAAAAAACTTTTTGCTTCTGTTGATTTTTTTTCTATTTTTTATTTTTGATTTTATGTGTTTCTCTATTATTCCTTCTGCCTACCTTGAATAGAGTTTGTTCTTTTTTTTTTTTTAGTTTTAAGGCAGAAGTTTACATTATTGATTTGAGATACTCTTTTTCAATGTAGATTTTTACAGTTATAAATTTTCCTCTCTGCACTGCTTTAGTTGTATCTTACACATTTCATTTTTTTTTAATTTTCATTCATCTCAGAGTATTTTCTAATTTTGCTTATGATTGCTTTTTTGACCCATTGATCATTTAGGACCGCTTTGTTTAATTTCTACGTATTTGTGAATTTCCCAAATTTCTTTGTGTTACTGACTTCTAATTTCATTCCATTTTAGTCAGGAAACATACTTTGTGTGATTTCAGTTCTTTTACATTTATTGAGATTTGTTTCAGGGCCTAACATATGGTTTAGTCCAGTGAATGTTCCATGTGCACTTAAATGGACTGTGTATTGTATTGTTGCTCCTTCCTAGACCTAATGAATCAGAATATCTGGGAGTTGCAGGAATCTTTGTTTAACAATCCCTCCAGGTTATTCTGATTCATGCTCAGGTTTGAGAACCACTGATTTTCACTCGGTGATTGTCTGCCTTGCCCATCTTTTTCTGAGATGTAATCAATCAGAAGATTCCCATGTAAACTTTCTGGAATTCTTCGCATTTTTCTGACCCTAGTGTCAAGTGAGTCCTTCAACAGCATATTCCTAGTTCAATGGTGTTGGCGTAATGTGGATCCTTAAGCTTGAACTTTATTTGACACTTAGCGCTCTGTACCCCTGCTGGTCCAGGAGGCCTGTCATCTAGTTTCCTTGGGCAAGGCTCTAATGCAATGCTTAGTTCTTTTAAGCCCTTCTTTGCAGTCCTGGTTTCTACTCCTTTTATTCCCATGTAATAGCTGGGCCTAGCTCTGAATGGAGTAATTACTTGGAATCTTGGCACCGGTCCCCTCTACCCTCCCTTGAATCACCACCTTCAGACTTTAATAAATCATTCCTATTGCCTGGGACCTCTGCTGGTCTAACCTGATTCATAATAACGGATCTTAGTTTTTGTCACTTATCCAAATCAATCTCCATTGCACTGTGCCTCTCTTTTCACAGCCCTTCAAACTGTTTATCTAGGATTATGGTCTGGACTCAGCACATGCCATCCAAATCTGCCTCCATATCCTCCTGCAGAGTCCCTATCTGATCTTGGGTTCTCTTCGCTATGACTCAACATCTTACTCTGTCAGATTGTGTATTAACAAGAAGTGCCCCAGTGGAAGTAAAGATGATATGGAGAATTTAGGAACACTAAGACACAGAGCAATCAGATGATTTACCCAATACCTCACAGTGAGGGGACTGGAAGAGCCATACATAGAATCGAGAAATTTGGAGTTTGCCTCTTGTCTGGCCACCCATATGGTATTGATGCACCTAGCCCAACTTATTTTTTTATTTTTTTATCTTGGCCTTTTCACTCATAAACCCACAATCACCCATTAAGAGAACCAGTAGAATCACCAGTAGGAGAACCCATTATCTTAAGGAAATACAGTGCTCAGGAATATTTTTCTGAGACAAAAATATGGGAAAGTGTCCCTTAGTAGATTATTTTAGAACCACATTTAATGAAAACCATAGTTTGTGCTGTGGGCCTTTAACACACAGAGGATTTCATTACTCCTATGATGACGATGACGTTGGTTTAATTTGCCCTGTTCTCTAAATCCTTTGGTTTTCTAAGTGCTGGTCAGGACAAAGAGGCATCTTTTCCACCATAAGGAGAGGTAAAACAGGATGGACAATAATAGAAGGTGGCTTTTGTATTGAGCTAGCTTTTGCCTGTGAACCATGATGAATGACAGATGCAATTTCATGATGAAAACTGGGTTGAATGCTCCAAGCTCAGTTATCCTTCTGAATACCTATAATTATAGAACTTTAGGTACTTAATTTTATGGGAAGTGGTGCATTTACAGAACTCAATATGAGCACATTTAAAAAATAATTCAATAGTTTTCAATAATTATTTCACAATTACCCAAAATAATTCACTATTTCATGTTTCATATTGACATTATAGATGCCTAATTTTTCCATCTAAATAAAATATCTTGAAATTTGAGATTTGAGAGATTCCAAAAGGGCTGGTAGTGTTCTTCCCATTAGGCTAAGCATTTACCATCCATATTAATGAGATATACCTGCTCTATATATCCAAACATTAGAAAATATTATAACACATGATATTTCTTTGAAATGACCAGAAACTTCCAAAATCTAATTAAATTTAGTTCCAAGACTGTTTTCTGGCATTTTAGCTATTATAAATAACACATTTATTTGAATAACCATTAAAGATAGACATAAAATCACAGAAATATAGTGAGAATGAAAGATGTGATTTAGGTGGTAGTTAAACACTAGGAAGCAGTAGAGGTAGAATTACAGAATGAATCTTTGGAGATTTAAAGTAGTTATTACTCCACATAACTTCAGATATTCTGTAACCAAATTCCAGGTTCTGAGCCCAGAGACTCAATCTTCTGATGGAGCTTAGCCACACTAAATTTCAATTAAAGATGCTTTGGTGAGGGGCACCTGGGTGGCTCAGTCAGTTAAGTATCTGCTTTCGCCTCAGGTCATGATCCCAGGGTCCTGGGATCGAGTCCTTGTCAGGCTCCCTGCTCAGTGGGGAATCTGCTTCTCTCTCTCCATCTGCCACTCCCCCCCCACCCCTGCTCATGCCCTCTCTCAAATAAATAAATAAAATCTTAAAAAAAGATGCTTTGGTGAAGGCAGTTCTGCCACTCTCTCTGAAATCAACTTCAAAATGAAAATGATATTATTATTATTGTCACTATTATTAAACAACATTTACAAAGAAATTAGAAGGCAGGAAAATTCTAGACCACAATCTATGACAGAAGAGTTGAATGCAAGGGAAGGTGGAAGGAAAAGGAAATCTAGCTGAGGTATAAAGCAAAGAGTTGACAAATAGCCTTGACAAACACGTTTACCCGAAAGTAGTGCCTACAAATCAAGACCAGAGATGCCTCCACTGTAAGGAGCAGCAGGGTTGGGTACATCCAGAGCCACATCTATTAGTGTGAAGTGGCAGAGAAGGTATGTAGGAATGAAGAGACACATCATACAGATACAAATTACCAACCACCAGCACCAGTAATAAACAGGAAATTGTATGGCAAGATGGAGGTGGAAGAGTGGGTGACAAAGAGCTCTGAAATGATATTGAAAAGGTATTTCCTAAGGCACACTCCCTCCCATACACACAAAGAATTATAATTTAAGGTGGTTATGAGTACTCAGTGTCCTGAGGCACTGGACAAGTAAATACAAATATTTCGTCAAAAAATTTCCACAGAGAAACTTCCAACACTTACTAGTTTTCTCTCTCTCTCTTTCTCACACACACCATCAGAAAGCACCGGCAGAAACAAGATGTAAGAGAGAGAAAGAAAGAAAAAAAAAAAACAACCTGCAGAATCAAATCCACAAGGATGGGAAGATACTGATTTACCAAATGTAAAATAATAATTCAAAATATTTGTATTGAAAGAAAAATCAAATTTGAAACACTTAAAAAGTAAGAGCTTATATAAAATAACCAGAAAAATTTGAAAATAAAGCAAATAGAACTTCAAGAAATATGTAGACTCTTCAAACTACACTTGTGGAATACAACAAAAAATATTGTAGTCTTAAGTCAGCTAAATTGCAGACCACAAATAGAGAACATCTTTCCCTGCTTACAGCCTGGTTCTTATGACTCTGTTTCTCTCATGGACTTTTCCATAGCATATAATTAATAGTTCATAGGAACAAATAGGAATGCAAGGAAGTTTTAATATTAGAAATCTATTAATATAATTTAACATGTTATTAACGACTAGAGAAAAGAAATGTCTTCTAGCAAGATGGCAGAGGAGTAGGAGACCTGGATTTCATCTGGTCCCAGGATATCAGCTGGGTAGGGATCAAACCATTCTGAACACCTACGAACTCAACAGGAGATTGAAGAAGAGAGTAGCAACAGCTTTCTGAACAGAAAAGCGACCACTTACTG
Source organism: Callorhinus ursinus (assembly GCF_003265705.2). NCBI lineage: Eukaryota > Metazoa > Chordata > Mammalia > Carnivora > Otariidae > Callorhinus > Callorhinus ursinus. Next base: position 8,516,090 of record NW_027397091.1, on the reverse strand, counting down.
GAAGGTAGGACGTGCGGAGAAGTGAATCCGAGGCGATATTTGGGAGGATAGACGGCGGGGGAGGAGGCCTCCATCGGCCGCTTCTGGCAAGTGATAGAGCAGCAGAGCACAAAATTTGGAACTTTTAGAAGTCGGCTCCGCGGAGGGACGTCGCTCCAGTGGCTAAGCGGGGGGTGGAACCCTCACGGGACAGTGTGGTCTCAGGACCCTCGGGGTCACAGAAAGACCAGGGGTGCCTGAGTGCAGCAGAGCTCCCAGGTATCGGAGCGGGGAAGCCGGCTGCAGAGACGGAGCCAAGGCGCAGGCTCTCAGCTCGGGGTTGCCATAAACTGTGATCCGCGGCCCAGTCGGGCCACTGCTCCTCCAGCAGGGACCCAACAAGCGGCAGATCCAGGGAGACTTCCCTTCCTCCCTGGGGAGGAGCAGCACGGGAGCGCACCACAGGGATCTGCTGGGTTTGGAGACTCCACACGGGGTCGGGTGCCAGAGATAGCAACGCTCGGTCACAGGCCGGGTGAGCACGGAGTGTGGCCAGAGACTGGGGACAGGGGAGTGACTGACTGCTTTTCTCTGGGGGCGCACTGAGGAGCGGAGCCCGAGTTCTCGGCTCCTCCGGGGCAGAGATTGAGAGGCCGCCATTTTCACTGTGGTCCTCCAACGCTGTACAGAAAGCTTGCAGGGAACAAAAGCTCCTGAGAGCAAACCGGAGCAGATTGCTTAGCCCGGACCGACAAGGGGGGGGCAATTCCGCCTCCGGCAAAGACATTTGGGAACCACGGCAACAGGCCCCTCCCGCAGAAGATCAGCACGAACAGCCAGCCAAGACCAAGTTTACAGATCAATGAGAATGGCAGAACTCCAGCGCTAGGGGAATACTGCACATAGAATTCATGGCTTTTTTACCATGATTCATTAGTCTTTCAAAGTTAATTTTTTTAACTTTTTTTTAATTTTTCTTTTTCCCTTGTTCAACCAACATCTTATCAATCCCTTTTAAAAAAAATTTTATTTTTCATTTTTAGAGTCATAATTATCCCTTCATAGTAGTTACCCTTATTTTCGGCAGATATATATATATATATATATATATATATATATATATATATATATGTTCTCTCTTTAAAATTTTGAGGTACAGCTTCTTCTAACAGATCAAAATATACCCTAAATCTCTAGTGTATGGCTTTGTTCTAGATTCCTGTCTGATCACATTCTCTCCCCCTCTTTTTTTTTCTTTCTTTCCCTTTTTTTAATCCTCTTCTTTCTTTTTTCAAACATCTTCTTATCAATTCCTTTTTTAAAATTTTTTATAATTTTCATCTTTACAGTCATATTCCATCCCTTCATCGTATCAACCCTTTTTTGTAAATATATGTCTTCCTTTCTTTACAATTTTAGGAGGAACTTTCTTCTAACAGACTAAAATACACTCAAAATCTAGTGTGTGGCACTGATCTATGCACCAGCCTGATCATATTTGATTATATTCTGTTTTTTTTTTGTTGTGTTCTGTTTTTGTTTGTTTTTATCTTTTTCTTTTTTTTCTCTTTCTTTTTTCTTTCTTTCCCTTTCTTTTCCCCTGGTTTCAGGTCTTTTCTGATTTGATTAGAGTATATTTTCTGGGGACGTTGTTAACCTGTTAGCATTTTGTTCTCTCATTCATCAATTCTCCTCTGGACAAAATGACAAGACGAAAAAAATCACCTCAACAAAAAGAACAAGAGGTAGTACCGTCTGCCACGGACCTACTCAATACTGACATTAGCGCGATGTCAGACCTAGAGTTCAGAATCATGACTTTAAAGATACTAGCTGGGCTTGAAAAAAGCATGGAAGTTTTTAGAGAAACCCTTTCTGGAGAAATAGAAGAACTAAAATCTAACCAAGTCAAAATCAAAAAGGCTATTCATGAGGTGCAATCAAAAATGGGGGCACTAACTGCTAGGATAAATGAGGCAGAAGACAGAAGCAGCAATATAGAAGACCAAATGATGGAAAATAAAGAAGCTGAGAAAAAAAGAGATAAACAACTACTGGATCACGAGGGCAGAATTCGAGAGATAAGCAATATGATAAGATGAAAAACATTAAAATAATTGGGATGCTGGAAGAAGAAGAAAGAGAGGGGCAGAAGGTATATTGGAGCATATTAAAGCAGAGAACCTCCCTAATGTGGGGAAGGAAACAGGCATCAAAATCCAGGAGGCACAGAGAACCCCTCTCAAAATCAATAAAAACAGGTCAACACCCCGAAATCTAATAGTAAAACTTACGAGTCTCAGAGACAAAGAGAAAATCCTGAAAGCAGCCCAGGAGAAGAGATCTGTAACTTTTAATGGTAGAAACATTAGATTGGCAACAGACCTATCCACAGAGACCTGGCAGGCCAGAAAGGACTGGCGTGATATATTCAGAGCACTAAACGAGAAAAATACACAGCCAAGAATACTATATCCAGCTAGACTGTCATTGAAAAGAGAAGAAGAGAGAAAAATCTTCCAGGACAAACAAAAACTAAAGGAATTTGCAAACACGAAACCAGCCCTCCAAGAAATATTGAAAGGGGTCCTCTAAGCAAAGACAGAGCCTAAAAGCAGCATGGACCAGAAAGGAATACAGACAGTATACAGTAACAGTCACTTTACAGGCAATACAATGGCACTAAATTTGTATCTTTCAATAGTTACTCTGAACGTAAATGGGCTAAATGCCACAATCAAAAGACACAGGCTATCAGATTGGATTAAAAAACAAGACCCATCGATATGCTGTCTGCAAGAGACTCATTTTAGACGCAAAGACACCGCCAGATTGAAACCGAGGGGGTGGAAAACCATTTACCATGCTAATGGACACCAAAAGAAAGCTGGTGTGGCAATCCTTATATCAGACAAATTAGATTTTAAAACAAACACTGTAATAAGAGATGAGAAAGGACACTATACCTTACTTAAAGGGTCTATCCAACAAGAAGATCTAACAATTGTAAATATCTATGCCCCAAACATGGGAGCAGCCAATTATATAAGCCAATTAACAACAAAATCAAAGAAACACATTGACAACAATACAATAATAGTGGGGGACTTTAACACCCCCCTGACTGAAATGGACAGATCACCTAAGCAAAAGATCAACAAGGAAATAAAGACTTTAAACGACACACTGGACCAAATGGACTTCACAGACATATTCAGAACATTCCATCCCAAAGCAATGGAATACACATTCTTCTCTAGTGCCCATGGAACATTCTCCAGAATTGATCACATCTTAGGTCACAAATCAGGTCTCAACCAATACCAAAAGACTGGGATTATTCCCTGCATATTTTCAGTCCACAATGCTTTGAAACTCGAACTCAATCACAAGAGGAAAGTCAGAAAGAACTCAAATACATGGAGGCTAAAGAACATCCTACTAAAGAATGAATGGGTCAACTAGGAAATTAAAGAAGAATAAAAAAATTCATGGAAACCAATGAAAATGAAAACACAATTGTTCAAAATCTTTGGGATGCAGCAAAGGCAGTCCTAAGAGGAAAGTATATAGCAATACAAGCCTTTCTCAAGAAACAAGAAAGGTCTCAAATACACAACCTACCCCTACACCTAAAGGAGCTAGATAAAAAACAGCAAATAAAGCCTAAACCCAGCAGGAAAAGAGAATTAATCAAGATCAGAGCAGAAATCAATGAACTAGAAACCAAAAGAACAGTAGAACAGATCAACGAAACTAGGAGCTGGTTCTTTGAAAGAATTAACAAGATGGATAAACCCCTGGCCAGACTTATCAAAAAGAAAAGAGAAACGACCCAAATCAACAAACTCATGAATGAAAGAGGAGAGATCACAACCAACACCAAAGAAATACAAACAATTATAAGAACATATTATGAGCAACTCTATGCCAGCAAATTAGATAACCTGGAAGAAATGGGTGCATTCCTAGAGATGTATCAACTACCAAAAGTGAACCAGGAAGAAATAGAAAACTTGAACAGACCTCTAACCACTAAGGAAATTGAAGCAGTCATCAAAAATCTCCCAACAAACAAATGCCCAGGGCCAGATGGCTTCCCAGGGGAATTCTATCAGACATTTAAAGAAGAATTAATACCTATTCTCCTGAAACTGTTCCAAAAAATAGAAATGGAATGAAAACTTCCAAACTCATTTTATGAGGCCACCATTACCTTGATCCCAAAACCAGACAAAGACCCCATCAAAAAGAATTACAGACCAGTATCCTTGATGAACATGGATGCAACAATTCTCACCAAAATACTAGCCAATAGGATCCAACAGTACATTAAAAGGATTATTCACCATGACCAAGTTGGATTTATCCCTGGGCTGCAAGGTTGGTTCAACATCCGCAAGTCAATCAACGTGACACAATATATTAAGAAAAGAAAGAACAAGAATCATAGGATTCTCTCAATAGATGCAGAGAAAGCATTTGACAAAGTACAGCATCCTTTCTTGATCAAAACTCTTCAGTTTATAGGGATAGAGGGTACATACCTCAATATCATAAAAGCCATCTATGAAAAACCTACAGTGAATATTCTCAATGGGGAAAAACTGAGAGCTTTCCCCTTAAGGTCAGGAACACGGCAGGGATGTCCACTCTCACCACTGCTATTCAACATAGTGTTAGAAGTCCTAGCCACAACAATCAGACAACAAAAAGAAATCAAAGGCATCCAAATCGGCAAGGAGGAAGTGAAACTCTCACTCTTTGCAGATGATATGATACTTTAGGTGGAACACCCAAAAGACTCCACCCCAAAACTGCTAGAACTCATACAGAAATTCAGTAAAGTGGCAAGATATAAAATCAATGCACAGAAATCAGTGGCATTCCTATACACCAACAAGACGAAGATAGAGAAATTAAGGAGTCGCTCCCATTTACAATTGCACCCAAAACTATAAGATACCTAGGAATAAATCTAACCAAAGAATCAAAGGATCTGTACTCAGAAAACTATAAAATAGTCATGAAAGTGATTGAGGAAGACACAAAGAAATGGAAAACGTTCCATGCTCATGAATTGGAAGAACGAACATTGTGAAGATGTCAACGCTACCTAGAGCAATCTACACATTCAATGCAATCCCCATCCAAATACCATCCACTTTTTTCAAAGAAATTAATTAATTTATTTATTTATTTTAAAGATTTTATTTATTTGAGACTGGATGAGAGAGAGAGAGAGAGCACATGAGAGGGGGGAGGGTCAGAGGGAGAAGCAGACTCCCTGCTGAGAAGGGAGCCCGATGTGGGACTCGATCCAGGGACTCCAGGATCATGACCTGAGCCAAAGGCAGTCGCCCAAACAACTGAGCCAACCAGGCGCCCCAAATGAATTTATTTTTTTTAAAGATTTTATTAATTTGAGACAGAATGAGAGAGAGAGAGAGAGCGAGTTTCAAAGAAATGGAACGAATAATTCTAAAATTTGTATGGAACCAGAAAAGACCCCGAATAGACAGAGGAATGTTGAAAAGGAAAAGCAAACCTGGCAGCATCACAATTCCGGACTTCCAGCTCTATTACAAAGCTGTCATCATCAAGACAGTATGGTACTGGCACAAAAACAGACACATAGATCAGTGGAACAGAATCGAGTGCCCAGAAATGGACCCTCAACTCTATGGTCAACTAATCTTCGACAAAGCAGGAAAGATGGTCCAATGGAAAAAAGACAGTCTCTTCAACAAATGGTGTTGGGAAAATGGGACAGCCACATGCAGAAGCATGAAACTGGACCGTTTCCTTACACCACACACAAGAATAGACTCCAAATGGTTGAAAGACCTAAACATGAGACAGGAGTCCATCCAAATCCTAAAGGAGAACACAGGCAGCAACCTCTTCGACCTCAGCCGCAGCAACTTCTTCCTAGAAACATCGCCAAAGGCAAGGGAAGCAAGGGCAAAAATGAACTATTTGGATTTCATCAAGATAAAAAACTTTTGCACAGCAAAAGAAACAGTCCACAAAACCAAAAGACAACCGACAAAATGGGAGAAAATATTTGCAAATGACCTATCAGATAAAGGGCTAGTATCCAAAATCTGTAAAGAACTTATCAAACTCAACACACAAAGAACAAATAATCCAATCAAGAAATGGGCAGAAGACATGAACAGACATTTTTCCAAAGAAGACATCCAAATGGCCAACAGACACATGAAAAAGTGCTCAACATCGTTCAGCATCAGGGAAATCCAAATCAAAACCTCAAGAAGATACCACCTCACACCAGTCAGAATGGGTAAAATTATCAAGTCAGGAAATGATATGTTGGCAGTGATGCGGAGAAAGGGGAACCCTCCTACACTGTTGGTGGGAATGCCAGCTGGTTCAACCACTCTGGAAAACAGTATGGAGGTTCCTCAAATAGTTCAAAATAGAGCTACCGTACGATCCAGCAATTGCACTACCGGGTATTTACCCCAAAGATACAAATGTAGGAATCCGAAGGGGTACGTGCACCCCAATGTTTATAGCAGCAATGTCCACAATAGCCAAACTGTGGAAAGAGCCAAGATGTCCATCGACAGATGAATGGATAAAGAAGATGTGGTATATATACGCAGTGGAATATTATGCAGCCATCAAAAGGAATGAGATCTTGCCATTTGCAGCGATGTGGATGGAACTGGAGGGTGTTATGCTGAGTGAAATAAGTCAATCAGAGAAAGACATGTATCATATGACCTCACTGATATGAGGAATTCGTAATCCCAGGAAAGAAACTGAGGGTTGCTGGAGTGGTGGGGGGTGGGAGGGAGGGGGTGGCTGGGTGATAGACATTGGGGAGGGTGTGTGCTATGGTAAGCGCTATGAATTGTGCAAGACTGTTGAATCACAGATCTGTACCTCTGAAACAAATAATGCAATATATGTTAAGAAAAAAAAAGAAGAAGATAGCAGGAAGGGAAGAATGAAGGGGAAATCGGAGGGGGAGATGAACCATGAGAGATAATGGACTCTGAAAAACAAACTGAGGGTTCTAGAGGGGAGGGGGTTGGGGGGATGTGTTAGCCTGGTGATGGGTATTAAAGAGGGCATGTTCCACGTGTAGCACTGGGTATTATGCACAAACAATGAATCATGGAACACTCCATTAAAAACGAAAGATGTATGGTCATTAACATAACAATAAAAATTTAAAAAAATAAGTCTTCTAATTAACTGCTAAAAGGAGATTTAATGGGCTTTAACATCCATTGTTGATTAAAACAGTAAACTAGAAAGTAGAAAGGTTCTTTTTCAACTTGATTAAAAATCTGTATCATGGGCGCCTGGGTGGCTCAGTCATTGAGCAGCTGCCTTCGGCTCAGGTCATGATCCCAGAGTCCTGGGATTGAGTCCCATGTTGGGCTCCCTGCTCGGCGGGTAGCCTGCTCCTCCCTCCCCCACTCCCCCTGCTTGTTCTCCTGCTCTCGCTGTCTCTGTCTCTGTCTCTGTCAAATAAATAAATAAATAAAATCTTTAAAAAAATCTAAATCATGGAGCCAGCTCAATATATAATCATGAAACAGCAGGGGCCTTTCTCATTAAAATCAGGAACAACAACAGCAGAGGGTAGCTGCTCCTGTTTTTCTGTTAGTGTTCAGAGAGTCTCTTGGTCCATTTCTCCTCCACAGGCCTGACTCTTTAAAGCTCAACATGCATTTACTAATTGTTTATCTTTTATTTTGAATATTTGTGAGAATAGGAAATTTGTTCTGTTAAATGTTACTTGCAAGTCAGTTATACCAAAAAGCTGGTAAAACTTTCTGAGAAAGATAGGTTTCACATTATAAATGAGATGTAAAATATTTACAAGCTCTTATGAGAAGCTTTGGTCTAAGAATTGTGCTGTCCTACATTTAATGTCATTACTAAAAGAGGGAGATGAAGAGAAGAGAGAGAAAGAGGAAAAGAAATGGGGAGGGAGGGAGAGAGAGACTGACAGAGACAGACAGACGGACAGACTTGTCCAGTAAACCTAAGGTAAAAATCCAATATTACCCTAGATGCAAGCAAACAAATTAGCCTGCCAGCTTCATGAATCTGAGGGAAAGTTGTAGGATCCTGGGTCAGAGATGAAGGATAGTTTTTTTACTCACAGCAATAGCAGTAGCCAGAATATTGGTATTTTTGCACCATTTTTCTGAGCCCCAATTCCCACAGAAAGGTGCAGAGAGCACCAGATGACCTCTGTGCATGCAATGCATTGACTTATGGAAGAGGAACCCTGAGCTTAGTGAATCTGAATCTTTTATAATGGACAGACTTGCTTGCCCTTTTATTCAGGAGATATTATCTTTATTATAGTGGACTTTAAATATGCCTGTGCTGTGCTCTGCAGGGAGATACTATCTCTATCTTCCAAAGCTATTTACTGTACAAACAACCTTGAAAAGACAATTCAGAAAAAAAGAGCATCAGTGCCCTTGCTCACAAGACACGTAGAAACACAAGAGACCCATGGAGAATTGCCTCCCCACAATAATTATATTTATATCCATTATAATTATAGAGTTATAAGCATGACATTTTATTTATTGTCAAGCTCCCCTATTAGATCCTATTTCTATGTTCATTTTGCTCACTTCTGCATACATGATGTATGACTCTTAGCGATAAGTGGATAAAACTTTATTGAGTCAACATAGTTGTCAACAAATAAAAAATCCAATCATTTCACTTCTGTCATTACTTTCCAGATATTTATGTGTATGCATGTGGGGGTGTATTTCATATAATCCCAACTAAAATACTGCACATATCTGTATATCTGACTCAAACCCAATAAATGAGAAGCACGAAATGAATTTTGGTTATAATATACATAAACTCAAAATTCACTTTCTCCTGAAGACACAAATCTAGTGAATGCAAAGATAATTTTCATACTCTAATATCAAATATACAGTTGTGAAACCACTGTTATAATGATTCTATGCAATCTTTAAAATCTGAAGTGAGAATTAACTCTGACTTAAACAGTGTGTACATCTAGAAGTGCTGCCAAGTTGACTATGATATTTGACTATAGCAATGGCAATTCTATAACATTCATTCTGCCTCCTATTTGCCAGAGACAAAATTAATCAATAGCATTATTCTTTCTTGTCCTATTCAAATGTAGCTTCAGAGTCCTCTGAATATTTTGTTCTAGTTAGCTACCACAAGTTCATTGGACATAAAGTGAAAACTGGTGATTCAAGGAACTATAATTTTTGGAGTATTTGTTGATCGTCACACCAATAAACTAATGGGAAAGGAAAAAGGACACAGTCATTTATCAGTGTAGCTCTATTTCAGCCACCGTGATTTACCACCCTCTGATTCATCCCTAGTGAAATTATCACACTTGGAAACTGATAACTTCTGCCCAGATCTTGATATTCATTAGAATTACCATACTCACTAGGGCATCTAGAATCTTGATTTCTCATCTCTAAACACAAAACAACTCTGTCAATAACAATTTTTGCCCTCACATGCTAAAAACAGTTAGTGTGATTATTTCATTGGTGGTAAACATTTATTCAGCCTGCTCTTCCCCAGTCCTAATCCCATAGCAGTGTCCTTCCTAATGAATGTAAGAAACACATTTTCCTTTTCTGATCTAAGGAAAATGAGATTGAAACTCATGGCTCAGGGTTAATTCAATGCAGTCTTGCTATTTTACAGAATTCTGAACAGAATTGCTCAGTGAGAGCAACTACTGTCACAGTTCTAATGAGTATTAGAGTATTATCTGCACTCCCTTATAGTATTGGGTTAACTTTAACACTCAGTGGTTCTCAGCTATTTTCTGTAAAACATAGCACACATGACAAACTGCTGTAAAGAGAGAACTGGTGCCTATAAGATAAGATCACTTTTCGCCAGCTGCCTTGAACATACTATCAAGAGTGTAGTACTTCATTCTCTTGAATGCCAAATGGCTTATATGTGGACAGACACACTGTCCTCGGAGTGAGTTCAACAACTGCTGTGGCAGTAGTGTAAATACAAACATTCCATAATATTTGCCATCCTATTTTGATTTTTGCCTTTAGCTTTGAGGAAATCTTCTTTATTCTCAGCAGTTGACAAATTCCCTTTCTCTGTGATCCCCCTGCTCTGCATCGTACACTCCCCATATGTCTCCCATCCAGCTGAGTCTGCGTGCAATGCCACTGACTAGAGTCAGCCCCAGTCCCCTCAGCTGCAGATAATTTTTCCCTCCTCTCAAATTCAATAGCACTTTCCACTTTCTGCCTTATAATAATAAATTAATAAACAAAAATTAACAATCTTAGCTAAAGAATTATCAGATGTTGAATATATGCCAAGCATTATTTACAGGCATAATGCATCTTTGCTTTTTTCATAGTACCTTGGATAGAGACATCCTGACCCTATTTTGAATGAAAACATTAATGATACCCAAGAGAGTCAGTGGACAAATATCAGGATACAGATTAACATACAAAAATCAATATCTTTCATATACATAGATAAGAACCAGTTAGTGGATACAGCATAGTATCCACCTAATTTCACCTAATGTGAAATTCATTCACATTAGGCAACTAAAAAGTTGAGGGGCACCTGGGTGGCTCACTCAGTTAAGCGTCTGCCTTCAGCACAGGTCATGATCCCAGGGTACTGGGATCGAGCCCCACATCGAGCTCCCTGCTCAGTGGGGAGTCTGCTTCTCCCTCTCTGCCTGCTGCTCCCCCTGCTTGTGCTCTCCCCAATGCCCCTTCTGTCAAATAAATAAATAAAATTGTAAAAAAAATGTTAAAATACCTAGGCATAAATGAAAAAAAAAGTCGAAAATTTATGTGAGAAAAGTGAAAAGACATCTTATCCTTTAAGGAGAATTCTCAACATCATATAGATGTCACTTAAACAAATTTTTTTTAAAGATTTTTATTTATTTGACAGAGAGTGAACACAAGCAGGGGGAGCAGCAGAGAGAGAGGGAGAATCAGGCTCCCCACTGAGCAAGGAGTCTGATGCCGGGCTTGATCCCAGGACCCTGGGATCATGACCTGACCCGAAGGCAGACACTTAACCATCTGAGCCACCCGGATGCCCCCACTTAAACAAATTTATAAAACTAACATAAAAAGAGCAATGACTTTTTCTGGAGGGGTTAACAAAGTGAAGATAAAGTTTATATTAAACAATAAACAAAGATAACCAGAAACATGCTACAACAAATGTACAGTGTAGGGATCGAGGACATAGATATTAAAGCACATTATAAATCCTGTTTAATTAATAGTCTGATTTGAAAGATGATTGGAAAGACAAAAGGAACAAAGGCACCTGGTTGGCTCAGTTGGTAAAGCATGCAACTCTTGATCTCAGGGTCATGAGTTCAAGCACCCATTGAACATGGAACCTACTTAAAATAAAAAATAAGAGGGCACCTGGGTGGCTCAGTTGGTTAAGCGACTGCCTTCAGCTCAGGTCATGATCCTGGAGTCCCGGGATCGAGTCCCGCATCGGGCTCCC